>NW_026294525.1:5817500-6167500 GCF_007827085.1 Peromyscus californicus insignis
AAAAATAGATCCCAAAAGCTGCTAGAGACACACAGTTGCTCTGGTCCCAGATGTACAGCATGTCGGCAACCAGGAGGAGAGGATGGGATGGCTCAGATGGGAAATCAGTGTTCTAACAAGAATCCAAGCCACAGGCAGTGCTACAAGCTAGACTAGCCTCCAGGTTGTTAAGTACCCCCAAACTCAAAGATCTTTGTGACCCCTTTTGGGAGCCCCAGTCTTAGACTTAAGTCCTGTAACGTTTCTCCACGCTACCAAGTCCTACTCCGATCCCAATTTGAATGCCAGCCCAAGCCATGGAGAAGTGCCTCTGTCTGTGTTTGTTTCTAATACTGGAAACTGAGCTGTTTTCTATTTTAAAGAGCCTTACCACATACATCAAAGACACAGACCTTCCTTGTTTAGAAGCTAGAAGTAGACAACAGATAAGAGCTGATGGTACTGCATTCTTTAAAAAGTAAACCTGGGCAGAGGAGATGGCTCAGCTTACAAAGTCCTTGATTTTATGAGCACAAGGATCTGAGTTTGATTCCTAGAACCCATGTTTAGAGTAAATAATAATACTACACAGTGTAGCACGTGCTTATAGTCCCAGTGCTGAAGAGGTGGAGATGGACAGATACCTGGGGATCACTGGCCGCCGACCCAGACTGCTTGGTAAGCTCCAGGGCAATGAGCCTGCGTCACCTCACGCCTGTGGAAGGATAACCAGCACTCTCTGACCCTCACTTACACACACCTCTCACCCACGGTAAAACCATCAGGCTCGTCCTGACTAACCTATGCTCACACAGTCCTGTTGGGACACTGTGAAGAGTCAGCTGACCACCTCCCACCACCTCCGAGCCACACCCATCCTGTAGCTGGAACCCAGAGAGCAAACAGTGTCTGAGCCCACAGCCTTGTGAAACAAAACCCTTAAACTGACCACACACGCCAGCCTTCTGCCATGGGACCAGTGGAGTGGTATCACCGGGGAACTTGTAGAAGGCAGAGGCATGCCCACCCCAGTCACACGTGTGTGTTCTGAGAGACAGCAAGAGGCAGAGAAGGTGCTGGGCAGGCACGGGGAGGGATTTTCTTGATCCAGAAGTCAAAAGTGACAGCTCAAAGCAGGTTCATTCTGACTTATGCCCCCGAAACCAAAAAGGTGTCACCTTTTAATTCTAGTAGCAACTATGCAACTTGATATGTGTCTTATGCCTTTTTCTTGACAAAACACTCTGAGTGTACATTATCTTTATTGCCTGGTGACTACGGCATTAGCAGAAGCTGACAAGCAATTGCAGGGACCTGTGTTATCTGTTCTGGGTTTCTGCCATCCACATGTCAGGGTTGTTTCTGGGTTCCTCAGACTGGCTCGTCCCCCTTTGCATTTCTGCTAACACCTGATCGAGGCCCTTATCAAGTGAGCCAGTGTTCCCCCGATACAGGAACTCAGATAGAATAGAAACTATGACTTCTTTGGGACATATTTATTTACATTTCCTGCCATTTAGACAGTTTGAATTCAAACACGTGCTTCCTTCCTGAATTTTAACCTTGAGAAGAAATTATTCAGCAAAGAAAAAAGTTCTATGTTGTCCACAGCTCTGAACCCCCCCCCCCTGCCAACACACACATGTACTTCACAGAAACTCCACCTCTGACTACGAATCTCATAGGAATGCCATTGAGTACTTGCAAATGTCTAAAACCTGCAGGTATCTTGGCTGAACGGAAATACTAAATTTTTCTGTATGATCTGTGCCTCTCACGCTTGTATCTGTTGATTCAGCTACATTCACAGTTCAGTGTTCCTGACAGGAAAAAAGGGCTAAGGAGCTCCAGTAGCTGCTGGAAACACCTGTCCTCCAGCCACAGAAGGCTGAGACACAGTGTCATTTTCTCCACCACATGAAGAAACATTATTCTTTCTTTAAAAAGGGAGCCCTACATTTTTTGAGACAAACTTTGCCACACTCTGAATGATATGTGTGCTTTTTATGTTTATTAAACTGCTATCCAGCGGAAAAAAAGCAGCCTAATATTTTGACATGAAGGTCATTTGAAAGTTTTACTGCCTGCAAGCCTGATCCATTTTGTTGACAAACTGCTCTCTCAGGGATCCCTTAGGTCTCCCCCCCTTGTTGACTCTTCCCGAGCCTGACATTTCCTTCCCCCTCCCTCTTCCCCTCTTCCCATCAGGCTGACTATTAAACCATTAGGTCTGTCCCAATGAATGACTAATTACCAGCTCATTAAGATTGTCCCAATGAATGATGTTATGGCATTAAGAAAGGATTTGAGATAAACGTCCAAATATCCATGATAGTGTTGGGGGCCTGAGTGGGAGAGGGAAGGCAGCAATGGGGGCATCACCAGCTCCACTGATACGGAAGCACGAGTTGGGGTGACCTGACAAGGCACAGCACACACTCCAAAAGCTTCAAAGGTTTCAGCCGAAATGGTACACATGCTGTTGGGATGCGGATCCCCAAATGTCCCTTGGTTTCCTGATTTAGAAGTCTTAACACAAGTGGTACAATGTACCCCAGCGTTTGGGTGTCCCAGTGTGCCTGAAAAGGATGGCAGGGAGGAAGGAGACTCCGGTCACAGACATCCCCAAAGGACTCAGACGGTCCAAAGCTGGGAAGATGCGAATTTTCTGCAGATGACCAAACCCCTCCAGAGTAAGGGGACAGCAGCAGTACAGTCCACCTTCGCTACAAAACACACAGGATTATGCTGTTACCACATTGCTTATCATATCCTCTTGAACATTCAGAAAGCAAAACAAGGACGGGCCCTGCTTTTCTTCCACTTTAAGGACACAGAAATCATGGCTGCCCCGAGAACAAAGATGGCCTTTCACGCTTCGCTCACCCGGCACAACGTTAGCAATAACAGTACAGACAGTAGCTCTGAGGTAAATCAGATCTCGCAGCCACTCGAAAAACCAAATTACCAGAGAGCCAAGTGCAGCGGCACCCTCTAAAATGCCACCTGTACTTGAAAGGGCTTCGTTTTTTATTTCGCTCCTGCGTTCAGAGTTGTGTTGCCGATATCGACCATCAGGGTATTTATTATTTTCTCATTCCAATAACAGCGCCTCAGCTATTCTGCTTACACCATCTCAAGAAAGAAGCATCAACCTCATAAATAAAGTCACATGACAAGATTCTGGCTTTTTTTTTCTTTCTCATAATTATACTAATGTTGCTTTTCTTTATATAGCCTCCCTAAGCACCATGGGATGAAGCCAAGCATGTAGCCACACAGGGCCCACCCCCAGCTTCTAATGAGAGGCAATCACCCAGAGCTGGAAGCGCACCACTAATTAATTATCATATTTGGCCAGGAATTCTCTGCAGCTAAAGAGAACAGAGACGATGAGCATCGCTCTGTCTGCGGATGACGGAAAGTTCGTGCTGTTCGTTAAGTCACGGGTCTCTGAAGCACCTCAGAAAAAAGACCAACATCAGGCCAAAATAACGCTTGATTTCCCCCCGTCATGTACATCCATTGGCTCCCCTGCCGTCGCAAACGTGAGTCAGTGTCGATCCCCAAAACATTCAGGTTTCTAATCCATGATTAGTGGTGGGGGAAGTGTGTGTGTGTGGAAGATGTCAGAGGACAGTGACCAGGCGCCAGGTCTTCCAAGGACTGAACTCCGGTTGTCAGGCTTGCTCAGCAAGCACATTCACTCACTGAGTCCACCCCTCGTCACATCTCTGCAAGAGAGGCTGGGGATGACTGAGAAAGGGAGATTAGGACTGAAGTCCAGGAGACCCTTATTGACAAGGACCTTGTTACTCACCTGACACTCACCAGACAGTGCCTCTGCAGCACAGGCTAACCCCTTTTTCCCATTCACCCTTCCTTTGAGACCGCCTATGCCACGTAAGACTTTGTAAATGGACGATAGAAGAAACATTACTTACTTAGTTAGCTAGTTAATTATTTGCACAGAGTCTTATGCATCCCAATCCAACCTTGAACTCTCTGTGTAGCTAAGGATGAGCATGAACTTCCAGATCTCCTGCTTCTACTTTTCAAGTGTTGAAATCATAGTCAGGTACCACCATGTCCAACTTTTGTGGTGCTGAGAATTATAAACAGGGTTTCACACACACTAAGCAAACATTCAAATGAGGGACATCCCCAGTCCAAGAAATATATTTTTAAATGCAGGGGAAAGAGGTATCTGAACACTGGGTCTAGAAAGGGTAGAGTATATATGATTAGGGCAGGGCACAATTCCATCACTGTGAATTCATTCATGCATGCGGTGTGGAAAGAATGTCTCTTCCCTGAAGTACCAGGTTGATAAACAGAGACTGAAGGACCTGCCTCACAGAGTCCTAGTGCAGGATGAACATCTGGAATCCAAAAAATCCCAAATGCCCCAAATTAGCAACTTTTAAGCACCAACTTGTGGCAGAAGAAGAAAAAAAATCCCGTATCTTGAAATCCTGTTCTGTACCCAAAATTATTAAAAATATCAATAAAATTATTTCAGGCCACGTGCACAAGATACTTATGAAACAAAAATGAATTTCCTATTTAGACTTGGGTCCCACTCCCAAGATACAACATTAAAATAAACATCCAAATATCTCCAAATACAAAAATATTAAAAATCTAAACTATTCCAGTCTCGAGCATTTTGGATAAAGGCTATTCAACCGTTGTGGTTTCGGTGTGAAATGCCCTCCACAGGCTAACAGGTGTGACCATTCCCTTCCCAGTTGCTGGAGCTGTTTTGGAACTTATGGGACTTTTAGGAGGCTGTCTTGCTGGGGGCAGGGAATCACTGAGGATGGACATGAGGCTTGATAGCCCAGACCCACTTCCTCTGCAGTCCCTGCTCTCTGAATGTGAATACAGTGTGACAAGACACTTCAGCCTCCTGCAGCCATGCCATCCACCATGATGGATTGTATCCCATCAAATCAGAAGCCAAAACAAACCCTTCTTCCTGTAAGCTGCTTCCCCTCAGATATTTGGTCAGAGCAATAAGAAAAGTAGCTAAGAAAGAGCCCCACATACCTTAACCATCCCAAGGACCTTGTGGAGTAGTTGACACTGGCTAGACGGGGAGACCCGGGAGTCTGCCTGTCTGTTTCTGCCTCCTCAACACCAGGTTTATAAGTGCATGGCACCATGCCAGGCTTTTTTTTTTTTTTAAATGTGGGTTCTGAGGTTCTGGGATCAAACTCGGGTCCTGACACTAGTCTTGCTGTCTCCAAGTGCTCTATCTCCACAGCGCAGCAATTCTACTACTTTCAATGGTGTGGAAACTCCACAGTTTTCCCACAGTGGCTGTACCATTTTGCATTCCACCAACAGTACACAAAGGATCCAGTTTCTCTTCTTTTTTTTCTTGGTTAGGGTTTCTATTGCTGTGAGGAGACACCGTGACCACAGCAACTCTTGTATGGGAAAACATTTAACCGTTGCTGGCTTACAGTTCAGAGGTTTAGTCCATTATCGTCATGGCGGGAAGTGTGGCGGCGTGCAGGCAGACATGGTGCTGGAGAGGTAGCTGAGAGTTCCACATCTGGATCCCCAGGCAGCAGGAAGTGACAGTGACACACTAGACAGGCTTGAGCTTCTGAAACCTCAAAGCCCACCGCTAGTGATGCATGTTCTCCAATTCAAAGCCTGTTCCCTAATGACATATCCCCTTCAACAAAGCCACACCTACTCCAGCAAAGCCACACCTACTCCAGCAAAGCCACACCTACTCCAGCAAAGCCACACCTACCCCAACAAAGCCACACCTACTCCAACAAAGCCACACCTACTCCAGCAAAGCCACACCTACTCCAGCAAAGCCACACCTACTCCAGCAAAGCCACACCTCCTCAATGGGCCACTCCCTAGGAACCTATGGAGCCCATTTTCTTTTAAACCACCACAACATCTTCATGGAGGGCTGTCTAGGGCTCAGTGTCTGCAGTGGCAGTGGGGATCCAGTTTCTTAATATCCTCGTCAAGATTGGTGTTGGGGGTTTTTGTTGGTTTTAGGAGTCATCCTGACAGAGAGCTGTGGGGTGATCTACCGTGCTCTGCTCTGTTGCTGCACCTCACCTTAGACTAGCTATCCCTCAGATGCATCCTCAGTCCTACGAAGGATTTAATCACCAGACTCAGTGCATATTGTGGAGAGCAAAGTGTTCAGCATCTGCGCTGTGTTAGACATCACACTAGCCCAGTGGTTCTCAACCTTGCTCATGCTGTGACCCTTCAATACAGTTCCTCATGTTGTGGTGATCCCCAATCATAAAATTATGTTGTTGCTACTTCGTAGCTGTAATTTTGCTACTGTTGTGAACCGTAATGTAAAATCTGATAGGCAGGATATCTGGTATGCGATCCCGCAAGGGGTTGTGACCCACTGGTTGAGAACCACTGCACTGGGTAGATGGGTTTGCATGTCCTGCCCATTAGACTTGCAAAGAAAACTCAGAGGCCGCACCAAATAGCTTGGTCTCAGCCTTCCTAGGGTCTAGCCATGGTCTGGGGAATAGAGAGAGAGTCTGAGTGGCGGGGGGGGGGGGGGGGGGGGGGGGGGGGGGGGAGGGGTCTGCAGACACTGGGATGGGCACACCGTCTAAATGTGAATACCTGGGGCTTTCCTGTCTCCTTCTACCTGATCCTTGGCAGACCTGGATTGCCTCTGGGACCTTGTTATTTTGAGAGTCAGTGAGGGCTGATGTAGGGCTGGGTCTTCTCTCTGGCAGTTTCCCCGCAGCCCACAAGAGCAACAAAACCGTCTGAGAGAAGAAGGAGTCTCATACCTTCCCAGCCACTCTGTCCCTGGCAGGCCCTGGAGGTGGGGACAGGCTGCCTCTCTAATGTGACAGCAGCTGGACCCATATCTCCCAGGGCCATCACACGTCCTACCTATCAGCCTTGCTTGGCAGCCAGGGAGATACATTTAGATAAAGCAGCCAGCAATCCCGATAACAAGCCCCTCAAATGTCAGGCGGCACAAAGGACAGCATTGATTTCTGCCGCTGGCCCGCCTTTCTCTTTCGGTAGCTTCGCTGGCCTTTCTCCTCTCACGCAGCAGAGCCACAGGCCGGCAGAGTGGAAAAGGCCTTTGTGCTCGGACACACATTATGCTGCTGGCTACATGGAATTTCTCCTTGTTTCTCCAAGTCCTTGTCCTTCACGCCTCCCGGCCAGGCCAGGCTAAACTGTCTCCCTGGGGACCATCAGCTGATACCTGCCCAAGGAGGATGCTCTGCAGGGAGAGGAATCAGGGAGCAGAAGACTGAGGCTGGACCACAGCCTGAGATGCTCATGAGCAAAATCATTTGCCTGCACAAGCTTGGCAAGAGTCCCTTGGAATGGATGTGAAAGGCTCCAGAGAGACAGACGGGTGAGGCAGGCCAACAACAGAAAACCTTGAACTCATGATGTATGGTCCCTCCATGGACTCTTCCACTGGAGGGCTTGGGAAGGCTTCCTGACAACATCCCTTTAATTACCTGAAGACGTCAACTATGGCATGAAGACAGGTGCCAAGGGTGCACTATGTGTTTCCACGCAGCAAGCTCTATGATGATGCTAGCTTGCATTTAATTTCAAATTTCTTTCTTTTCCCTAAGGAATAGTCTTCATACAGCAGAGAGCTAATGGGGAGTCTTTCCAGGTTGGATTTGTGGCAATAAGCTGCCTCCCATACTGAATGCTTGCTCGTTCACTCATAGTTTGTCTTGGCTATCCACCATGGCATATTTTCTAGTGATGTTGGAGCTTCCAAGAAGGAAAAATAAGTGATAATATGCATTATTATCTTCTCTTAATAGCTACTGGTAAATAAGGCAACATCATCTCTATTCTGGTCAAGTATGCCTAAAATAGTTGCTCTGGAGTTAAAGCAGGATTAGGCATCAGAAAATCTGTTTCAAAAGATTTCTATATTAAGAAATATTTCTAAAAGGAAAAGAAAGAGTATGGAAGGAAATAAATCTGGATATGAAGGGCTTTAACATTTTAATAGCAATGAGTCACAGCAAAGAAATTAAATCTGAATATATAGAAAACTGACTACTCCCTCCCAAAGATGTCCACATCAAAATGTTGGAATTCTGCAAGTCTGTGATAGGATCCCAGACATGGAGAACTTAAGGGCACTGAGTTTGGTAGTCAGTTGGTTCTGAGGTAGGGAGATTAATCTTGATTATTCAGAAATGTTAACGTGAGTGTTGAGTCCTCAAAATGAGAGAGAAGGGGACAAGAGGATGTGTTAGAGCCACGGCAGAGCTGATTATGGGAGGGTTGGGCCTGCTGAGGCTGGCCTTATGGACTTGAGAACTATCTATGAGCCAAGAACAGAGATGGCCTCGGATCATAGCTGGAGAAGGCACTGAGAGCAGATTGTCCCCTGGGGCCTGCAGAAGGGACCTCAAGTTCTTGACAATACAAAGAACTAAAGGCTTGTGAGGAATTGCAGTGTGCTATTAATCAGAATGACCTAGCGTCTTTCGGAGCTCTAAATTTTACAGATGAAATTAAGACCTTGGTGAGCATATCCCTAAGCTATTGAAAAGCCATGTCAGCTGTGGCCACCATACAATATTCCAGATTTTTCTAGATGAAGCTAAGGGATTGCCTGGCATGCAGCATTCACGGTGAATTCCTCTGACCAAATTTGACATTTATGATGGCCCTGGGAATAGTTTCTCCCTAATGACATCATATTACTACATGTCACAGAGATCAGAAGTGGCCTCTCTAACAGCAATGCTGTCGACAGTGTGAAGACCCACACTGTTTCCCGCTGAGTCACAGCTCAGAGAGCTGCTGCAGATGGCCGGCCAGCAGAGGCTGTGGAAGGTTGAGCCCGGACAGTTTGCCCATACTGAGGGGACAAGACAGGTTCTCTAAGGCAGGTTAGCCTTCAAGCCAGCAAGGAGGGCTCAGTGTGTAAACACTTGCCTCCAATTCCTGGAACTCAGGTTGGAAAGAGAGATCTGACCCCCACAAACTGTCATTTGACCTCCACAAGCACGCCTATGTTTGTGCGCGCGCGCGCGCGCACACACACACACACACACACACACACACACACACACACACACACACACAAGTGCACATGCACGCACATACAAGTATTAATTAATTAAGAGAATGGATACTTTTCAAAATCCTTCAGGAAGGAAAACATCAGGTTCATATTGTCTGGATATCCAGACCCTTTACAGAAAACAAAGCTTGCGCTAGTCTGTGGTGGCAGAAACACCCAGCAAACTGCCCAACAAAGATGAGTTCTTCCCTCAGAGGTTACCAGGAAGCAAATGCCTGGGCAGGGGCCTCATCGTCCTACTCCCCTTTCACAGGGTCATAGTACCACTTCTTAATAAAGGGTGGTGCACAGGAGTCTTCTCAGGGCTAAATCGAGGTGCTAACGGTACTTTCCCTTCCCCGTCTCCTTGAACATGGAAGCCATACACAGAAAACGGCGGAGTCCAAACAAGAATGTATTTAGATCCCTGGTCACCATGCAGAAGGCCATCTACAGAGCACACTGGGTGTGTTGTTCATCTCATGGTCTGGAGCAAATGGAATTTTAGGGTTTGTCTGTTACTGTTGGTAGCCCAGCACGTGTCTCAGAGACCAGGGGAAGCCCAGCTTAGAGTCTGGGTCTCTGAGAGCAACGCTCCTCAGGGGTGCAAGTTAAAAGTCATTTACATGTGTTCTGGGCAGTGGTAAAGAACCCTTCCTAATGGTTTCTCATGGGGACTTTTGGCAACATTGTTGAGGTCACTAGTGTTTAAAGTTTCAAGGTGTGTCTGTTGGCCTGGAATTGAGTCTGTCCAGAAAGGACTGCAAGGTACAAGTTAGATGGTCCCCATCAGAATCAGTATTGGTGTTACAGGACCCTGTAAGAGACAGCGCACTTAATGCCTAGATGACACCCCCTAAAAATAACTCAAAACCCTCCTGGTGCCAGTTCAGAAGCACTCCACACAGAAAAGCGCAGTTTGACTGGCCTCATTTGCAACATCCAGATTAAGAGAAAAATCCTGATTCTCCCATTGGTGTTCACATATCACCCGAGCTTGAAAAATATCATGGGAGGGGGTGTCCTAGGATGCATTGTTGCGCCGTAACACCCACCAGCATCAGACTTAGGAGATGTGGGAGAAAACCGAGGACACTCCACTCTGTAGGGCACTGGCCTTAGCAAAGTCTGGAGGAGGGGCTGGTGAATTGGCTTGAGGGTGAGGTGCCCGCTGCCAAGCCTGACCCTGGGTTTGATCTGGGAAGCCTACACGGTAAAAGGAGATAAGTGATTCCTGCCAGCAGTCCTCTCTCCTCCAGACATGCTGTGGCACACATGTGTATACACATAGAGACAAAACAATACACAAATAAAATAGAGTTCTTTAGAAAGCCCAGTGAGGCTCAGCCCTCCATCAGCCGGAAGTCTTGTTTCCTAGTAAATTCCTCATCTCACTCCCAAAGGGAGGCCGCCTTCTTTCACCGGCAAGAAGGGTTTCCACAGTAGCCATCCTTCCTTAGATGCTCCGGAGAGGTACCTTAGGATTCTGTCACTACCACCAATGGCGTATGGAGTTTCCTGCCCCTTCCCACACTGAGATCCTCCCCTGAGGCTCTCACACAGAGCACCTGGGAAGCTCTCTCCTAAAGAAACCCAACAGCAACCCCAGCTCCCCCATCCCTGCCGCCCACTCTCCGGTCACACCTCTTTTTACCTTGATTCCTCAGGCCCCATATCACCGCCACTGCTCCGTCATTACCCTGTGTCCTGGTGGGTTTCATGGTGCTGTGATAAGCACCATGACCAAAGCCAACTAAGGGGAGGAAAGGGTTGTTTGACTTACACTTCTGGGTCATGGGCCTTCACGGAGGGAAGTCAGGGCAGGAACTCATGCAGAATCCGAGTTCGCGCAGAATCGGAGCATGGCTCTGTGGGGTGCCATTGCTTAGCTTGCTCCCTGGCTTGCTCAGCCGTCTTTATTGTACAGCCCAGGCCCACCTGCTTAGAGATGGTTCCACCCATGTTGGGTTTGGCCTTCCTAAATTAATCAATCAGGCTAATTCCCCACAGACATGGTCACAGACCCATCGTATCTGCGCAGCCCCTCAATTAAGGTTCTCTCTTCCCAGATGTGTCCAATTGATGATAACAAACACACCACGTTATTACTAAATACCATTGCTAAACCCTATTACTATTGTTGATCTGTATGGAGGAGTCACATTTCAAGGTCAAAACTGTGTACCTGCAAGCAGTTTCCTGCGTATTGAGTTAATCACACAAAAGGGAGAGATTTCCTAACCTGGGAAGACATTAACTATCCGACCATGGCAGCTCTCCACAGCCCTAATACATCTCAAGCACATCTCCAAGTGCTGTGCTCTGTCACAGAGTCTCAGGGCCAGCCTCCCTCACCAAAGGCCCCAATGTCTCCCCTTCATGGTAAACATCCACATATAGACATGTGCTTAAAGTTTAGAAATGGATGTAAAACCAGCAACACATATTTCATCATTCACAATATTCTTAAAAAAAACAAAACAAAAAACTAAGTTCCCAGGCCGGGAGATGGATCAGTAGATGGAGTACCTGCCATTCAAGCTTGAAGACCTGGGTTCAGACTCCACGTAATCAGGGACATGTCCATGTGCATAAAACTTTCCAGCACTTGCTCCTCTGGTGAGATGGGAGGTGGAGGTGAGACAATCCTCAGAAGCTCAACAGACAGCTGTCCTGGTGACCACAGCAGCACACAAGAAACTGTCTCACACACCGAGCAAGTCAAGGACCAACAGCCGAGGATTCCTCTGACCTCCACATGTGAACTGTGGTATATGCATGCCTATATGCATATGAGCACATACACAAGGGGGATATTTGTAAGTAAAACAGATCTCACCATTAAAAACTTTAAAGTATAGATAAATTAAATGCAACCTGGATGCAGGGGAAAAGAAAGGCAGTTTCAAAGAGTGTCACTCTAAAAGCCTTCACCCCCCTAGGAGTTCACCCAGCTTCCCAATTGTCTGCATGCAAAACACAACACTAATGTCTTTCTTTTTGAAAAACTTTATTTATTCTTCTCTCATCCATTACATCCTGACCACAGTTTCCCCTCCTTCCACTCCTCCCAGTTCCTCCCTACCTCCCCTCTCCCTCACCCCTCTCCCCCAGATCTACTCCTCTTTTCTTTACCCTTCAGAAAAGAGCAGGCCTCCCAGGGATAGCAACCAGACACAGTATAACAAGTTACAATAAGACTAGGCACAAACCCTCTTATCAAGGCTGGATGAGGCAACCCAGTAGGAGGAAAAGAGTCCCAAGAGCAGGCAAAAGAATCAGAGACACCTCCACTTCCACTGTTAGGAGTCCCACAAGAACACCAAGCTATACAATCATAACATACATGCGGAGGACCTAGCTCAGACCCATGTAGGCTCCATGACGGCTGCTTCAGTCTCTGTGAGCCCCTTTGAGCCCTGCTTAGTTGATTCTGTGGGCCATGTTCTTGTGATGTCCTCAACCCCTCTGGCTTCTACAGTCCTTCCTCCCCTCTTCCATGGTCTTCCCTAATCTCTGCCCAATGTTTGGCTGTGGGTCTCTGCATCTTTTCCCATCAGTTGCTGGGTGAAGCCTCTCTGAAAACTACTGGGCTAGGCATCCATCTATGAGTATAGCCAAATATCGATAGGAAACATTTCATTGACTTTTTTTGCCAGTCATGTTTGGTTCTATCCTAGGTCTCCACAACACTGATTTCTCAGCATGAACCATTGTCCTGGCAAGACACTGCTTCTGGAAAGATCCACAACCCTAATGAACAAAAAATGACACAATTATTTTCTGTGAGTTAAAATGCTGCAATGTACAATATCTCAACATACATCTGACCCAGAGTATAACTGATATATATTGGGACCAAACTTTCATCTGAAGAAATAGTACTTTTCTAATTTGACAAGGTCATTGGCCTTGTTTCCAAGCCACTTTCGGCATTTTCATATCATTAGAGAACGTCGCCAGAGAGAACCCTAGAAACCCAAACAAAAGCATAGACAGTGCTGGACATCAGCAATCTCAGCTCCTCCAGTCCCCAGCCCCAACCCTCAGGGTCTAGCCTCATGCAAGTTTCTCTCAGATCACTACAAAGAGGAAAGTCTTCCAACCCACAGTTTCTAGGTTTTAGGAATTGTGGTTGTTTGGATGAGAATGTCCCCCATAAGCACATATATTTTAATGTTTGATTTAAATGCTTGGTTCCTAGTTGATGGAACTGTTTGGGAAGAATTAAGAGGTGTGGCCTTGTTGGTAAAAGTATGTCACTGGGGGTAGGCTTTGAGGTTGCAAAAGCCCATGCCAGGCTCGCTCTCTCTCTCTCTCTCTCTCTCTCTCTCTCTCTCTCTCTCTCTCTCTCTCTCTCTCTTTCTCTCTGCCTGCTACCTGTAGATCAAGAGGTAAAGCTCTCAGCTGCTTCTCCAGCACCATGCTTGCCTGCATGCCACTGTGATTTCCACCATGATGGTTATGGACTCACCCTCTGAAACTGTAAGCCAGCCCCCAGCTGAATGCTTTCTTTTATAAGTTGCCTTGATCCTGGTGTTGTCTCATAGCAATAGAAGAGTAAGTACGGCAGGATTATATGTCTCATCAGACTTTGAAAAGAGCTTTTTTTTTTAAGGGAAAATATCTTATTCATTTTAGTAGCACTCTATCAATCCGTGTGTTTTCATCTTAGGAGTGAGTGGGAGAACCTTCATATTTCCATCTGGACTACACCTGTCACCCTAGAGGTAGGGACATTGTATTCTACCTTAAAGTTCCACCAAGTGCTTCCTGCAACCTGCTCCCTGTGATATCTGCACACGGCACTCATGACCCTCTTTTCTCAGTGCAAGCAACACCCTGGGAGTCCTATTGTCTGGGAAATAGGCATCGTTCTTTTTATCTGCTGGGCTTGTACAGACATAACCATATATCTCCATCATTCCAGCACCAGCCCTGGATAGAAAGCCTACCATATCCAAGAGAAGGATTACCCCAGCATAGAACAGGAGTCACGGTAGAATAAGTTAAGCTGGGGGGAGGTCCTTGACATTAATAACTATGCCCCCACTATCAGGAGGGAGCAAGACAGAAGAGAAAAGTGAATGTTACTCACATCATTCTTCCACTGGGTGGAAGAGAACAAAAGCCCAAGGATGTATTGAAGCTGCTTCACACAAAGAAAACTTGTAATTAGTATTTGGTGTGTTGGTTTCCCTAAGGAACCTGCCATGGGCTGATAAAGCCACACCAGTCCTCAGTGAGGTGGCTCCTCCCTGTAAATCTGCTTCAAGAGGCTTAATATCAGATCTCAAGGGCATGATCTAGACATGACATGTCTCTGAATTCCATGAAGGTGTGTCCCAAGGAGCAAGAGCTTCTTCCCCAGGTATGTGGTCCCTTCCTGGCCTGAGTCATTTCCACTTCCTGGCCCTCTGTCTCCTCGGTGAATGTAAGGGACTCTGCAGCTCCAAAGGCTCAGTTCTCAAGCATTCCCTAGTTCAAGTGGGGACCACAGATGTCACTGTGACACCTCAGTCTAACTTTCTAGGGCTCCCTAGAAGGACAGAGCAGTGTTTAGCAAGGAAATTTGAGGGAGGACAAAATCTGATGAGAAGTGATAGGGCATGAAAGACCTGGCTGCAGAGCTCAGCCCTGTTTCTGTGTGTGTGTGTGTGTGTGTGTGTGTGTACACACTGCATGTGGTAGACATCTTTCAGTTGATTATAATTTTGCATCCACTAATTATCTTAGTGCTAAATGGAGCATCTTTGGGCAGCATGAAAGAGATAAGCTTCATCTTGATAGAGTATTTGTGGTCCATAAAATCTTACAAGGGCTTGGAAAATTCTTCGATTTGTTTAAACTAGGAACAAACTGTATTTAATTCCACATCAGACTTGTCTGTAAGCTAGAGGATTTATGCAGGTCATTTACCTCCATTAAACAGCCCTTTTATTACCTAGAAGATGGGGTTAATGATAAAATTGCTATGCTTTCCTCACAGACTCACAGGAATTAAATGAAATAATTTATGCAAAATATTTCACACATTTGGAATGTATTAAGTCTTTATTAACTGTTAGACAATACCAATGTGATTGCTATTCATCCGTTCCTCTCTTCTCTCAACAAAGGGATGGGCATCAAAGAAGAAACAATATACAGAGATGCCGACAGAAATGCCTAGCTAACTACATCACATGCTGTAGGTTCCTGACACAATTCATCCAGTTTCTCCTTTCCGTCCTCAAACACTGTCAAGTTCAATGTTGCTGCTGAGAGCTCCAGGCATCAAGCAGGTCCCGGGCAAGAAGGAATGAGCAGAGAAGAGAGGGAGGGGGTGAAAACAGAGAAGCCAGTGTCTGCTCTAATTGATTTTCTTCAGCAATCTCAAGGAGCTGGGGTGGAAGTGGAAGTCCATTTAGCTGACTGGAAAAGCTCTGCTTTTGACCTCAGAGAACCGAAGGTCTGCGAACTCATCTGGGTTTCTCAGTCTTCGGCCAAGAAGGAAAATTTCTCGCTGATTTTTCATGCTTTCAAAATGAATTAATTTTCTAAATGGAAAATTGAAGTAATTAGGTTATAGATTGAGTGACATTTACAAAGGTGAAAAGCTGGGAATTTTACATCCTTTATTAAACACTTATTAGGTATATTAAGCAATGCAGAGTAATTACTTTTATTCTCCCAAATGTGATTATTCTTTTCAGGCAAGGACAAGCTCAGTCTCACAGGATGCAGTAGACCATGACGACACAACTCCAAAAATGCCAGGTCATGCCACTGCACTGAGTCCTTCCCAGGACCACCTTGGCTGAAGGAGCAGGAGAGAGGGAGGTGGTGTTTCAGGCAGGCCACATAAGAGGTTAGTTGGATCTCTCAGTGGTGTCCAGCTATGGACATCCATAGATCCTTCTGCCCATATTTCATTTCAGTGAACCAACTTGTCCAATAAGAAAGTTACCTCACTGACTCAGAACCTACTAAACACCATTTCCTCGTCTGTGGTCTCCGAGCCTACCACTGTGCATTAGTCGGCATTTTGTAGCTAAAACAAAAGGCCTGAACCAATCAGCTTAAAGAGGAAAAAGGTCTGCTTGGACTTGTCATTGTAGAGGTTTAGCTTCCTGACTGCCTAACCCTGCTCCTTTGGACAATGGGGTTCAACTGGACGCAGCAAGGATGTACACCACAGTAGGAACACATTGCAGAGAAAAACCTTGCACTTCATAGCAGCCTGGAAGTGAAAAGGAGAAAAAGGAAGGGGTGGAGTGTCCAGGGTACTGCCCCATGACCTAGTTTCCTCTGATTAGCCTCCACTTCTTAAAGTCCCCACCGTAACTGGAAAACAGGCTCGTACCGTGTGAGGGACATTTCAGAACCGAACGATGGCAAGCATTGAGAATACCAGAACCAGCAACTCGCCTTTGTGATGCTTGCATTCTGGAAGGGGAGCAAGAAAGCAAACAAAATAGGGGACATGCGTCTGTAAGGCCAAAGGTCAGTGCTACGGCAGAAAGAGATGATTATACCGAGAGGGGCTGCTTTCATATACATCCGTGGGGGGTGAGGGGATCCGACAAGCTGCTGCTGGACGAGAGCACTTCAGATGAAGGAACTGACAGACGTAAAAGCCTAGGGCAGCCCAGACTTCCTCGGGATCAGCAAACAGGAGTAGCCCAAGTGACTGCATGGGGCTTGGTCAGAGAGTCCTGAGAGAAGGGTGATGGGCCGTCACAGTAAGGACTTGTTGGCTAGTCTGAGCAGGGGAGAAAACAATGGAGAAGTTCTGAATAGGGGAGTTCACACCAAAAACACAGATGTCAGGGAAATCCTGCACTTAGACTGGAGAAATCCTTCACCGCCGCTGTGAGCTCGGCCCCTGTCTGTCTCCTACGAGACAAAAACAACACTTTGGTTTTCTTAACTATAGGCTTCTGGGGTCTGAAAAAGACAAGGCATGATGGAAAGAGCCTGATCACAGGGTCAGGTCCACCCCCCAAGTACTGACTGTGTGCTGAGACCCAAGTGTCCATGACCCTGACTCAAAGCGTGGGCCACAGAGTGCTTCCAAGTCTCAATTTTTGTATCTGAAAAGATGAGTGACTATAAAATTATAGGAGCTGGTGAGATTAAGGTGTCTGCCATGAACTCAACAAATGCCATCTTGTTTAGTTTTTAAACAACTCCTTTCTGCATATGTGTCTGTGACCCCCACCTCCAACTCTGCATCTGTACACAGACGCCTTGGACCCTATCTCATGGCCACCTGCCATGTTCCACCATGCTGCTGAAATTCCCAAAGCTCTGCCTCTGATTCTTCTTCTTTTTTTTTTTTTTTTTTTTCTGAGCTGAGGATTGAACCCAGGGCCTTGTGCTTGCTAGGCAAGCACTCTACCACTAAGCTAAATCCCCAACCCCTGCCTCTGATTCTTGATGTTCAATGGCTCTCACTATGATCTGGTGGGCTATAGACAAAATCTGCAGATATTTTCATCAGTCACATGGGGATGATGTCATGAGCTTTTAATGTGTAGAGGACAGAAATATGGCCACATATCACGCAGTGGCAGCAGAGCCTTGTCAAAGAATTATCTGTCCCCCCAAAGCCAAATATGCAGCAGTTGAGACACTCTGCTCCACCCTAACGAGCTTGTGAAGCCCTGTCCTTCACACCATTGGTGCCGACGCACCTGCTCCCAAATATACTCTACTGCCAGCTTCACGGTCTCTCTCAGCAATTCTGACTCAGCTCCTGACACATAGCGGTTACATCACCGTGTGAGTGGGAGATTGCCAAGCCAGTCTCTTCCAGGGACATTCTGCCATACCACTTCTATTGAAACTCTGTAGTAACATCCTAGGAAGTTGAATGTCAATGAAAAGTTCCACGTCATGACCTTTAAAATATCCCTTATGGTTTAAGGACCTTGAGTCCTGAATGCATAAAATAAGATAGAATCAGTTGGTACAGTTTCTTATAATTATTTTTAGAGATAATATTATGAGAGAAACGCAACATATTTTAATCAAATTCCTCACAGACCTAGGACCTGTTGATTCAGCTAAGATGGCTGACCACCAAGCCCCAAGAACTAGCCTGTCTCTGCCTCCCTGGTGCTTGCATGTCAAGCATGTGGCACTGAACTCGGCTTTTTGACACAAGCTCTGGGCATTCAGCTCAGGTTCTCAATGATTGCACAGCAATCACTTTACCAAGTGAGCCATCTCCCCAGCCCTGGCCGCGCCCTTTTCTGTCAGCTTATCCAGAACAGTCAACAGTCCCTCCCTCTAGGGAAATGTATTAGTACCATGCAAAGAGAAAATAAGGTAGGTGTCTGAAAGAACCTGGGAAGTCATGAGCCGCATGAGGCTGTACCACAGAGGAATCAATACAATGTGAAGAAAACCAACCATTTGAAAAGAAAACAGATGCGAGACAACACGTTACCAGCGAGCAGGTGGAGAGGTCCCGCACCAGCCCAGCACCGTCAGCAAAGCTAGGACTGACTTCCAGAAAGTATGTTTGAATCTGTCTTGTCTGTTCATCATTGAGTGGGTAGATGTGTGTGTGTGTGCATGCACATGTGTGCACATGCATACAGAAGTCAGAGGACAAGCACCATTCCTTGGGAGCTGTACATGTTTTTGAGATGGGGTCTCTTGTTGACCAGCAGCTTGCAGAGTACAGTTGGCAGTCTGTCCAGAGAGCCCCATTTCCACCTTTTTCAGTACCCCAGCACTGATGTTGTAAGTGCACACTACCATACCCGGCTTATTCTGAGGTTTCCGGGAATCGAGCTCAGGTCCTCGTGCTTGCGTGGTGGGCGCTTCCCTGACAGGCCTCTCTCTCCAGCCCACAGTTCAGTTCTGTATAACAGAGAACTATAGATCAGACTATTCAAACAGCACAATGGGTCCTTTTCATGAGTCTGGTTGCTGGGAAGCCCGGGGTAAAGGTGTCTACCTGCTCCTTCCAAGGCTGGTCCTAACTGGCCGCTTCGGAACTCCATCTTCACATGGTTGAATGAGGTAAAGAAGAAACACTTTTTTCTCTTCCGTTTCCCCATCCCATTGGGGAGGCTCCATCCTCAGAACCTCGTTTAAACCTAGTTACCTACAAAAGCCACGCACCTCCAAATGCTACATATCCATGGATGGAGCCTCATCCCACACACACACACATAAAAAAAAAAATCTTAAAAAAACAAGCAGAGGAATGTTGCACAAGGTGTAGAAAGGGACAAACATCTCTCTTAACCTCTCCTCTTGTCTTCTAGACCAAGTGGTTCTCCACCTTCCTAACGCTGTGACCCTTTAGTACAGCTCCTCATGTTACGGTGAGCCCCAACCATAAAATTATTTTGTTGCTACTTCATAACTGTAGTGTTGCTACTGTTATGAACTGTAATGTAAATATCTATGTTTTCCAGTGGTCTGAGGTGACCCCTGTGAAAGGGTCATTTGATACCCAAAGGGGTCATGACCCACAGGTTGGGAACCACTGTTCTGGAAGCTTCTATGTTATGCTTTTAAGTGGTTAAATGTGTATGTCCAGCCCCTTCCCAGCCTCTTTCACCCACAGCTCTTCCTTGCCCAGTCTCAGTTTCTGTCGTCTATCAAGTAAACATACAGCATCCACTTTCCTGTGAGAGTTGCTGTGGGGAGTTGGCATATGACAGGCATCAGTCAATGTCAATTTGCCTTCTCTACTTGGACGTTTCCTTTCACCTCTGCCTAAGGAACATTGCCATATTCTTAGTGCAGTTAATCTTAACTAACTCTTAGGGAAAAAGTCCTTTGATTGAACAAATTTGTATCAATGTGTTCCTGGTGAACATCAGTCATTAATTCTCCAAAGGCATCTGGTATGTTTTTACGGTTTGTTGGTAACCTAAAACGATTCAGCAGTTTGTAAGTTTGTGCATTTCCAACAGTTCGACAGAATAAACCAGAAAAATATAGATTCCTGTTGATGAGAAATCAGCCTCCAGGGACCAGCTGCTCCCAGGTCTTTGCATTTCTCGGCTTCTCCTTTTACTCCTGACATTGAAGATGTTGGGAATTTTGCATGTGACTCCACAGCCTTGGGAACCAAAGCTGCCCATGTTAGCCTAGTCTGTCCTGGCCTTCAAACACACACCCTGTCACCACACCCCATACAGGCACACTAGTACATCAGTGAACTCAGACCCTGTACCCTACCAGGACTCTCTCACACATATGAACAGTGACCTGAAGTGACCATGAAAGAACAGGGCCACACACTTGTGCACAGTGTATCAGAGAGGAGACAGACCACCGCAGCTACCCTGGATATGTGAAGGTTCCTCCTACTTCTTCTGATTCTTATCAGATAATGCAGAAAACACGGTTCATCTTCCACAAAAACAATGACAAAAGGCCGAAGTCATCCCTCCACAACTTGACTTGGACATTTCTTCTGATCATGAATCTGCACAGACTCCTCATAGACAAACTTGGACCTGAATCTCAGATCCACCACTGAATATCTTTGCCATTTTGTCCAAGTTATTTGCTCCACTAAATCGTAAATGTTAATTTCTAGCAAAATGGGAAAAGATCTTCCTTCCTCCAAGCAGGGTGAGCTGAGCTCACAGCAGGTAGGTGCCAAGGCAGCACCCAGAGCTTCTGGAGGTAATAAGACTTCGGTGTGTGAGTGCTGGCCACATCCCAGCTCCTGAAGGAGTGGAACATCTGAGTGCTGTCCCAGTTCCTAACCCCAAGTTAGCAGTACAGAACAGGGTGTGCACACTCTGGCTTGAGCCCTGCACACACCACCACGTGGCCAGGCGCTACCATCAGTAGTCTTCCTGTGAGTACATCTTTACATTTTTTAAAACTACATTTATTTCTCTACTGGAGGAGTAAGGCATGTGTGGAGGTTAGAAGACTACTTGCAGGAATTGATTTTCTCCTTATACAATGTCGGTCCCAGGAATCAAACCCAGGTCCTCAGCCTTGGCAGAAAGTGACTTTACCTGTTAAGCCATCTTGCTGGCCCTTAGGTGCACTGTGATATTCTCATGCACTAGCCTATCATCTTCGGTTTAATGATTTTCCTAAACCAGACAAGAATAAAAAGAGTGAAATTGGCATTTTTAAGACGTAGTTCTAATAAATCAGACAGGTAAGAGAAGCAAAACCTGTATGCAGTTCAGTGCTTCTGATGGCCCTGACAATCACTGTCCATCAAAGTCATGGGCAACAGAAGGCCCAGAGAGCCCTACCCAACCTGTCCTCCTGGGGCTTCAGCTGTCAGACCCTCCACAGCATGGGGAAGACTCAACCACCAGGCCAGGAAGCGTCGCCTCTCCTCTCTGCCCCTTCAAAGCTCAGGCTGCAGGGGAACACCGTGAAGCATGGGGAAGCACAGAAATCAATTCCACACACACCGTGGATTCCATAGGAAACCTTGACACACCACCGAGTCAGAGAAAATGGATTTACGGCTGGCAGCTTACTAGCAGATAAAATTATATTATTTTTGAGTAGAACAGAGGAAATTAGGCTGAGGCGGGGGTTGGGGGAGGCCACATCCTATTTCTGATCTACTCTACACTGCCTTCTCCAAGGCCTGCATGAAGAATCAGGACTGGACACTGAAGTACATGCCAATGAGGTGCTGTCTATGTGACTTTTCCTAATAAGAAAAGTCTGGGAAGGCACTGGACAGTGTCAGGGGTCACTCTCTGGCTCAGTTGCTGATCAAACTGTCCTCATCCTGGGAGTCTTGGTGTGTAGAACCCCTCCCGACAGGGCCTGCCACTTTCTGCCCAAAGGGATCCCTCTGAGACCTTGCAGCTGAGAGAAGGGCCCAGGCAGGCAGGCTTGTCACTTCAGAGGGAGTGGAGACACCCTGCAGTGATGCCATCCACCACAGCAGCTCTGAGATGTCAGGTACCGGCAGCGCCATTCATCAGCAAGCTGGAAATGTGACAGTCTGCACGCGCAGTGGAGACAAGCAGACCCTGTGGATTTGTCAGGCCGAGAAAAATAAGGGCCAGAGGACTGTTTTTCCACAGAGGCTCTGGTGAGTGCTGGGCTGGGGAAAGGGAGGGAGTCCGACTGATTTTAGCTCTAACCCGCAGCCTACTTTTGAGAGAAAGAAGAAACACACACACACACACACACACACACACACACACACACACACACACACCATTAAAAAAAGAAAGAAAGAAAATTAAAGCAAAAATATTTTCACAGAGTGGGGAAAAAATGAAAATTTCCATAATGCCCAGCAGGCAAATGTAGGGAAATGGGTACTTTGGGCGGCAAATTTAGTTCAGCACTGGCTGTTCTGAGCTGATTTGGAGATGGTTACAGTAATGGAGAATGTAGATTGAGAGACGCCCAGGGCATATGCCAAGCACACTCATGGTGTGTCTGTGAAGAAAGGACCCTCCCTGAATGTGGGGAACACTATTCCACAGGCTGGGGATCCAGATGGAAAAGGGGAAGGAAGAGCTAGTCAGCATATCAGCTTCATCCCTCCCCAGTGAGTTCATCCTGGACATCAGAGTCCAGCTTCTCCAGCCTTTTACACAGACGCACACCAGCAGCTCTCCACGAAGCCGCTGGATCTTCAGTTTGGGGTGAAACTGCCTCATTGATTTGCCTTCTTCAGAGGCTGCCAGTTCACTGACAAACAGTGACTGGATTCTGTCTCTCTGGCATGTGAGAGGCCACTGTTGGATTACCCAGCCTTCAGTCATGTTTATATGCCAATCAAATAAATCTTTAAAAATATGCACATAATATATTCTATATATCCCCTTCCAGAGACAAGATCCCTAATTCATTGTTTAATATTAAGTGGTCAGCCCTAAAACCATATACACATAAACTACAAAAATGGACACACCAGACTGCATATATGTTATATATTTGTGCATATATATGTATATCACTAATAATCAAAGAAAAAGTAGCTATTAATCTGAGGTCGGAGGACATGAAAGGAGCTGGAGAGAGAGGTCTTGGAAGGGGCTGGAGGGAGGAAAGAGAAGGGGGAGTGATCTTTTGATTAAACTGTATAAAACTTTTAAATGGTAAACTTACAACAAAAACATATATCCTATAACACATACTACACATACTGTATTGTACATACATATATATATGAGTGTTGTAGATAATATATGCATATTACAATACAGTATATAGATATACCTAACAATATGTATATATAATATAGTATATATGTATGTATATATAATCAGTCTATTGGTCCTGTTCTTTTAGAGAATCCTGGCTAATAATTATCAAAATGTTTATTAATAGATGAAACAAACCATTAGAAATTCATCCCGTAGAAATGTGCATTAAAAAGAGTGAAAGTGAGTGTCCGTTGTCTCATTCCGGCCACGGAATAGTGGGATAAGTCACATTACACTAACATAAAGAAACAAGAGCACAGAGAGATGTTTACATCAGAAGTGAATAAAGACAACTGGACAGAGAGCAGGAGCACATGCCCCTAGTGTGCCACAGATGGTCACTTGTGTGCTGTGTGTGTCGGACTCCCTGAGGGGAGCAAAGGCTCCGGAAGGCTCCCATCAGAACACTGAAGCCATCTTCGGGGAGTGTGGCTGGGAAGCCTCCCTTCTCATTTTCATGTTTCAGTGTCGTTCAAGGTTTTCTAAGAATAGCACTCCCCAAGCTTAGCAGTGAAAGCCGAGGCAGGCCTGGTGGCACCAGTCCTCGCCCCAGATACGTGGGAGGCTGAGTCAGGAAGATCGCAAGTTCAAAGCCTGCCTACACAACAGAGTGAGTTATAGGCCAGTCTAGGTTACTTAGTAAGACCCTCTCTCTCTCTCTCTCTTTTTTAATTGATGGTTCTGTTTTTTGGTTTGGTTTGGCTTGGTTTTATAACCCATTGTGTTTTAGTTAGTTTCTAGCAGGATTCTGGTGGATGGATTCTGGGGGATTGATGAGCTGGGGAAAGAGGCCAGCAGAAGTGAGAGGGGACAAGTCAGGTGCACATGAAAAACATCACTCACATTTGTGAAAATGTCATACTGAAACCATAATTGTGATAACTAATATGTGTGAGTAAAAGTAAAATAAACGAAAAGGGCTTTGGGCTGGGGCCATGGATGGCTTCGTGGTTAAGAACCTAGGTTCAATTCCCAGCACCCGCATGGCAGTTCATAACCGTCTGTCATTCTAGCTCTAGGGGATCTGACTCCCTTTTCTGGGATCCATGGGCACTGAGCACACTTGATGCACAGACACATATTCAGGCAAAACACCCATACACATAATATAAAATTAAAAATTTTAAAGCACTGCAGATTATAGTTCAGTGATAGAGTTCTTGCCTAGCATGTGTGAAGCACCAGATTCAACTCCAGTAATGTAAAACAATAATAGTAGTAGTAGAAAAATTAAAAGCTACAACAAATGCTAGACATTTAGAGGGAAAAAAATAGAACACATGTTCTCAGTACTTCAGATCGTGGGGAGACAGCCACCTGCATATGGACCCAGTCAACGGAAACTCTCTGGAAGGCAACCTTGGTGACACGTGTGATTTCTTAGACGTGTCTCTGCCCCGAGGCACACCAATAGCACTTCTTTTTTTTTTTTTTTTTTTTTTTTTTTTGGTTTTTCGAGACAGGGTTTCTCTGTGTAGCTTTGCGCCTCTCCTGGAACTCACTTGGTAGCCCAGGCTGGCCTCGAACTCACAGAGATCCGCCTGGCTCTGCCTCCCGAGTGCTGGGATTAAAGGCGTGCGCCACCACCGCCCAATAGCACTTCTAAGTGACAATCATAGATTCACACAAGAGACTATCATTCCCACACGGCTTACAACAGTGAGGCTTTAACAACGTATTATCGAAGTGGGGTGCAGCCCGGTAGTAGAACACTGGTTTAGCATGTGCAAAGCCCAGGGCTCAGTTCCCTAGCATCACACTCACAAGAAACAAAGATGCCAATTCCTTTGCCGCGTGATTCCTGTTTTACATGGAAGTAATATACGTACATCTACCAAAACTAACACTTCCTGCCCGCTTTGAACACCGTGCAAAGTTCAGATGCAGAGATGCTCTCCTGGTACCTGAGCAAACAGACGTGTGGACTGACAGCATCTGTGAGGACATTGGCACGTGTGCCGTTGACCATCTGATGCTGACTGCATTGCAGAATTATAAATCACACATGCACTATAGAACCAAAGGACACACTGCCAGTAGAAATGGGCAGTGTCTGCAGAAACAGCTCCCGTGCCTACATCTCCCCTAAGCCCCTAAGCAAGTCTAGCTCCAGGAAAAGTAGATCAAAATGTAGTAACGAACACCCACCTCCTCTCAAACCAAGGAGACTTCTCAGGGCCTCAGTATCCTCTACAGCTACAGTGTTACAGAGGAATACAACCTGAGCTTAGAACTGCTTCCTCCTGGATCAGCTCAGCTGGTATAGGCTCCTCCCAACCCCATGCCACCCCCAGTCTAGGCTGACACAGTCACAGGGCCACATAAGTTTGCCCTTCCTTAACTCAAACCTATAAGCTCTCCAAGAGATATGCTGTCAGTCCATGCTTTAAAGAATACCTACTGTTGAGGCTGAAGATACAGCTTAGTTGGGAGAATGCTTGCCTTGCACACGCCAAGCATAGGTTTGATTCCCAGCACATCAGAACAAGACCTAATAGTGGACATTTATTAACCCACATCTTGGGAGGTAGAAGCAGGAGGCTCAGGAGTAACAAGGTCATCCTTGACTACATATGGAGTTGGAGGCTAGCCTGGGATATATGGAAAAAATGGGCACCACTAGGTTTGGGGATAGCTAATTGGTAAGGTACCTGCCCCACAAGCATAAGGGTGTAAGTATGGATCCCTGGTGCCCATGTGCAAGCTAGAAGGGGCCATGACTTCTGTAACCCTGGGGCTAGGAAAGCAGAGAGGCAGTTCCCAGAGCTTGCTGGTTGGCCAGCCAGCGTAGCCAACCAGTGAGCTTCAAGTTCAGAAAGACCGTCTTAAAACATAAGGCAGACTCCAGAGCCATCCTGAGGGAAGTGTCTGGGGCTTTCACCCTGAGCCAGGATGTCATCTGGGCCGGAGCTGCTGCCGAGGGCCACGTCTGGGTCTGTGGTCCAGCTGCAGCTGAAGTCTGGGCTGATGTCTATGGCCTGTGTCACCTCAAGGGACCATAAGAACCATGCCTGATGAAATCAGAGGGCCATGCTGAGTTGGCTGCAGCCTAAGCTGGTCCTGGGAAAGCTGGCCCTGCCTCCCGCTGAACACTGCAGCAAGAGAGCTGGCCCCAGTCCTCACAAGAGAGCTGACCCCTGTACTTGGGAGAGATGGCCCCACCCCTCACCGTGGGTGACCCTGATGGCATGGGTGTAGGGGAACTGGCTGTGCCCCCTCACATGAGGCAGGTGGCCCCAGTGGCCCAGATTGACCAGCTCAAGCTACCATCCAGGTCCACAGCCAGGCCTTGGGTTGACCCACCCTGATATCTATCCCATCTAGGACCCATTGGAGCTCATGAAGGGACTGAGCTCCATGAAGGTCCTGTGGCACCATACCCTCAAGATCTTCATGATTCAGGGTAGCCACGGGATATCCCAGAGGAGATTCAGTGAGGATCCAGTGATGATGGTGTACCAGAGACCAGAGGCCTTGAACCAGACCAGGGACTTATTGCAATGAGCATTTGCTAGTAAAGCTGAATGGATAAAAAGATATACTGTGTGGCACACTGCTCCCAATGCCACCAGGATGAATGAAGTGGTGTTGGAGAGGCGGGAAAGATGGAGAAGCCAAAAGGGCTTTTTGGGGGTGTTTTGTTTTGTTCTTATTTTCTCAATAGCATTTGTTCAGAGCAGTGCATGGACTAAGAATCCCCCCTCCATAACCTTTAGTAATGATTTAGTCCCTGACTTGTGCTCAATCACTGCTACTTACCATACAAGAAAGGCAATATTCTTTATCTCTCCTTCAGACTTTAATCAAACAGACTAAACACAAAGAACCTGAAAATCAGGAGCTGTTTCCTTCTTTTTTAAAAAAACAAAAATTGTAAGATGGTTCAGTTCACGGAACAGACATTTGGTGGCCTCATTCATGTACCTTGAAATGACATTCCAAAATCTTCCATAGACGTCTTGTGATTTTTACTGGCAAACTTGGTTTGTGTCATGGAGACCACTCATTGTCAGTCTTTAATTGTGTGCTACAGGACAGAGGTGCAAATTTGTCACGGTCTCCCACCATGGCAGACCAGGAGAGATGTTTCCAGAGGGACCCTCACAGCTGTCATGAGGACAAAAAGCCATCCCTGGTAAACAGGACTTTGCCAAACAAAATCTGGTCATGCTCCGTTTGGACAGTCTCAAATACATGAGTACATGTGCTGGGTTTCTGTCACTGATGGCCCATCCGGAAAGAGCCTGTGTGACTCCCAACCCCATCCCATGGCCCCTCTCCCCTCCATGTCCAATTTATTTTAAGTCAAAACAAATTATTACTCTTGCAGAATATAAAAGCTTTCAAATGCATCTGTCCTTAGTGTCTCTAAGCTGTTAAAAAAAAATATGCAATTACTCACTTGGCATATGCCCCAGAACTAAATTCAGGAAGCATTTTAGAGCTTCCCACCCCAATACAAGCCTTCAAGACAGAGCTGGTGAACAGCCCCCGACTCTGCAGTCACCCTAAGCTGAGCTGCCAAGAGAGTGACCCCTTGGGCCCCTTCACACCCTGCTTGGCTGGCCTTGCTTCCCCCAGTGGCTTCCAGGAAGTTGCCAGCAGGCTACTGGAGACTGAAGGATGCCCGAAGGTCAGAGCTGGCGTGTGTGGCCACATCTTCCAGAGGCAGGAGCAATGCAGAACCAAGAAGAGATGGCCTGGATAATGGATTAAGGATGAGTCAAGCCAGAGGCGCTTCCAGGAACAGAGTCCAGCTTCCTGGCTCCTATTACCAGGCACCATCTCCACAGAGGCATTGTGCGAGGGTACAGTGACCTCACACATGTTCTGGGCCCAAAAATATTTGTCCTGAATGCTTTGCCAGCTCCTCTCAATCCATAATAAACTGAACTTTAAATCAGTTTCTTTTTCAATGCGACAACAGGAAATCGATCTGAAAGTCCTACTTACAAATCTGTGTTGACTTACAACTCTTCTTGGGGCTGCTCAGCTCACACCCAGAGCGCAGAGGTCTTTCTTTCTGGACAAACTGATGAGTCCACCAGAGCCTGTCTGGAAACATCTGCATTGTGCTGGTAAATTAGAAAAAGCTACCGAAGAATTGCCGGCTCTGACCTTTGACAGAGGTCAGAGGTAGTCCCTGAGGCCTGGAGAGACAAGCTGAAGGTTCATATGGGAATGAAAGTAGAGAGCTAGGAGACAGGTGGGTAAAGAGCTCGGTGGGAAAGCTTGGGGACCTGAGTTCAGATTCCCGGTCCCATGTAAAACAAAATGGCCCCACAGCAGGGAACGGGCTGGGGCGGGAGCTTGCCCGTAAGCTTAGTGCTGATGCTGAGGTGTGAGGCAGAGGCAGGTGGACGCCCTGGGGCTCTCTAGCCAGCCAGTCTAGTAGAACATGTGAGCTCTAGTTTCAGGGAGAGACCCAATCTCAAAAAAAAAGTGAGAAGCAACAGCTGAAGACACACAAAATTGATCTTGGCCTCTATACACACATGCACGAGAAACCACATGTGCATATATTTCACACGAACACGCATAATCACACACATGTACACCACACTCACACATGTCCACTACACACACATGCATACCACACACTAACACAAAAGCAATATACACTTGTACACCACACATACACATACATATATACCATGCACACACACTAACACAAACCAACACATACATATTTACATGCATATACAGCTCATATACATGAACACACACACATATACTACACTTACACAGTCATATACCACATACATACACACACTCACACACACATACATAATACACACACATTCACATACTCACATACACTAACACATAACATATATACTCACACATATATATACCACCACATACAATGTACATATTCATTCATACACATAACATCACATACTCATACATATATCATACACACAATACACATACTCACACATGTACACCACACACTCACAAACATATGTACATGACACTCATACACACACCCACACTCACTCACACATACACATGCACTATACCACACACAATACATATACACATTCACCTTCTCTCCCTCCCTCCCCCCCCCCCACACACATTCTTCCTGTAGTTCTGAAAGACCTTCATGAGCCTGTGAACACTGTAAATAACAATGCTCCTTTTAGCAGACAGGGAAGCAACCACCCTTCTGTCAGTGACATCCATGCTCACAGAGGACACAAGCTCTGTGTCCCACATGCAGGGATCAGGAAGACACCCAAAGCAACATTAGAAATTACAATAAACCAGCCCTAAAACCATGGTGAGAGGTAGGATAGACATAGCTCTTCGGAGAAAGAAATTTCACAGTTCAGACTAACAAGTGAAAACTACGTGTACAGACCTCTATTTGAAAGACAAAATAAGTAAAAATGATAAAAGGTTGTCAGACCCTTGTCTGAGGTCATATTCTCATGTGCCCCTGAAATCATCAACATGTCTAAGAAAAATAAGTGGGTGTTTCCAAAGCACCTGTGGATTGTTTGGAAGCTTTGCTCAACAGTGAATGGTCCCCTGAAGTTTGTTTTCCATTGATTTCCTACCAATCTCACTATTGGTGTAGGGCAAAGGCAAATATCGTACCAGCCTGCATGGGTTGTTACAGATTCTTAACTGACACACAGCAAAGCAATCAGTTTCCCTAGCATGAAGAGAAGGCTGGCAGTCTCTCCCAAGAAAACACTGGAAGGGAACTCACTCGGGAGAAATCTTTGAGAAAGTTCCAGAGACACCTGTGACGACAGTGGTCATACAATCAATAATAACAACAAAGGCACTGTGTATTAACTAGGACTCTCCAGGGAAGTAGAACCAATAGAATGGAAAGACACATGATAGAGGATACATAGATGATAGATAGATGATAGATAGATAGATAGATAGATAGATAGATAGATAGATAGATAGATAATATAGATAGATGATAGATAGATAGATAACATAGATGATATAGATAGAGAGAGAATTAGATTAGATAGATAGAGATACAGAGAGAGAGAGAGAGAGAGAGAGAGAGGTGGATAGATGATAGGTAGATAAATATAGACAGACAGATGATGGATGATGGCTGGGTACATTTATACATACATGCATATATACATCTATACAGGAAGAAGGATGAAGTGAGTTCTTGTCCTAGGAACTCAGTGAGGACGGCAGGAACAGGCTCCACAGAAGTCAGTGAGTCATGCCCTGCTATGGCTAGCCTCCAGCCACACAGTACCTGAAATGACTTTGTCCATAGCCTGACAGGAGTTTTTAGAAACCCGATTCCTCCAGTTAAATTGTATTTTAATTATCTTTAAATAAATACTTCCAGAAACATCAATCTGCCTCAAATACAAAGAAAACGTATTCAGACGTCTGAATAATTAAATTCTAGCCCTGCCTGACCAAAGCAGTTGCAGTCCTTGGACTGGAGAGATGGGCCAGTCGGTGAAGTCTGCTGCACACGTATGAGGACTTGACACCCACATAGAAAACTGGGTGTGGTGACACACAGGTGCAGCCCCAGTGCCGGAAAGTCGGAGACAGGAGGATTCCTAGGGCTTGACCACCAGCCAGCCCTGCCAAATTGGTGAGCTTCAAGCTCAGTTAGAGACCCTGTCTCACAGCACTTCTGAGGATGACAACCAACGTTGTCCTCTGCCTTCCACAAGCACCTACAAATACTTGAAAACACACTTACATTTTACATGGAAAGTACATTTCTGAACTCTCCACCAATATCATCTGCTCCTGGTCAGTGACTGCCTCACAGGGCTTGGATCAAGGACTGGGCCTGACACACCTCTCGGCCTTCACGTCAAGCCTTCCTTCAACAGTGCCTGTGAGGACTGAAGAATGTTAATGAGAGAGAGAGAGAGAGAGAGAGAGAGAGAGAGAGAGAGAGAGAGTGTATGTGCGTGTGTAGATATTCATGTGTGTGTGCATTCGTCTTAATCACTGGTCTACTGCTGTGAAGAGACACCATGACCAAAGCAACTCTTACAAAGAAAAAACATTTAATTGGGGCTTTATTACAGTCTCAGAGGTTTAGTCCATTATCATGATGGTGTGGTGAGTGTGAGGGGGCACAAGTTGACATGCAGGCAGACATGGTGCTGGAGAAGGAGCTGAGAGTTCTACCTACAGATCCACAGGCAACAGGAGAGAGTGACACTGGGCCTGACTTGAGCATTTGAAAGCCCAAAGCCCACCCCAAGTGACACACTTCCTCCAACACGGCCACACCCACTCCAACCCGGCCACGCCTCTTAATCCCTGTCAAGTAGCACCACTCCCTAATTACTAAGCGTCCAAATATATGAGCCTGTGGGCGCCCTTTACATTCAAACCACGGCATAAGAGAAAGCGTTTAATAGGGGGCTGGCTTACAGCTTCAGAGGTTTAGTCCATTGTCATCACAGCAGGAGAGCATGCAGGCAGGTGCTAGAGCAGTAGCTGGTAGCTATATTCTGCATTTGTAGGCCGAGAAAGGAAGAGAGAGAGAGAGAGAGAGAGAGAGAGAGAGAGAGAGAGAGAGAGAGAGAGAGAGAGAGAGAGAGAGAGAGAGAGACTGGACCTGACTTGAGCTCTTGAAACATAAAAACCCACCCCCAGAGACACACAAGGCCACACCTTCTAATCCTTGTAATCCCTTCAAACAGTTCCACTCCCTGGTGATTAAGTATTCAAATACAGGAGTCTATGGGGACCATTCTTATTCAAACCACCAGAGCATACACAAATGCATGTGTGCATCTGTGTGTGTGTGTGTGTGTGTGTGTGTGTGTGTGTGTGTGTGTGTGTGTGTGTAGGAAGATGGCCTGAGAAGGTGTTCTTAGCATTAACTGTCAATACTCTTTCTTGCTTTTATTCAGGAAACACAGAGAAAAGAAAGAAGGAAGTGTAGATTATAAACTGAAAGATCTTCATTGAAACACTGTGTAAAATTTGCACTTTATTGAGTCTATTACCCCTTATTATAGCAATTTTCAATTCCCTAAAGCAATAATTGGGAATGCAAAGCCTATAGTAGGGACCTAAATGTCAGAATCCCCACTCTCTTAAATGGTGCCATAGCCCCTCGGGTTTTTGGGTTTGGGGGTTTGTTTGTTTGTTTGTTTTTAACTTAAAATCCTTTCTCCTGTTTAAATTCCAGCAATTCAGAAAAAACATGCGGGTCACTGCCTGTGAGTGATTGACATGTGTAGAGTCCACTCCACTCCAGAGATTTCACTCAGCCAAGCCCTCACAATCGCAGCATAGTGATAAAGACGATGGCCATGGCCTGTCGGATGCCAGTCGAGGGACAAGGTGGATCAGACCAGTTGTTCTGGGGTGTGAACCTCAGAGAGGATCACAGTGCTGAGGTCAGAAGGGGACGGCATTACCTGACATGATGATTGGCAAGGAAACCACTCAGATTCTGCATATGAGAGGCACACATGTGTGCTCATGGACAGACATGCTATCTTCATACAAACTCCACCATTGCCTTTATAGTCCAAAACTAGCTTATGGCTCAAACACAAACCCTCTCTCTCTGTGTCTCTCTCTGTCTCTCTCTGTCTCTGTCTCTGTCTCTGTCTCTCTCTCTCTCTCTCTCTCTCTCTCACACACACACACACACACACACACACACACACACACACACACACACACACACACACACACACACACGCACGCACACCACTGGCTATCAGCTGCCCGTCTAATTTTAGCCATATGGCATCCGCATCAAAACCACCAGGGGAATCACTCAGGGCAATTTGCTCCGTCCTACGGGTTCTGTACACAAGCCCTCTTATCCCCGATCCGGGAAGCACCTCCTCGCAGACCACGGATATTAACTGCTGCTGTTTCTGTATGTGCTTAGCACTCAAGAGGAGCATTATTTGGCTGGATAAATCTCCACTCGTGTGGCTTTAACTGTTGTCAGCCTCCCATGTCTGTGCGTTCTGCACCAGGAAATCCAACCAACCCCAGTTCAAAAACACTTGAAAAAACAGTTCTGGGCGCACCATTTATTCTTGTCATTTTCTCCGAATAGTACCTATAGTACTGTTCACATACGTTTACATTGAGTGTTACATGTTTCAAGATGACTTAATGCACATGGGAGGGTACAAGCAGGTCCTATAGGAACCCTGAGTCATTTCACACAAGGGACTTGAGCATCCACAGACTTGGGTGCCCTCCAGGGTCCTGAACCAATCTCCTGCAGATGTTATGTATGTATATATGATCTATATGTTTAAAACTGGCATGACTTGTCCAAAGCTCTGCTGAGGACTGCACCTGAGAACATTTACAGTCGAGATCCAGTGTGCCTGGAATGATGTGGAAGTCTCCGTATCCTCCACTACCAAAGTTCAGCTTGTGGAGCCTCTGTGCATGGAAGACATGTCTGCAACTCCCCAGGAGACTCTTAAGGCTGTTCCTCTGGTGCTTGTGTCTTTCAGAAAAGGAAGGGAAGGGCAGAATGACCTCAGACACAGCTCCCCTCATCCTCTGGCGCTGGATCCTGGTCAGACAGAGATTCGCTGGCCTTGTGCATCAGAGGGAGGGAGGGAGGGAGGGCTTGATTTAAGTGAATTTCAGAAACGTTCGTAGCCTAACCACATTCCCTGCCTGTCCCAATGTCAGCTCCCTGTGGGTACCAGTCACTCTCCAGCACGTATCTCACAATCTAGACAAGACAAATTGCCTTCCCTGTACTTTCTGGCCTACTGAATCTGTACTTTCTGATTCGCTTATCGCCACCCTGGAAAGGCTATAAAAAGCCTAATGGGCTCAAGGCTTTCGGTGCATCTAGAAAAGAACCTTCCATACACAAAATTGAACAGGTCTCTTTAAAAGGCATCGTGAGAGACAGAGAAGAGCACTCAGTGGATAAAGCGCTTGCCACCCAAGTGTGAGGGCCAGAGCTTGGATCCCAGGACCCATGTAAAGCCAAGCACATGTGTGCACACCTATAATTCCAGGGATGCCCTGGGAGATGGGAGGGTAGAGATGGGAGGATCCCTAGATCTGGTGTGCAGCTATCCTGGTGTACAGAGCAAGAGACAAGACACATTCTGTCTCAAAACAATGGGGAAGGTGAAGATCAACACTTGAGACTGTCCTCAGACCTCCGTGTGGGATCCATAAGCCATGAACACGGTGGTACCCATGCACCTGCACTCACAGACACAGCAGTGTTCAAAATTGTCACGGGTCCTCAATGCTGTCTTTCTGTGTGTCAACATGGGTTCCATTCTGTATGTCTTCCATCTTCACATGGTATCTGTTCCCGTTTCAAAATCTTAGCCGCCCACATGGGAAACAAGTCTTTTAAAGGCTGTTTAACGAGCGGCTAGAACCCAATGGCTACGCGAGGTACACTTGATGTAGGAATGCGGGCCTTTGAAGAAGCTTTGATAACTAAAAACCATGTCTGAGAAACCGAAAACCTTAGCCAAAATCCAAGAACACCAACTGACTTCTGCCCTTAGCAGAACATAAAGGTAGCAAAGGAGTTAGAGGACATGACATGAAGCAGGGAACAGGATCCCCTTCAACAGACCCTTGGAGGTCACGCTGTGCTGCCGGGAAGGGCTCTCATTGCTCGGCAGCCGTCCGGTGCCCTTGAGCAGAAGGCATGGCATTGTCAGGTGAAGGAGGAACAGCACAGCCCTCCGCCAACCGGGGTGAGCCTCGTGTCTAAATGCTCCTGGGCTGCTTTTAAGGCTCCCACTGCTTCTCTTCCTGGCTTGGATCCTGCAGATAATTTATTTAAAAGACTTAATGGGTCCCTTATGGCTGGAATCCATTTTAATCTCTAAATTGACCACTCTTTTCAATTGAGCTTAAAAATGAAGAGGCCTGATGTTACAGACGGGAACTGTGAAGAGTCTCCTGATTATAAATGTAACGTATGCTGATAGATGACATTAGCTAAATCCAGAAAAAAACAAAACACCAAAATAAAGACCTCCAGCAGTCCACTCACCTCCAGAGGAGCCCTCTTTTGAAGTGGTCTATTTTCTTCTGGGTTTTACTGGTTAAATATCAATTTTGATGTCACATAAATGGGTCTATTAATAAAAGTATGGTGAGGACTTTTACACTTAGTAATTTCATACCTCATAGTATAAAATGTAGCAGGACATAGCCATCAAAAAATATGTTATAGCCAGGCTTGGTGGCATGAGCCTTTAATCCCAGCTACTGGAAAGGCTGAGACAAGAAGTTTTTAGGTTCTGATCAACTTAGTGAGACCATGTCTCAAAATAAAAAGTAAAAAGAGGACTGGGAATATACCTTGCAGGTAGAACACTTGTCCAAAATACATGAGGCCCTAGGTTCAATTCTAGCACCATAAAAAAAGAAAAAATATATATCAAAGACAAAAAAAGGAATATTTTGCTAATCTTCCGTGGGTAAATAAGTTGTAGACTATAACTCCTAAGTTGATAATAGCAATAATAGTAATAGTAATAATAATAATAATAATAATAGTCACCCTTAAGCCTTAACATCCACAACCAGTCCTACACTTGGGATGTGTAGGACTGAGTTTCTTTCTTTTAAAAACAGCAAATGTATCTTCCTATTCAAACCCACTACCCATCCCACCCCACCTCCCAATAAGCTCAGGACTAGTAAATGGCTCTCAGGTCTCTACTACCCACCCCCCATCCTGTGCCAGAAGAGGCTGAGAAGGCTTGAAATTGCAGCAGCCCTTCCCAGTGGTGTGTCCTCTGGTCTGGCAACCCACACTGCTCCTTCTTACGTGGTTGGAGCAAGCCCAGGTCAACTCTCAAGGGGAACTTGATCGGAAAGACAGCCGCTGTCACCTCCTCTATCTTTGTCCTCAGACAGCGTAGGAGCTGGTGGACAACCTTCCCTACAGAGCTATCCCATGGAGAGTGGTGAGGTATGGCCAGTGTTCAGTTCCTTTCAGGACATTCCTAGAAGCTGCTTTCTACAACCCCTGAGATGCAGAACCCACGCAAGATGCTGAGACAGGCTTCTATGGTCACTGTCAGGAGAGCAGCAATGAGTGGGCTGGGCGCCTCTAAGATGGACCCTCTGTTTCCTAAGAGCCACTTCTGGACTGATGACTTTGTAACTAACCAATCAGAGCAAGGCTGATTCTGGACCAGCCAATCACAGCAGGTGCTACTCCCAGTTGCCACCCAGCCCAAAGGGAAGAAGTAGCTCTTTGAAAAAGGTTTTAGTATTATTACTTAAGAATCCTTTACAATGGCCATTGATGACAAAAAGAAAAAGAAAAACCTTGTTTCCAGGAAGGTAGAAAATGCTGGGCACCTGAAAAGAGCTGGGTCCTGTGATCTTGAAGGGTGAAAGTTCTAAATGACTCTATCAAGAGCTCTGTTACCGCCATCTAACTCTTAATTTGAAATGCAACTTGCACAGAATTTCCAAGCAAAGTCACCTGCAAAGACAAAAGCATCCTTCGTCCTTCGCCCACAGGTCTAATCTTTTCTGCAAAACCCAAGATGCTCCAGCAGCTCAAATCAGACGGTGCACAATTAATGACCAGAAACTCCAATTTCATGTTAATTGGTTTTAATTACATTTTCTCCTATGCTTATCTACAGGGGCTGCTTGCCAGAGAACCTGCAATTTAATATTTGAATTCTCTGCATCGTATCCATCCTCTTTGAAGTCGAATAATAAAACAAACCCTCACAAGGCACCTACCTGAACAGTCAGTCGGTCCACCAGGGAGAGAGAGGGAAGCTGGGAGGAAGAGAGAAAAGAGTGGACTCAGAGACAACCCTCTAAAGATGGAGCCCAAGAGGCCTGAGATTCACTTCAGATTACCAGGGCCTTAGTCAAATTTCTCAGTACAACAAAAACAGAAAGCATTGGCCCAAACATCCTGAGGTGACCACTGCAATATGATTGGAGCATCTAAAAGCAAGGAATTGGAGGACTGGAAATGAAGCTGCCTCCCTCTTCTAGCAAACTCTAAACACCCTGCCTTTCACAGAAATAAGCACAACCCCTGTTCCTGGAAGCTGGGCAGCAGAAAAGTACTTGGCAAAGACCCAAGATGAGAGATGAGGGTCTTGTCAGGTCAGAGTCAAGGGCACAAGGGTCAGGAAATCATATTCTTTTCCTCCCATCCCAAGACATTCCACAAGAGATCACACAATGGCTACTTTTGAGCGTCAGCTTGACTGGGTTAATAATGAGAAAAGTTACCGAAACGGACCACCACAGACAAAAGATGCTAGCTCCCGGCTCTAACATATCCTAGCGGAGTCTCCGCTACACTTCATTTTTTTGTAAATTTTTTGAAATTTCCACTTGTATCCATTTTGAGACGGGACCATGAAAAGCAACATCCATTTTAAGTCTCTCCTGTAATGGAGAATGTTAACAGCCAATTTTCTCAAATGCTGACACCACTCAGCCTGTCTTCGGGACAAAAATACTCATCTTTGCTTCTAATCAAAGCCCTCACTCACGGTTTATATACATCCATTTTGTTTTATTGTATTTTCGAGAGTTCCATCAAGTCAGCCTCACCAGTTCTACGAGTTTTCCCTTGAGCACACAAGTAATGATTCTTAGAAGGCAACAGCTGTGGGCCGACAGAACCGGTATATTTCTGTGGATGCTGCAGTTGTTCGGAAGGTCAGCCATCAAATGGGGCTCATTTTTCACTTGAGACAAAGGCGGTGCGAAGGTCTTTTCAATTTGTATGAAACTGGGCTGCTTTCGTAGGGGCAAAAACACTCGCAGAAAGAAGCCCAATCTTCTAAAAAAGAAATGTTGTGTTAGATTTATGAGTTTTAAGATCCATGAACCATTGGTCAAGCGATTAAAGTTTTAATGAGACTTTGTAAAACACATGGTAAGTAGAAGTTATGGCTACTTTTTAGGGGCAAAAAGATTCCTGTTATTCTTGTGACATGAGGATCATTAGAATTAATATTAGGCCTGGAAAATTAAAGATGGAAGGTAGCCGAGAGCGTAGGAGCCCGGATGATGGCAAAGGACTTGCCACGCAAGCATGACCCACTTAAAAAGCTCAACACTGGGCATGAGTCTGTCATCCTACTGCTGGGGAGGCAGAGACAGGGGGATCCCTGGGGTTTCCTGCACAGCCAGTCTCGCCAATCAGCGAACTCCAGGCTCAGTGAAGGACACTGGCTCAAAAAAATAAGTGGAGAGCCGCCAAGGAAGGCACCCGACATTAACTCTGACCTCCACACACATCTCCATCCATGTGTACCCACACACATATGCACACAAACATATGTAGGTACACACAAAAGAAGTAACTGAGAGGATAATAAAAAGATGCCATTTTTATTCAAGAAAATTCAAAGAAGTTGACTTTTCTTTCCAAATACAACATAAGGTCCTGGCGCAATGACGCCCATGATGCAATCAATGGCTGGTTGTGGATGCTCCTTCTTGTAAGGGGGATGCAGTCTGTTTGCCTGCCTCCCACTCTCCTACTGTATGTATGCATATGTGGGTATGCATGTATGTATGTATGTATGTATATGTATGTATGTACACCTCCCGAGATGTTAACCTTCACTTTCTGCTGTGATTTGATTCAGAGCCTTCTCTGAGAGAACAATAATCATGGCACACACATGTGCAATCTTAAAAAAACCTTGGTTTATGTAATCAGTTCTTTATAAAAATTGATCAGTTTCCTCTGCGTTGACTTCTCTCACTGTGATACTCTGGAACCTCTGGGTTAGCATGCACAAAGCTCCTTTTTACCATCCTGCAGCACTGAAGGACAGCGAGTATTTTTCCCAGTGCCTCACACACAGTACGATGGATGTGAGACTCAGTTCCCTGCTCTGATCTCTGATGTGGATGTAACCGTTCATACATGGAAGGATGCTTGAGTTATTTCATGTCCCCGTGTTTAATAATAACACACTGACACTGAAAATTCATGGACAAGTCTTTGTAAGTACCTACTATTTTTTGAGCACACATTCTGTGTGGCAAATAACTTTAAAAAAGCAGCCAGATGATAGTTTGATGGTCGTCTTCTCAAGGAATTGCTCGTGTTACCTAAAATTGTGTCATTTTCACATTCCCACCACCATGCATGGCATTCCCACTTTCCCCATATCTTCACCAAGACTGGGTGTGATTACTCTTTTTAAGAATGTATTTGGGCGGCAGTGGTGGTGGTGGTGGTGGTGGTGGCGCACACCTTTAATCCCAGCATTTTGGAGGCAGAGGCTGTGAGTTCGAGGCCAGCCTGGTCTACAGAGAGAGTACCAGGAAAGGCGCAAAGCTACACAGAGAAACCCTGTCTCAAAAAAAAATGTATTTGCATGCAATGTGTGTACTGTTCAAATATGTGGGAGTCCATTGACTATCAGGAGTGTGGAGATGAGAGGATCCATCCTTTCCCTCTGCCTTTTTTGAGACAGGTTCTCTTATCACTTATCACTGTGCTATCACTATGCACTCCGGCTAGCTTACCTGTGAGTTTCCAGGGAGTCTCCTGTCTCTGCCTTGTATTTCACTATACAAGTGCTGAGATTGTAGACATGTTGCCCTTTGTCTGACTTTTACATGCGTTCTAGGGATCCGAACTTGGGTCACCAGACCTGCACAGCAAGCATATGGACCTGCCCAGCCATCTCCCTGCTCTGTGATTACTCTCCATAAACCTTAGTCGTTCTGACAGATGTGCAATCTTGCCTCACTGCAGTGTTGATGTCACCTGCATAATGAATCACACTACGGAGCATGGTGACATCTCAGGATGGTACGCTCCATGTCAGTCAGGACCTGGATCGACAGTGATTTCCATATCTGCAGCACATTTGTTGATTATTTTTGTCTACTTGTTTAATTAAGTTTGAGAAATAACTATTGAAACTTTTTTTTTGCTATAACTGTGGATTTGTAATTTCTCTTGTGGGTTTTTTTTTTTCCAATGATGTGTCCTGAGGCTCGAGTTTGAAGGTATAAACATTTATCCAAGTCCTTTTGACAAGCTATCCCCTTTGTTGACATCTCTTGCCTGGCTTGGGATGGTGTCTGGGTTTGGTTTTGGTTGGACTGGGCTCAGGCTCCTGATTCTGCAGCACTGGGATGGAAGCCACGTGCACACAAGGCAAGCACCACTCGCTGCCTCTTAATGGAGGCGGTGGCCTGCTAACATTCAGTCACTCAGAGTCCGGCCGAGCTCACTGGGTTCTACTTGTCACTTTCTACTTGTTTCCTATTATTACAGTTTCCCCTTTCCCTTAGGGCTTTGTTTTTGATTGAGTCTCTTTCTTAGGACTATTTTATCTCTTTCGGTGTTCTTTAACTAAAAGTATTTACTATTTTATTCCAAGTGTTTCTTTTGGGTTTATACGGTTATCTAATTTTTATGATCTGTATTCAAGTAATAAATTACTTCTTCACAGATAGTGTTAAAAAAAAAATAATAAACGCCGAGCGTGGTGGCGTACGCCTTTAGTCCCAGCACTCGGGAGGCAGAGGCAGGCGGATCTCTGTGAGTTCGAGGCCAGCCTGGTCCACAAAGTGAGTTCCAGGAAAGGCACAAAACTACACAGAGAAACCCTGTCTTGAAAACCAAAAAAAAAAAAAACAACTCACAAATAATATACCTTTAGTGCTCCCTCCCTGACTTTACACCAGTTTTTAAGTATATGCTTTTATTTTTCATGTTGTAAATTCTGTTACATTATCATCCAAGATTTTACTCAAACTCTTTTATGTTCAGCTGTGCCTTCTCCTGGGTTCCGCGTCCCTTCGTGTGAGGCCACATTCCTCTCACTATCACGCACTATCCTCCAAGACAGGTTCCTCTCACACTTCTTGTGGGTGTCCTGAAGGTGAGTTCGTCTAAGTTTTATCTGACTTTAGTTATTTTAGTTCACCTTCTTATATTTGTTTTAACTTCTTTTTTGTTTGTTTTCTTGTGACTAGGTCTCTTTGTAGCCCAGGCTAGTCCTTGGCATTCATGGGTCTACAAGTTGTGCCTCTGTGAGTCCTGAGAAATCCCAGGTAGTATTTTTATAACATAGTATTGTGGTCTCATTCATCAAAGCAATAGTAATTCTCTGCTGGGTGGAATGCCTGTTGTTATCTAGGCACCTGGCATTGAGAGAGAGGTGAGAAGAGGTGAGGGACTATAATAAATAATCATTTGCATAATGAACAAACAGAATGCATATTATTAGCCAATACAGCTATACCAAATACAGCAGACCTTACTGTTCAGTTCATTAAATAGCTATACGAGAGACCAAAAAAGTCTATTAACCTTCCCTGATGCTAATGAAAATCTGGAGAAGTAATTATTTTTGTGTTTAATGAGCAACAACACAAAAATCAGCCAAGCCCCTCGTTGGGTCTAAACATTATCCCATGGTTGGTACAAAGTAAGAATGGCCAATGCCTACAAATGAGGTTTAAGGAGAGATGAGAGCGCCAAGGCAGTGGTGTTGGTAGAAGGGCATGGGCACACGCTTCTGGGCAGCTTAAGCCTGGACACAAGCATCCAGCCAGTGGAAACACACCTCATTTTACATGGGGCATATTACATTGCTCTCACTCTAATCTTACATTTCCCAGGAATCTTGCTCTGTATAGATAAATATATCTATTTTATAGATATAAATAGATAATATACATAGATAGATGTATATATATCTACACACACACACACACACACACACACACACACACACACACACACACACAGTCAGGAACCCTTTGAGAAACAAAGAACACTGTGAACACCTGTTCTCTGGTTAAGCTGTGTTTGTAAGTTTAAACTTTCAAATACTCTGTTTTATTATAACAGGGCACACCCCCCACAGTGCAATGACAGTTGAACAACAGAGATTATTTATTCCGTGAATATGTTAAAGGATGGGTCAGCATGGATGAGGGTGCAGCTTTCCTTCAGCATTCAAAGGACTGTTCTGGGTCTGAAAAGTACTAGAGATGAGCAGCTATGATGACTAAGTTAATGAAAACTAACAGCCTTGAGAAAACGTTAGGATGTAAGCATATTTAACGCAATGCATGCAAAGTGGGGTATAACTTCTTCACTGTCTTCAAAAATACACCATGTGAGAAGAAGACTTTTGTTCAATTGTGGAGTAAAACTATTTCTGCTCTATGAGACCAAACAGACAGGATTTGTGGGCAAAGAACACATGGACCTGAAGGGGTCGTCTACTGAGAACTTCCTTGAGACTCATCATGTACTAAGTACAGCAGACACAACATTAATGTAACCATAAATTAGAATGAGATATAACAACCAGGTGGTGGTGGCGCACGCCTTTAATCCCAGCACTCGGGAAGCAGAGCCAGGTGAATCTCTGTGAGTTTGACACCAGCCTGGTCTACAGAGCGAGGTCCAGGACAGGCTCCAAAGCTACACAGAGAAACCCTGTCTCAGGGGAAAAAATGAGACATAACATGGTGTCATGTGTAAAAATTTAGGAGAAAAAGTGAATCCACTTTAAACAAATGTGTTAGCTCATGGCTGTAAAGCCAGCACTGGGGAGCTGAGACAGGAGGATTCCTATGTATTTGAGGCCAACATGGGCTACATGGTGAGTTCAAGGGCAGTCTTGCCTACACAATGAGATCCTCTCTCAAAAACAACTACAAAACAACCTTAAATGAATACTCCAAGAAAACCAAGGGCAGGATCATTAGCAAGAGGGACCCCACTCCACTGGGTCCTTCCCAAGCCGCCTCCTACTTGACTTTCACCGCCATTTCCACCACTCTTAGCCCAAGAGTCCCTGTGTGTCGGCCCAAACTAGCACCAGTGTGTAGCATGAACCTTAAAAGTTCTCACCTCGCCAGATCCTCAGCTGGTCCTGTTTCCTCCGACTGGAGGTCTCTGAGTCCTCATCCAGAATGAATCTCAGCTGAACTGCTGCTCGAAAGCCTGAAAGCTTAACCAGCAAATGCTTCTAGTTTCTGGTCTTCACACCTTATATACCTTTCTGCCTTCTACCATCACTTTCTGGGATTAAAGGCGTGTGTCACCATGCCTGGCCGTTTCCAATGTGGCCTTGAACTCACACAGATCCAGAGGGATTTCTACCTCTGGAATGCTAGGACTAAAAGTGTGAGTGCCACCATTTTCTAGCCTTTGTATCTAGTGACTGTTCTGTCTCTGACCCCAGATAAGTTTATTAGAGTGCACAATATTTTGGGGAACACAATACCACCACACTAGTGTGCTCTTTTATATGCTTGTTGACACAATATAGATTAGCTGAGCATCTATTATACACCAAGATGTAGTGGGGGTGACTAGGGATGCAACCAAGCCATCCACACACCACCCCTCTCTTCTTTTACTTCTTATGTTTAACAGAATTACTGAAAAAAAAAGTCACATGCAGAGATGTCAGCAGAAGATGCCACAGAGACTGATGTACCTGGGGATGAAGCAACACTTTCTGGTGGAGACTGGGTGTGGAGGCTGGATAAGAAGCGTGCTGGGAGGCCCCAGAGCAGGTAGAGAGAACAGGCTGCAATGGAAAACCTTAGAGAGAAGTGTTAGGCTGGCTGGGGAAGTATGTGCTGGACACTACGGGTCACATTAATGAGTCTGACATTTATCCTAAGCAAGCGCTTGGAGGGTTTGAAGCCGGAGAGGGAGATGGTGAGCTGCCTTTTAGAAAGATGAGCCCAGAGGCTCATGAGAACAGATCATCGGAGGAGGGGGATGGGGAGCTGTCCAACATGGGGCATCAAGGACTTTCTCTGTGGAACAGGTGAGAAACAAGCAAAATAAAGAACACCCAAAGGGACAGGAACTCTTGTCGTGGGGAGGGGAACCTTGCAATGTCATAGCCCATGAAGCAGGCAAGAAAGTGGAGAGGGTGTTAGGGTGGTCATGAGGTTCAAAAAGAGCCCTGATGGCCTGTGGGTGGGTGGGAGGTGAGGGTAGGAGGCATGCCTACTTTGTGGTCCTGGGCTGGAGTGGTGGGTTCATAAGGGAGTCAAAGTGAGTGAATGGAGCCATGTAGACTTGACAGGAAAAACTGGCCTCTTGTTCTACCACAGAGAGGAGATAAACTCTAGACACATTCCTGGGGTGACAGCAATAGAGCATCTATCTTCCTATGCCATGGCAGCCAGAAGAAAAAGGCAGGGACCCAGGAGCATGGACAGTCCACAGGACATGGTCCATGGCCACCAAGAGTAGATTCAGAGGTAGAGGGAGCCTTCCTCTATAGAAACTGAGACATTCTTATTGGTGGCCATGACAATGTTTCTACAGAATCCCTCAGGGTCCCAGGTTAGCACACACCTACTCAATGCCAACTGGGTGAAGGACAGTAAAACAAAAATAAATGTAACATCCTCTCTGTCTTTCAGACAAGAAAGAGGGCAGTCAAGTGGCACGACTCAATGGCAATGTTTAAAGCGTTGAGGATCGAGAGTTCGTCAGCAGAACCTGCTGACAGAGCCGAGTTGTGAAAGCGGAGACCAAGCAAATGAGCGGAGTGGAGGGGGATGAGGGGTGCCGCTGTGCCGGGAGGTAAAGCGTGACCTGGCTCTCGGGGTTGGTAGATAACAGTGGAGGAGAAAGCAGGGGTGGAGTGCAACCCCTGGTTGAGGAGGAACTGGAGGAATTTCAAAACGGAAATAATACATTCAGTTGTACATTTCTCAGACATCACCGGAACTCTGTCTTTGGACAGTAGAACATAAGGATATTTATTGGGTGTAGATGTAGCAGACTGAAAATATGGCAAAGGCCCTCTTATCACTGACAATGACTATCAAGAGGTACTATAAAGTAACTATTCTTAGAAATTCATTTTGTAAAAGTACTCAGTGGATGTATTAGCTAAATGCACATTACTGTAATTAAATACCCCAGGCTGGACACTTAGGAAGAAAAGAGGTTTATTAAGCCAACAATTTTGGAAGCTGGTGAGGGTCATTTGGCTACATGGTCTTATAGGGAGAGCAGGCTTCTAAATAGCAAGGGCATGCATGAGATCACCAGACAGGAAGCCAGAGGGGACAGAGATTCCCAAGGGAACACCGTGATCCCTTCACGAAGCACAATCTACGTCAAGAAAACAAACAGTATGTACACATTCTTTAAACATCTAGAGGTTCCAAAGCAGGAGGGATGGAAAATTCACCTTCAGAGTTAGGGATGGGGCTCCGTTGGTAGAGTGTTTGACTAGCAGGCAGGAAGCCCTGTTTGGTCCCCAGCACCGCATAAGCAGGCATGCACATGCATGCCTGTGATCCTAGTGTTTGGGAGGTGGAAGTGAGAGGATCATCGGAAGGTCAAGGTCATCCTCATCTACACAGTGAATGTGAAGTTAGTCTGGGCTTCAAGAGACATAGAAAGAAAGAAGACTTGGACAGAGAGAGGGAGGGAGGGAGGGAGGGACCTCCTCTGTCCTTTTACTCCTAAACCCCTGTTGCTCCCAGTTTTTTTTATGAATCATTTCTGGTTGCTCCCATCTTAATAAATAGTTCCTTATACAGATGGTAATAAGGTAAACATTCTGCTTTGTTGCCATTTTCACACAATATTTCTTGCAGGGTGCTTCCTATCAGTGCCTCCTTCGTCGTAACAGATGCTTTTCCCCTACTATGATGCATCATACTTTATGGAACCAGCTCCCTGCTTTCCCACTGTGGACCTGGAGTTGGAATACCCTCGGCTGCCATGAAAAGCGCTCTGGGAAGCTCATGGCTTGATCTGCCAGAATGTGTGGGTAATGGGTGGCTGGAAGTCTGAGCGTTGAACTATTAGTTCACAGGACAGTGTGCATCGCCCTTTTTTCACAGAATTTTCCCCATTTAGTCTTCATATAAGTTATAAAAATATAAACTCCCCCAAAGCAGTTCGTGTCTGTCTCTCCCTGACACTATAAAAATCTCATAAGACAAGTTTTTGGTTATCGCCAAATTTCAGTAGAAAATGCTATGCCATCTCAAATTTAATAAGAATATTTCTTCTTAGGAGTAAGGTCAAGTGTCTTTCCTTTGGAGTCGTCTGACTGCTGTGTTCACTGGACAAATTGCGTCTCCGGATCCTTTGCCAACAGACTGCTGATAGGCAACTTGGTTACTTTTCTGTTGCCATGACAAAAACAAAGAAAACTACCCAAAGAAATGCAAGGAAGGAAATGTTTGTACCGTCTTACCGTTCAAGGGTGTAGTCCACCACAGCAGAGAAGTTCAGGAGCAAGAGCTTGAAGCAGAAGGTCACATGACAGTCACACTCGAAAGCAAAGTAAGGAACACATTTGCTCGGCTCACTTTCAGCTTTTCATTTCGTCCAGGATCCCAGCCCGGGGAATGGTGCCGCTCACGGTGGTTGTGTCTTCCTACCACGGTGATGTTAGCCTAGACAACCCCTCATGAGTGTACCTGGAGACTGTTTCTTGGGCAATTCTGGATTCTGTCAAGTTGACCATTAACACTAACCATTATAGTAACATTTATCAATGCATGGAAGCTCTTTATGTATTAAGAATTAAGTTATTTGCACAGTGAACTCCCATGCTACATATACACATAGATACATAGATACAAATTTATATATAATATATATACATATGTATATATAATATGTATAACATATATGTGGTAGTTCTAGGGATTGAACCCAGGACTTCACACATGCTGAGCATACATGGAAATTTCAAAATCATCTTTTCTTGTTTGTTTTTGAATCTTTACTGAAGTTTCATAAAATGTGTAAATTGATTAAATAACTAAAATGATAATATTGAGGTTTTCATTTGTACAAAACTTACTTTCTGCCTTTTAGTTGGACTTGGTTCTTGATGCCGCACATGAGCGGCTCTTGTGAGAACTGTGTGTCCAACTTTCTCAGCTGCCATTGCAAGTGAGACCTCCTACTGCCTCCCTATGTTGCTGGTTGGTTTTGTTTATGAACATCATTTTTTTCTGTGCCTGTTAATATGGTGGTATTTTATTTGTACTGAAACGCGATTTTATTTGTATGTTAATAAATAAAGTTGCCTGGGGGTCAGAGCTAATAGCAAGCCATAGCAGAAGCCGGGCGGTGGTGGCACACACCTTTAATCCCGATCACATGACAGGCAGATCTCTGTGTGTTCAAGGATACAGCCAGCATGGAGACACACGCCTTTAATCTCAATACCAACCATAGAGGCCTGGAGGTCTGTATAGACAGGCAGTGACGAGGAGGTCATGTGGTTGGGTTTACAACCAATGAGAAGGCAGAACAGAAAGTCAATAAAAGGACCGACACACAGGAAGTAGCGCTCTTTCTGAGGGGAAGGACAGCAGTGGCAGGAAGGGTAAGAAGGCGGTGTTAAGTCACAGCTCTTAGCTACTGCTCTGACCTCTGGGGCTTTTAACTCTGCATTTGGCTCCGTGTTTCTTATTTAATAAGACTGTTCATCTACATGTTAATTTTGTACCCAACAACTTGTCCCCAGTTTTCCTGTTGGCTCTCTGACCAACTGCATCCGTGGTAAAAGAGTATCTCCACTCCACCCTCCCCTCCCCCTTTCTCCCCCCTTCCTCCTCCTCCCTCTCTCCATTCCCCTCTCCCTCCACTTCTCCTTGCTCAGTAATTTTGTTCAGCACCTCTGAAATACTGCAAAGTCACAGTGTCAATAGGATGATGTGTACTTTTATTGTATATGAAATAGACCCGGCAGTCACTTGCTGCCTTTAGGGATAGCAGCACTAAATGGAATTTGTATTAACCCTTGATTATTCCTTCAGTTAATAAGGAACACTAGATATCAGCAAATGTCATTCTTCTGGTGATTTATTGAAATTATAAGCCACCTTGGTCTTCTTAATATTCTTGTGGGGGGAGTTGGGTGTTTTGTTTTGTTTTGTTTTGTTTTGTTTTGTTTTGTTTTGTTTTGTTTTTAAGATGAAGTGTCTCCATGTAGGTCTGGCTGGCCTAGAACTCGCTATGAAGACAAAGCTGGTCTTGAACTCACAGAGATGTTTGTCTCTGCCTCTTGGGTGCTAGAATTAAAAGCATGCACCTCCTTTCCCAGGCAGTCTTCCTAATGTTAAACTATCCTTGGATTTCCAAAGTTAGCTCCATGTAACTTATTTCAGGTTTTTTGTTTTGTTTTGGGTTTGTGGGTTTTTTTTTTTTAGCTGCTGGGTTTTTTGCTAATATGTATATAAAATTGTTGGAACTGTGTTCTCCACCTGTGGACTGTCTGGCTAAAGTTGGTAAAATGATACTGAATTTATGAAATTTAACTGTCCTTTTCCTTTTCTGCCCTCTGGATAGATCAATAAAGTTGGAACTGTGTGTCCCATAAGTGTTTGTAGAGTTTCCTTGTTGGGCCCTGGGCTTTTCCCAAAAGATAGCTCTTGACAGCTTTCTGTGCCTCATCCCAAATCTGATCTCATTATTTGGGGTCCAGTTTTGGTAAATCCCTGTTCTAGCATCTTAAATACTTACACAGAATGAAGAGCAGCTGACAGAATCCAGCTCCTCACATGTAGTCCATCAAGGCCTTACACGTCTGTGCTATCCCCTGACTTACATGTCCCCAGCCGCTCATCCGTGTTCTCACTTCTACATCCCCAAGACCTTCTCCGTCCCCTCCCCCTTCCTTATCCTGTCATCCTTCTGTGTCCTGAGTCTCGTCCATTGTCCCTCCTCTTCCTCTACTCCTCTCAGTGAGCATGCCCACAGCTGTGACAGCTTACCAAGTCTCGAATCCCCATGGCCGTCCTTATTCTCAGGGACCCTGTGTTTATTCTCCTTTTTCTGCTCATTAGGAGCTCGAAGAGACAATTTTGTTACTAACGGGGTATTTTGATCGCCATTTTATTCGTTTAGAAGAGGTGTGTATTGTTTGTTTTGAATTCTTCAGTTCATGGTAATCAAAAATGGCTGGTGCTTTTCTAAATTAGTGTGATTTTCTTTGCTGAGTGTGTGTGCGTGTGTGTGTCTGGGGTGTGTATGTGCATATGTGTAAATGTTTGTGGACCTATGTGTATGTGCCCGTGTGCTCATGTTCATGTATGGGTGCAGGTATGTGCATGTATGCATATGTGTATGCATATGTGTTAGTGCGTGTGTATACTTGTATGTACCCAAGTCTTCATATCCTTGTACAGTTTCTCAAAGGAGAGGCAATGCCTTCTTTACTCATCTGATTTCACAAAGTCACCTTTACATCTGATGCAGACCTTTTAAGAAACAACTGTGTGCTGGTGCATGCCCGCCAACCCAGCTACTGAAGAGTCTGAGACAAGAGAAACACTTGAGACTATGAGCTGAGGACTGGCCTCAGCAGCTAACACGGCCCCATGTCAACCACTCAAAAACTTGTTTCTGAGTTAGGTTGTTACACTTTCCTTAAACAAAACATATGGTTCAGTGAGAAACTCTTCCTCAAAATAATAATAAGGTGGTGGAGAAGTAACTGAAGAAAACAACCAGTGCCTAGCTCCAGCCTCCACACACGTGCACACATGGGCACCTTCATGTGCACACACACCCCCACACACACACAGGAGAGACAGAGAGAGAGAGAGACACAGAGAGAAAGGGAGACAGAGAGACTCTGGGATTGGCACCCTAAGTCACCCCGTGTGGAAGCAACAGCTGAATGTCCACATATGATCAAAATTCTGTTCTGCAGCCAACAATTTACTCTGGTTGGAAATCTAAGCTGCGGCAGCAGCTGTTCTGCCCCTATCACTAGTGTGGAGACTTTCTCACAAAGGGCCCTCACAGCTGGGGGTGTAGAACAGTGTATTCTTTCAAAGCAGTTGTCCCTCCCCGCCCCCAAAGTATCTATTCTGTCTGCCCAGCATTTTTCAGAGCACAAGACCAGGATGGCTGGAGTTACTGTGCTGTTAGAGACAGAGGCACCAGGCAGCTGTCGGCCCAGGACCTGCATGAGTCTGAGGCCAGGCCCACAGGATATCAGCTTCCTTGCAGCTGTTCTTACCAGAAACCCCATAGGCCCTCAGCGTAATTCCCATATGTGTGCTATAAAAACCAAACAAAACCTTCTGTGAGATAGAGATCCACACTAGGCTATCTGCCTCCCTGTAGTGCTGAGAGTGAGGAATCTGTGTCTGTACAGACTTAGCAAAACTGATTCCTCACTGAAGCAGAAAGTTTAAATTCAAGAGAAAACAGCCGTGCTTCCCCAGGTCTGTGTTTCTCTGAAGCTCTAGGAGTTCGGCAATCGTCAGGCGCTGTCCTACCTCACTCTCTATTGTAAGTGAGAAACATTCCTCTTTAACAAGCAAAGAAACAGGGTGGCCGATTCTATGGATGGGAAAGAGCAACCTAGATGTTGTTGTGAAAGCATTTGTTCTCCATTATCTCAGAACAAAGGGAGAGAGGTTCCTGATTGGGTGAGGCCCGGCAATTATGGCTGACCTTCTCTGAGGGGAATGGTCCGATAGTCACTAAGGGGACAGCACCTCTCCAGAAGAGCATGCCTGCTCAGCAAGATGAGACTCCTTGAGGAACCCTCTAGACTGGTGTCACTGACTCAAGTTCAATTTCAAAAGAACTATGTAGTAATATAAGTTGTCACTTCCCTAGAGAAATTCCATTGCTTTTTTTCAGAGTCTTAAAAGGTACTGTCTTCCAGTTATTGTCACTGGATCTCTAAAAGTCCCTAACAATGGTTACAACCATACCAAAGGGACCCCATCTCCAGTGTTTTCCTCTGTTTAAAGAGAAGGAGTCCCCCAACATTGAAGAGTCACTGACTCTTCCTATGCACTGGAAAACAGAAGGAAGCCAATCACAACATGACCACAAAAGGAGACAAGGGGAAGTAGAGGACAGGGGAGCTTCTAAAGCCATCAGTGATGTTAGAGGAAATGCTCCTACCACAGCTAAGTCAATGGAGGACCTCAAGATGGAAGATGAGTGAGTCCTCACAAGATTTTCTTCACGCTTCAACTGAACTAGAAACCACACGCTGTGGATGTGAGACATGGGGATGGGGGAAAAGTGTTGTCCTGCTGTGTGATAGTTTGATCATGTTCTGACAAATAAAGTTTGCTTGGAGTCAGAGGGCAGAGCTAGCTACTAGTTGGCCATAGAGATTTAGAGGACTGTAGAGGGAGGAGACAGGTGTAGAGGAAGTAGCAAGGTGTGCTGAGACAGGATCTAGGCCCTTTTGGATGGAGGAATGGAAGAAGTAGGAAGCAACTGGTGGATGCTCCCTGTTCTTTGATCTTTCAGGTAAGGACCACAATATTTGACCCCTGATTTTTTATTAATAAAGATTAATTAGATTAATGCTTCATCTGGCGTCCAACTATTGGGGTACAAATTTATGAAATAGCTGCTTGCCCATGGCTTTGCAGCCACCTGGAGTCACTGGCTTTTCCTTGTTTTTCCCCCAAGCCCTCTGAATGAGTCTGGGATTTACCTACTCCTGGAGTCAGCTCCTCACCACCGGCCAGCTCTGCCTTCAGGCAGCTCTGTGCTCTCACTTCCCACCTGTCACACATGCTGCTTTCACATGTTCCCCTGTGTCTGCCTTCCAGACAGCTGGCTCTTTGGCTCCTTTACCCCATGGGCTGTGGGCTTTCCCTGGACTCTCTCCTCAGGCTGCTGATATGCAATCAGCAGCAGCTGTCCTCAGCCAGGCTGTATATCACCTGTGTTCTCCACTTAGGCATGCTATACAGTCACACTTCACCATCATCACCAGGAGATTTGATAAGACAACTTGGAAGTCTTAAAGGGGGAAATTTGTTAAGAGAGAGAGAGAGTATGTTCCCACATTAAAAAAAATGGAAAACACTATTACGATAGAGGGAGTTAGGTCTCTGTATGATTCCACAATGGATGGTTTAAAAATGGGACCATTAAATGAGGGGATAATTAACTTAGCTGGGATTTATATAATGTCAATTATAAACATTATTGGTTTGGTAATTCTTGTTTTATCCCTAAAAAAAAGTTGGTTGATATGAGTGCCAATATACAAGCCTTAGACAAGGTTACTAAAGAAAATAATGCAATTTTGACTGATAAGTTACAAGCCTTAGAAGAACTTACTAAAACAGATAATAAAAATATTCAGGCAAAGACAGGGGAATTTAAAGGAGAACCAACCTTACCATTACGTTATAAAATTAGAAAGGAATATCCTAAAGTTATCAAAAAAAAAAAAACCTTAATTTATCCAGTCACCTTACAGGAACAACTGCCAAATGACAGGTATCCAAGGCTTTGTAAGAGCTGACTGGATTCCTGTGGAAATGTTAGATTTAAGGAGATTTAAGGAAGCAATAGTCTCATATGATATGTGTTCACCTTTTACAAGACAGATGTTAAATTCATGGTCAGCTAGAAACAGAATTGTCCTACAAGACTGGAAAGACTTGGTTACAACAGTATTGGAACCTGGTCCTCAATTACAGTGGAGGACCTGGTGGAAAGATGAGGCTAGGACCATTGGACAATAAAGTAGGACTAGAGGTATGAAAGTTTCCCAAGACCAACTTCTTGGAGATGGCAATTATGCTGATGTACAAAGACTATCTCTATATGATGACCACACCCTGGCTCTGTGCTTTGAATGCTTGGGACAGAGTTGAAGAAGTCAGAAAGAGAACTGAGTCATTTACTAAAGTTATATAGGGCCCAAAGGAAATCTTCACTGGTTTCTTACAAATATTGAGTTCAGCTGTAAATAGAGTGATATCTGATCCAGATTCTAGACAAATAATAGTTGAATCATTGGCTTTTGAAAATGCTTATTCACAATGCAAAAGGGTAATTAGACCTTTAAAGGCAAAATCAGCACCCATCAAGGAAAGGATCTGAGATACAGTCAATATTGAATCTCATAGCCATGATGATGCTTGGATAGGAAAGGTGATTTCCAAATGCTTAAAGAAAAATCAAAATGTCAGATGTTTTAATTGTGGTAAACAAGGTCACCTAAAAAGGGATTGTAGACAGGGCATTCCTAGAAACAATGTTTTTTTCTAGGAATAATCCAAACAGAAGGCTCCTGCCTTCTGGAGTATGCAGAAGGTGTGGCAAAGGCTGACATTGGACCAATGAATGCAAATCAACAAGGGACAGACAAGGTAACCCTTTGCCTTGTCAAATATGGTTCAATCATCCCCTGTCAAATATGGTTCAATCATCCCCTGTCACCATGGGGGAAACTCTTCCCCAGAGCAATTAAAGGACGTAATGTCTATTGTAAAAAAAAAAACATACTGCTCTAGATGATAGAACAGCTTTAGAAGATATAACAAAAATTTCAGGAGAAACCATAAAGCAAATATTATAAAGAGTAGATTTGAACAAGAGAGACCTTTTGTGATAGTTCCTTTAACAACATGACCATTCAGGCTAAACTAACTTATAAAATTAACAAATGCTTTTCATTTGATCAGATGTAACTTGCCAAAAGGGAAACTCCCGAAAGTTAAGAGTTGGGGCAGGGTTTTGTTTTTGTCTTTCCAGGAGAATGAAGGCATCCAGCTAAGGAATCTGAAAACCACTAGACAAATGAGACATCTGAAGAAAAAGGGCAAATCATGCAAAGAAAATATCCCAAGAAAGAGTAAATTGACCTATTAGTATATCACATCTCCAGCAGGATAAAATTTCATAAACCTTCCCAAATGTTTGTTTCTGCTGTTTTCTACAGACATATAATGCAAATGGTCTTTTTATAGTCCCAGTTAAACAAAAAATTAAAGCTGGCTTTGGAGTTGGACCATGGCTCTTTCCTTCTCTAAACCCAGGCATACTTGTTAAAAGAAAAATCCAAAATCTCTGTCTCATGTCAGAAGAGACACCTGATATGGGACAGAAAAAAAAAAAACAAAATTAAGGAACTATTCTATTGCCACTAATCTCATAATACTTTGGTTTTATTCTGACTTTTTAAAGCTTTTCTTAAGGTATAAATATCTCAAAATGTATAAGATTAATATATATATTTTAAACTTTTTGTCATGCTACTAATGGTCATATAGAGAACTAACTAATTCTAGAAAAAGGCTTCATCTAGCTTCCTGTACATGGCTTTGGGTATTAGTCTATCAAGTAACTAGAAATTAAGTTTTTGTACTCTGGATGTACATAACGAATTATGGTCCTTTAACCTCTCTGAGATCTCCTGCATATAACAATTAAAATGTTTGTTTTCTGCAGTGACCCATAACCATGTCTAACAGAGACCTTTGAAGTCTCCAAAAGGAGGATGGAGCCTCACAATGACAATTCCACCTAGACTATGGTAATGCCACTAAGCTGAGAAACACCACCCAAAGATCAGCTTTGGACTACAAACTGATCAGGACAATTTCAAGTGGCTAGCTAAGATGGTCCAGCCTCACAGGACTACTCTAGCCAGGACTTAAGACAAGTCCTGCACTTTCCCATTACACAGAGATTGGACAACAAATGATACAGCTACCTCTCCCAGGACTTGACAATTATCCCAATTTTTTTTTCAGGGTCCCCTAAAGGTGCTGTCACCCTCAGACAACAGTAAGTATTTTAAGAACACGATGTCCACATTTCCAAGAGGTGAAGTGGGCAGTTTTTGGTCATTCAGTGGGTTATGGATATTTGTCATTGTTTAGGAAGGTTGTTTACAAGCTGCTATTGGTAATGGTGAAGAAAAAAGCTGAACAAAGGAAATTAGATTCAGGGATCTTGTTCTGAAAAGAAAAAAAAGGGAATGCAGAAAGGATAGGATAAAAGGGGATTATTGAATCTACTTTTAAACCAAAAAGCAACTACTAGTCTTAAATATTTTACATTGGTATGTATTTTTGTATATTCATACAAATTTGAGGTTATTTTTATTATACTGTATATATGTTTCTACTCTTGTTTAAGATATTTTTGTATACTGATACAAATTTAAGGTTATTTTTGTTAGAACATACTGTACATACGCTTCTACTCTTGTTCAAAGTATTATACCTATACAGCTAGCTCATTTAACAATGTAATGTAAATTTCTAATCCTTGAAACTATTTAGGGTAATAAAGAAAGTAGGTTAGTAGTCACCTATTACAATTAAACTTATAGTCATGTTAAGTATGTTTTCAAGGTCAAACAGAGATATATTTTAGATAGACACGTGGTCTTCAAACACTTCAGAGATCTATAGAATATGGCATTTGAGATGTTTTAATAACATAAGGTTCTTTTTTTTATGACAGTGAGATATGTCTGCTCCTAGCAGCACCAATCTACTTCAGAGAAGATGATGAATATCAAAGAAACTCCATAAGGAGTTTACTTTCTCTGTGGCAAAAGTTAGGCACTAGGCAAGAAACTGCCTTTGCCTCAACTACTGACAATATGCTGTCCAAATTGGACAAGCAAGACACAAAAGAAAGTGACTGCCAAACTTTGCCAAGACAAGGTAGGACAGCCCTTCAAAATTCCTGCTTCACAGTAAAGCCTGTCAGATATTCTAGGCTTGTAGACTGAAGATGGATGCCCCAATGTTACAGAGGAACCTGGGGTGACTATCCAAGTAGCCAGCTGTTTCTGTCATTTCTTAGTTTTGGAAGTTGTTTGTTCTGCATTTCCTGTTTACTCAGATAATATTATAGCCTTCTCAGATCTCTGGTGGAGTTGAAGACTAGATAGTTATGGTTGTAGTTTTCCTTATTACCAAGTTCAGAAACAAAACTCACAAAAGAGATGTAAAGTATATAAGGTTGAGAAACATAAAAAGATAGTTTTGGGTTAGTAATACAATTTAGGATAGAAAGTGAATTCTGTACAACACTTTGGACTCACCAAGATAGGATAGATAATGGAGTATTGTAGACAAATTTCTAAACAGTCTTATTAAATAAGAAACACAGAGCCAAATACAGGAGCTGTAAACTGTAGGCCTTGTGGTGAGCTAAGTTAGTGGCTATCACTATTTCTCTGATCTCTATGGCTTTCACCCCTGTATTTGGCTCTGTGTTTCTTATTTAATAAGATTGTTTAGAAATTCCTCTATAGAGTATTTTCTCTGAATTTGTCAAATGCAAATGGACTGGACATTGTTGATGTAATTCTTGCCTGTATATAGTTATTGTACTTATTGTATATAGTTTTACTATGTTAGTTAAAACCTTTACTTTTTATTTAGACAAAAAGGGGTAAATGCTGTGTGATATTTTATTGTGTTCTGACAAATAAAGATTGCTTGGAGCCAGAGGGTGGAGCTAGCCACTAGTTAACCATAAAGGTCTGGAGGACTATATAGGGAGAAGACAGGATGTAGTAAGGTGGGGCTGAGAGAGGATCTCAGCCCTTTTGGATGGAGGAACAGAAAAGGTAGGAGCAGCTGGTGGCTGCTCCCAGTTCTCTGATCTTTCAGGTTCTTACCCCAATATTTGACTCCCGATTGTTTTATTGATAAGGATTAATTAGATTAATGCTTCACTGCCCCCTGGACTCTGCTCACTTCTTCACACAGTTCTTCAAGGGCCACGTTTGTCCCTCCTTTCAATGAGTGACACACTGAAATGGAGCACCTGGCCAAGTTCATCTTCTGGAGGTAACAGCAGAACCAAGTGAAAGGCTGATGGCTGACCAAGTCTGTGCTTCTTCCATTGATCACCCAACCTCACCCAAACCTGAAGCTATAATAATGGTGACATCAGCAAGTGCTCCATGGAGAGCTGGTAGAGGCAGGTGGACCAGTAAGCCAAAGAAGGCAGAATAAGAGTCCTGTCCAGATCCACACAGCTCGCCTTCAACAGTTAGTCAACTTCCCTGAAAGGATACCCTGCTTTTCCCACATGGTGACTGTTACCCCACCCGGTTCCTGAGTTGTTCTGAGCAATAGAGGAATGAGCCTGGTGCCCCCGCCTCACTGAACAACCAGCCTCTTCTTTCCTACATACTATAACCTTCTAAATGCTTCCTTTATTTTGAGCATGTCCACTGTTCCATTGGTTTTTATTTGTGACTTGCTAAGTGTTTTATGTTTCCTGTTCATTGTGTTAAGTCCCTACAATGAGTCAAAATTCAACTCATATGATCAGAATGTTCACCACACCAGGCTATGTTGACTGATTCAGAGTTGTAAAAGCAACAGATATTTTCAAATCACAGAAAAACTGTATTTTATTCCTGTCAAGACAAAATAACCAAGGCCAGTATTTTGTCAATATAGTTTATAGCTAGATGATGATGGATGGTAAACTGATACACTAGAGCTAAAGAGATACAAATATAAGAATACCATATGATTAATAGATGATTGATAGGTAAATAGATGATAGATCATAGAAAAATAAGTAAATAGATGACAGGTAGGTTATAAGTAGGTAGATTGATAGATGATAGATAGATAAATGATAAATAGGTGATAGATGATTGATAAATAATAGATGCTACATGATAAAGACAGACAGACAGATAAATGATAGAGTGGACTTGAGCCATTAACAGTTAACTTTGGACTTAGTACACTCATTAAGCACTGACTTTTCTAGACCTGATGGTGTCTGGATTTTTTGTTCCATGTCTGCCCTATGCCATCTGACCCAATTTCACCAAAAGCTAAGCCTGTGGGAAATTAAGTGACTGCCCTGCTCACAGAGATCATTGGGACCAAGGGGACCTCAAGTCTATTTCCTCAGCAATGTCCCTTCTGGGTTATACTACAGCATGTCATATTATAACTCATTCTCTCTCAATGTCTCTCTCTCTCTCTCTCTCTCTCTCTCTCTCTCTCTCTCTCTCTCTCTCTCTCTCTCTCTCATCCTATGTTAATTTTCCAACCCCCATGCTTCAGTTCTTGCTTACTCCAAACTCCTCTTTCTATCCAAAATTACCTTAGTCTTCTCTATGAATTTCTCTTCCAGCTACAAAACTACTTTTAAAATCTTTAATCCATCAGCCCCATTCAGCAGCTGGAGGGCAGCCTCTATCCTCCAAGTGGACATCTGGTTTGCAGTGGGGGAGTCCAGCCCAAACTGACACAGAATGCAATTCTAAAGGGCTTCTGGGACAGCAGGGTTTTCTGGCTCTCCCTTCACACACAATGCACTCAACCCCCTTGCCCAGCACTGCATCTTGTCTTTGGCCTGGCCCCTCACGGCTTCACTATCATTCTCCAAATCTTGGATTCCTGCAGCTTTTAGAAGCTCACAGGTATGTCCAGTCTGAGGCCTGTGGACTACACAGCTCCCAGGATAGTTGTAAATGTGACCCTCTAATATATCGCAATGTCAAATAGTTGGTCACCTCCACAAGGAACGCCAGGAATTCATTTCACAGGAGACTTTGAGGTACCTCACTATGATTCATGAATTCCTTTTGATGTTTAAAGATGTCTTATTTGGTCTTTTCTCATTTATCTGTGTATGGTTTCTCTGAGTGCTCCTGCTTGGCATGTCCCAGGCTTAACTCGATGTCTAGTTTAATTTCCATCCTGTGCCTTGGGCAGACCTGCAACATTTGGTTCCAGGGACAGCTGAACATTAACTAATGACATGACTTAAGTAACTCACCCTAACAACTTAGTAAATAAAGACAATTTTAAAAGTGGGTATCATAAAAGCATCTAAAAATCGGGTTTAAATCTTCTAGGATACTGTTCAGAGCATACTTATGGTCTACATGTCAGGATGGGGGAAATGGGTAGCACCCCTACTTCCTAACTAGAAAGTTGGTAAAAGACATTTTTGTGCCATGTTAGGTACAGAGTAAGAGAAATGTAGAGCTCCAGCCCTTCCATCTAAAAGGCCCAGACACTAGACATCATTGCACTTAGGGCCACCTAGTCCCCGTTATAACTGCTTGACTGTTACCAGGATGCGGCTGTCACAGACGGGGTGGAAAATGAATGCAGAGTTATATAAACAGGTCAACAGCCAGATGTAGCCTACACTGCAGCCCCTACTTTGAATTAACATGATGTGACCAGGGGAGCCATCCCTCAGGCAGAGAGTCACAGCTATACAAAACTGTTCTACAAACTCTGAAACACAGTCACCTCACATTCAGATGGAGCTCCAGCCTGAAGGATAGTCCCTGTTGAAGTTACCAGAGATGAAATTTTAAAAGAATTCCAGGGCTGGTTTTTCTAGCCCAATGATAGAGACTTTATCTACCATATATGAGGTTCTGAGTTTGACTTCCAGTACAGGAGGGAGGGAGAGAAGAAGGGGGCCAGAAAAGGAGGGAGGGAGGGAGGGAGGGAGGGAGACAAAAATATATTCAGCAAAGAGAGACTCAGAGAAGACACAAGACCTTGAATAGAGAGCTCATTAGGATGTGGCTGGCAGCCTCATGAAAGGGTAGGGATTGTATAAAGAGATGGAGAGATGGCCATGAAGAACCTAGTAGCTGAGGATGGACCAGGAGGCCTGAGTGCAGGAGACGCTGAGGATGGACCAGGAGGCCTGAGTGCAGGAGATGCTGACTCCCCCACTGTGCAGGCCTCTTGCGGTACCCGGTACTCGGTGCTTGCACACCTTTGGAATCCCCTCTCTGCCTCCCTGTGCATCCCACCGTGTGTCTCCTCACTAAAGCCTCAATGCTCTTCAGCACACTAGCTAAGTTTTGCACTTTTCACGCACATTTATTCTCTCTGTCTCTCTCTCTCTGTCTCTCTCTCTGTCTCTCTCTCTGTCTCTGTCTCTCTCTCTCTCTCTCTCTCTCTCTCTCTCTCTCTCTCTCTCTCTCTCTCCCCAACACCCCTGCAAAGTGCCCTACATGATACTGTTCTTACTCCATAGACAGCGGACCTGAGAATCGAGAAGTCAATCATGTGCGACAGTCACATGACCAGAAACTGGCAAAGCTCACATGCTGGATCCAATCCACAACACTGTCGTCCAAAACCCCATCCCCTAACTAGCGAAACCAAACTCACTTCTTTATTTGCGATGTGAATGCTGATCACGGAAGCTCATGACCAGGCCGTTACCAGCATCTGGGCCCATCATGAGCAGCTTTACTGGTACCACAAATAGCTGATGACAGGAAAGGAGGCCAGCAACCTTACCCTTGCCAGTTCCCTGCTGCAGGGGTGAAGGGTTAACAGGCCCATCCACTCTGCCCAAAGCTGAAACATTTAGTCAACAGCTGGGTGACTCCCTGCCCTGAACCTTCAGTGCATGTACATGCCACTGTCATCCAGGCTTTCACATTCAGTTTTGTGAGCTTTTAAAAATATTTGTCCTTTTTCCACAAGGAGACTATAGAAGAAGCAGCTGGAGGGTACATGGGCCTCATCCTGGAACCCTCTGTCTTTTTGAAAACAGCCTTGTGCTCATAGGCCCTCACTGAGGCTGAAATCTGCACAGATGCCAGAATAAAATCCAATTTAAAACAATTTCAGAAAGACTATCTGTTCCCTGAAATCCAAGATGAGCAAGGCTTCCTGGGTCCTGAAAAGCCACCACAGAGGGCTTTGCTCTTCCTGGCCACTATCTACTGTTAGGAATAGACAAGGGCAGAGTCAACAGAAACCCAACTTCTTCTGTCCTGAGGGGAATTGTCAGGGGCGTGGCTACATTTCCAGGATGAATGAATATCTTCCCCTCCTGTTCTATCACACTGCGTGTGGGCATCCCAAGCCTGGTCCTCTTAGATGTCCCAAAGTCCAGGGTGATTCTCTAGGGACTTGAGTATGAGTGAGTTCCAAAGACAATCTAAGAGTGAACATGAGTGTCACTTCCATATGTCCTCAGCTTCTGTGTTTGACAGCAGCAGTCCTAAAGGTGCTATATTGAAGGGGGGGGGGAGACACCATGTGTAATATTCTGGGTTAGATGTGTGGAAAGTCAGAACCAATCCCCAGTGAAAATGCACTGAGCCGCTGGTGTGTATCAACCCTAAGAGCACTCAGAAAAGCACTGTGCTGAGATCAGCCTCTGCCAGGCTTTGAGCATAAGCTACCTCCTAGACCTGAGTTCCTCAACATGGCTCAAATCTGTAGTCTTAGTCATGAAAACTATTTCCAAAAAACAGTTTAGATACTTGAAACACAGAGACATGGAAATATACACTAATTGAAGGTCTGGGTTGACAAGAAGAGTTTCATTTCATTTTGGAATATTTTGTACTGAATTATGAGAGAAAACTACTGTATGAAAATTGAGACAATTTTGGAAGTAGAATGCAATGGAAGATGGAAAGCATCCCGCCATTCAGACTGAACTAAGGATCCTGAAGCCCTGTAGAGCTTTACTGTGCATTTTGGATTTGAACTTGAAATAAAGCATAGACACAATTAGGTCTGTTTTTCTCCTCATGGGTTTCTCACCAGCATCTAGAACAGTGCCTGGCTATGCTATTATATTATAGCTACCGTTCTTCTTTACTAACAAGAGCGACTTAAGGAATGAAGGTCCACTTTGGCTCACAGCTTGAGTGCACAGTCCATCCTAGCTAGAAGGCGTGTAGCAGTGTGAGGCCACTGGCCACACCATGTCCACACTCAGAAAGGGAAGCGCTGAAGGCTGGTGCTCAGCTCACTTTCTTCTCTTTACTCAGTTACAAATCATCCACCTCAACCCAATCCAGACATTTCCTCACAGACACGCCTTGAGATTTGACAGGGCAACGATTCTAGATCCTGTCAAACTGATAATCACTAGTAACCATCACATTAGCTCTAACTGAAGCTTGATAAATATTTTTAAACTGAGTATAGGAAAGGAAAGAGGGAGAGAGAGAGAGAGAGAGAGAGAGAGAGAGAGAGAGGGAGAGAGAGGAAGAATAGAAGGTGTCACACCATTCAGACTGAACTTCTGGTATGCACAAGCAGACAAATGCTAACACCTACCCAAAAAGTGTGGGACACGCAAAGGACCCAATTTTTCTGTCGACGTTTCCTAAGAAAAAGCAGACAGACATGTATAGGAAGAATTCTTTTGCTGAAACTCAGTAACTGAAGGCAGAACTCTGAGATGCCTTTCCCAAAGGAAGCGAAAATAGCAATGTGCTCAGGAGTCTGCTGCCTTTCCCACCCACCCTCACCCACGGCCCAGATCCCCAAGGAGGCCCCAGACATTGTGAACTGGTTCTGCCAAACAAGAACAGAACACCACAGAACAAAAGCGCCCTCGAAAACCTACTTTAACGTTCCCAAACGGAAGTGTTGGAGTCTTACTTTTAATTTACCTTCCACTGTGGGAAGGTCCAAATGCATACAACAGGAAGCAGGCTCACAGAGGAAACTCCAGGGCACTCCTTACCCAGTTTCAATAGCAGTCAACTCACAGATATTTCTGCTTCTTCTAGAACTGTGTCCTACAGAAACTTTGTACTGAGACAAAGAAAGGAGACTTATCTCTCTGCCGGGCACTGGGCAGGTGTTAAGCACCATTAAATCACTGTTGAAGGGTTAAGGAGATGGATCCATGATTAAACCCATGCTACTCTTGCAGAGGACTAGAGGTCAGTGCCCAGCACCCACATCACCTGTATCTCTAGCTCCATCTTCTCATGAATGACATTTCTGGCCACTCTCAATAGTGAGGGCTGAGCTGTCAGCAAAGAGAAAGAAGCCACAGAGACAGCGGAGTGACAGCCACTGCAGAAGCAGCAGAGACTGTGACAGTGACAGCTGAGAGTCAGCAGGCTGAGCTATGGAGGCTTCAAGGCAGCCAGCTGCATGGCAGCTGGAGAAGCAACTGGGCAGTTTTAGAGTAACTAAGGCAAACAGAAAAAGGACCATGATCTTAGTCAGGGTTTCCACTGCTGTAATGAAACACCATGACCAAAAGCAAGTTGGGGAGGAAAGGGTTTATTCGGCTTACACTTCCATATCACTGTTCATCACTGAAGGAAGTCAGGACAGGAACTCAAACAGGGCAGGAACCTGGAGGCAGGAGCTGATGTAGAGGTCATGGAGGGGAGCTGCTAACCGGCTTGCTCAGCCTTCTTTCTTATGGAACCCAGAACCACCAGTCCAAAGATGACCCCACCCACAATGGGCTGGGCCTTCCCCCCTCAATCACTAATTTAAAAAATGCCCTGCAGGTTTGCCTACAGCCCCACCCATCTTATGAAGGCAGTTTTTCAATCAAAGTTCTCTCCTCTCAGATGGCTACAGTTTGTGTCAAGTTGACATAAAACCAGCCAGGACAACCATGGACATAGAAAGATGACAGCCAGAGAGAGAAGAGGGCTGAGGTTGAAGGCAGGTGAAGTATATAAAAATCAAGAAAAAAGAAGTGACAAGCGCTGGAAAATTCTAGATCGTTGTCAAGCCTTCAGGGCCAAGACTTGGAATGCTGGCTCATGTTAAGGAAACCCAACTTGAAACCTTCACAAGAGCCGAAACACTGAGGCTGAGGCATTCCTGACACCTCGGCCTGCCCTGAAGCTGTTATTCCACTGCAGCCAAGTGCTCAGGGATCTCCACTTCCAGTCCCCATGAGTCATAGCATCTGTAAGTCCCATGGTCCTGACACCCAAGGTCCACAGGAGACTGTCGACAGAAGGGTAGCACCCACTGCTGCTCCCACCTGCCTGCTGCTGCCTCTAACCACTGCCCAGCACTGAGGAAGGCCACCACAGGGCAGCCTGTGAGAGTTCCCCCTGTCTAACTAACCACAGTGTCTACCCAGTAATGCAAATGGACTCCAGGGAGGTGATTGGCAATATCCCCATCTCTGGTTAATACTCTAACCAAGACCAGAACTATAAAACTGAGAGAAGAGGTGTGAGATTGATTAAGACTGACACTGAAATATTTGTAAACCAGCAAAATCCAACACCACCCTTCCCCCTTGTGGTCTGTTGAACAGACCGCCTTGCTGACTCTGATTAGAAGTGAATAGATACACAGTTATAAGGTCTTCTCGGTCAGGATGACTTACGGGGTTCCACTTCCTGAATCACCTGTGTACTCATGAATTCTGTGATATTTGTCCCCTCTCAGTGGGTTGTGTGTGGGCCGCAACCCCTTTGGGGTTAAATGACCCTTTCACAAAATCATCTAAGACCATTAGCAAACATAGATATTTACATTATGATTTATAACAGTAGCAAAATTACAGTTTTGAAGTAGCAATGAAAATAATTTTATGGGCGAGGCGGTCACCACAACATGAGGAATTGTATAAAAGAATCACAGCGTCAGGAAGGTTGAGAAGCACATTCTAGAAGAAGTGGAGTGCTTTGGCATCTACTTTCTAGGGAAGATATTTGAATGGGGAAAGCGTCTCCTCTGCCTTCTCATTGCTCTACTCATCACCAAGGACCAGCTAGTACTTCCCAGTGAGATGTGTCTCTCGTACTATCTGGAACGGCCAATAGCTCTGGGGAATGACATGTGATAGCTGTCCGGCCCAGTCTCCAAAGACTCTGTTTAATGAACAATGCACAAGAACCATCATTCCATTTTTAAAAGACTGTTTCCTAAAAAGAATAAAAGGGAAAAAAGAGAGTGGAAGAGAGTGTACTAACCCAGGTACTAGCTGCACTTACGGGACAAGAGGGCCCGCTGTCAAAACCCAACAGGATAGGATATATTCATGCTACCATCTGCTTGACTTTTTTCCTTTTCTTTTGGGGCGTGTGTCTCACTATATAGTTTCCATTGGCCTTGAATTCTCAGAGATCTGCCTGCCTCTGCCTCCTGAGTTCAGCTATTACAGAATCCGGGTTGAGTGGCAGAACCAGCCCTCCAGGGAGGAGGAAAAGCAGAGTGTACCTCGATATCATATTAGGTCAAAAGCGTCCTGTGACCCCGGGAAGGTCACCAGGCACCAGTTACCTGACATCTTCCCTTAACAGATGTCAGACTCAAGAGCTGAAGCAGTTGATAATGGCTCGGCTGAAGTTTAAATGTGAGCCATAGAAACTACCAGGCCAGAACAAAAACGGATGTACCATAGGACCAATTCTAGAAGTTGAAGAAGTCGGAAGAGAGGACACTGCTTGGCCATTACATAACCATTCCAGACCACTTTCTAAGCTACTCTTTTAGAGCTCTGGGGTCCATTACATAACCATTCCAGACCACTTTCTAAGCTACGTTTTTAGAGCTCTGGGGCTTAGGCTTGTTAAAGACCTTGCACTGTGGACTCCTCATGGGTGTAAATTACATTTGGTATACATCAATGTGTGACAGTATCATGTTAGCACTGAGAGACATTAAAGGGGAAGAAAAGTGTATACGTACATATGTATGGGTTTAAAAAAATCTGTTTTAGGTTTGGAATATCAATGGGGAAAGCTTCAAAACTGAAATCTGAGTGTTCCAGAAACCCACCCACGGGTGGGAACTGTACCGGTCCAGTGGGTGTCAAGGTGGGTGTGTCCATGTAGCACACATTTCCAGCTGCACATATGTGGATCTGCAGTTTTCTCCTCAAAGTCACACATTTTTTTCAGAGGCGAAGCAAGGACTCCATTTTGATCTTTTGGCCCAGTGTCTCAGCAACGTGTTCCTTCTTTGTCATTGAGACTGTCACAGCTGCTGTTGTCACCAGGATAAAGAACAGGAAGACAGCCCGTCTCGGGGCTCTGTTCTTTGCCCTTCCACGTCCAGGGAAGGAGTGAGTCTGTGCTCTTCTGATAGAATGATCCACGTGCTCTTGTCTGTGTCCGAGTTCTCGAGCCACACAAAGCCCCACCGAGTGGTCTACGCTGAGGGTCCGCCCCAGCCCGGACCCCTCAATCAGAGAGAGCTGACCATCTCACCTGCAGCCCTGTGTGCCTCCTGCTGTCTGGAAAAGTGTCTGGGCCATTGTGCTTTTCTGGATGAGACACGGAAAGGCAGAACAGGCCGCAGGTCGTCCTGAGCCGGCCTGCGCTAGTCCCTTGAACGGCTGCCTGTGAACACACCTGCTAGAAATAAAACTCAGTGGCTTTCACCAAAGCTCTCTGGACATGACTTTAGGACAGGATTTCATCTCTGCTGCTGTGGTGTTCTCATCCTTCCCCCCCTACCCCCCCCCCCCCCCCCCCCACACACACACACACGCACAGGAGTGCCCCTTCTTTCTGGCCTGGCTCATTTAAAAACCAGCTGACTGAAAGGAGAGACTCTGAAACTCCTAGAACTGCTAAACAATTCATCCCACCCTTCCTGGGCCATGAGGATGTTTGTAAAAACCCAAACAGCCTGGGGAGGAGTCAGGAAGTGAACCAAAGCAAGCATGCTGTTTATAGGCCAGAAACATTACTGAGATTTTTTTTCCTGGCTTGGTTGTTTGGATTGTAAAGAGAATACAGCCCCTCCCAGGGAAAGGCTGGTAGTCTACAGGCTATCATTCAGAAAAACTACCTCCATAATGTCTGGCCTCAAGCCTCAGGGGGGCCACAGAGGGAGACAAATGGAGAGAGGATGGCAGAAATAATTGCTTACCTAGTTCAGAGTAAAAAGAAAACAAGGGAAAATTTAGAAGACGTTTCACAGCCGCTCTTAAATTTGGGTCTTAACCATTGCTTTGCCAACTGGGACCCTGCAGAGGGGGTTAGTGTAGGAATGCTGTAAAACTTTCATTGCATTAAGAGTAAAGAAAACAAACAAGCTTTGCTATAGGATCCAATCCTGGCAACATTGGTCATACGGGAGGGACAGAGAAAGCGAAGCGCCAATCCAGAATGTCCAAGCTTCCTTGATGAAAGGTGCATAATGCTGAAGAAACAGAGTGTCCTTGTGGATGCTGCAATAATCTGAGGCTGGAATGGCAGCCAAAGGCCCGTGGAGTAAAGGTGTGATTGCCAACAAAGGCAATTGGAGGGGAAGTGGTTGATTTGGGGTTACAATTCTAGGCAATACAGTCTGGTGGCCGGAAGTCATGTCCTCAAGAGCTGGAGGCAGCTGATTATGCTGCATACAAAGTCACATAGCGGAGATAAATACTGGTGCTAGGTTTGTTGGGTTTTTTTTTTTTTTCTTTTTTTCTTTTTCATCCAGCCCAAGACCCCAGGCCTTGGAATACTCCCCATCTCAGTTAAGGTGGATCTTCCCACCACAGTTAAGGTGGATCTTCCCACCACAGTTTTAAGGTGGATCTTCCCACCACAGTTAAGGTGGATCTTCCCACCACAGTTTTAAGGTGGATCTTCCCACCACAGTTTTAAGGTGGATCTTCCTACCTCAGTTTTTAGATGGATCTTCCCACCACAGTTAAGGTGGATCTTCCCACCACAGTTAAGGTGGATTTCCCCACCTCAATTAACCTAATCAAGATAATCCCTCACAGGTACACCCAGAGGCTTGTCTAGGTGACAATCAATATTAGCCATCACAGGAGTATATATTCTTGCTAGGGACTAGAGAACTCTGCTCTCTGGCTTTTCTCAGGTTCCACTCCGAGCCATGAGGTAAACAGCTTCACTCTGCCACATGATCCTGCTGTGATGAGCCATGGTACCAGCAAAGCCACAGGACCCACTCACTGGTCATGACTGAAACATCTAAACTAGAAGCCAAAAAGAAAGAAAATATTAGCTCCTTGTAAGCTGAGTGCCTCAGATCTTTGTTACAGTAATAGAAAGCTGACATACGTGAGTCTTCCGTTGCTACAGGGTTTTGAGCTGAATGATGCCTTAAACGTCATCCAAGTGAACTCTGGGGCTTTCTAAATAGTGAATGTTGGAGACGTGTCAACAGTTCAGTCTATCCTATGGGCCAAGTTTAAGGAACTGAGATGACAGGGGACAGGCTCAGGATTTGTCATGAAAAGCAGCAAGTAAAGACGTAACAGAGGAACAAATATCAGGTGTCAAGTTCAAATGGGCAGAGCTTGAAAGCTGTCATTGAGTCACGAAAAGAGCCAGCTAGGTTAAATCTTAAGATTTATTGAAGGTGATTACTATGCTTAGAATCTTTAACTTTTATAGAATTTATTCATTTTTAAACCATTCCAAACATCTTAAAATTAATAAATTTTAACATCCCATAGTTAAATTAAACTGGCCTTTTCAAAAGGCAAAACTTTACATATCAAACCAAAGATTTACTTTTTTTTCTACAGAATTTGTCTTGAAGGAATCATTGCCTTAAGTAGCTAAAAGTTCAGTTGGAACCTTCGGGGCAAGAGGAGCCGTCTGTCCAGCCAGCTCTGGGGTTGTGGCTCCAGTCTTAAAGAAGAAGCTGACCCTGTACGTTCTCCCCCATGTGCACGAGTAGAGCATTGACGTTCCCATTGACCCTCTAGCCCAGCTGCTTGAGCACATCACCAGAGCATGCCGGGCCCTGGGAATGCAGACAGCCCCATGAAGGCAAGGTTATCAGAGAAGGGGAACCAGAACAGCACCGTTGTCCCCACTTCAGCATCCTCTCTGGCCCAGAACTGCTGATGGAGGAACCGAGGAAGCCATGTCCATTGGTCCTGGTCCTGACCATCCCCCCGGGAACTGCTTTTCATAAATATTTGAGCTGCTGGGCTTCACGTTTTTTGTTCTTTAAGAGAAAACCAGGAAATGTGAAGATGCAATCCCAAATAGCTGATAGGACCGTGAAATGGTGCTTTATGGGCATTAAACCTCTTGAGGACTCTTCCTTTCTAGACACCAAATAGGCTCTTAAAAAGAAGGTGTTCAGGCCTTCTGCATACATATTGAGGCCACAGCACTTGGTAAACATGACTTCCTCAAATGATGCTGTAGAGAACGAACTTCCAGCCTGCTTCCTCATCTTTAAATTGAGTTCAAAGGGTAGTGTGGATTCTATTTAAAACATTTTTTATTTCCCTCTCAAGTCATACTAACCATGGTTAAGCTTAAAAAAAAAAAGCATATCTCAAGTTCAACTTCCTGAGATGACTTCATAAACTAGTAATTTAACATTCGCTCACCATTAAATCATAACCAAATGGCCATTCATGAAAGTCACTTTCCACAGTTGCCTAAGGCACCACACAAGGACCATCAACTCCCCAGGATGTGACTCTGTTCACACTGACGTTCCTGTACTTCTGAGGAGCCCATTGTATCAAAAAGATTGCATTTCCTTACACTCCAGACTGCTCACACATCAGTGAGCTAACACGACCCATATTGGCTTTGCAGTTGCTGCTGGCTAAATTTTGTACTCTGAAAATTCCTATTGTAGATCCCCAATCCCTAGTAGCTCAGAATAAAACTATTTGGAGACAGGAGCTTAAAGAAATGGTCAAGTTAAAATGGAGTCATCAGTTCAGACCCCAACCCAGAGTGAGGAATTATCACAAGAAGACTGGAGTGTGGAGGGCTGGAGGCCCCGGGCGCTCACACACAGACATGAAGCTGTGTGAAATGACAACCAGGCAGGCAGCCTTCTGAAAGCCAAGAAGAGAGTTCTCGGGGGAAAGGCCTCTTCCAAGACCTTGACCTTCAGATTTTCATTTTTAGAGTTGTGGGGATCTTATTTTGGCCTGTACCAATTCACTCCGGCAGCCCTAAGAAACACATGTACAACTCATCTCAGATAGATGAGAAAAATGGAGAATCCCAGTCCATCAACCAAATTCTCAGATTCCATAAGCCATGTTTCAAGGGTGTGATCAGACCATATCAATCCATGATTTATTTTGCCAGATTGGTTAGTACTAACCCTTCGGGGTCAAGACCTGAAAAATCTCAAGACCGTTTCATGCCCTCCCCTCCTTTGCTTCCCTGTCTTCTTCTGTGCCTTTCTATGCAAAAAGAATGTCATGAATAGCCGGGCGGTGGTGGCGCACACCTTTAATCCCAGCACTCGGGAGGCAGAGCCAGGCGGATCTCTGTGAGTTCGAAGCCAGCCTGGACTACCAAGTGAGTTCCAGGAAAGGCGCAAAGCTACACAGAGAAATCCTGTCTCGAAAAACCAAAAAAAAAAAAAAAAAGAATGTCATGAATTACAGGTTAAAGTTGCTACAAAGATAGTATGAACTATTCTGTAACATGAACTAATGTAATCTAAGTGCTTCGTACACGGCAAAGGAGGATGTAACGCGGTATTCTTGACTCTTAAGTATGTTCTCTCGCTCTCAAGGAAAAACAGGAAAGAAGTGCAAGCCCGCTTCCCATCTCTTGCCGCCCCTGTCTTCACCCCACAAGTGCCAGCCGTCCCTTTAGTACCCAGAGACGTCCACACCAACTCCTGAGACCTGATCCCTCTGGCTCTCATTGAGTGTACATGAATCCCAGGGACTCTCCAATTGTTCTGTCTCTGCCTAACACAGTGAAACGTTCCACCACAGAACTTAGGTTCACTCTGAGAGTCCGTGATGTTCTGCCACAGGAGACTCCCTGGACTCTCTTTGCAGCTGCTCCCAGCTTCTAGAGACTTCCATCTGTTCCAGTGCCAAGCAGCCATGACTCAGCAAGCACTCTTGGTCCCCGTGAATGACTCAGCACCTTTCGGGGGCTGTCTTGCCATACCCTGGGGATTTCTAAAGTTTATGGCAGGAACCAAACTCCCCAAGGATCTTCAGACCCAAGTCCAGATGTTCCCCAGGAGTTGCTCAGCTCCTGAGAAATGAGGAAGCAGGGGGCATAAGGACTTGAGTGAATCCAAATCCATCCCTTAATATCTAAGAAGAATAATTCCTTAAATGAGTCTATGTGAAAATTGAGGTGAAGAATGACATTTGGTTTGCAAGGTTGCAAGAAAATTTTTGAACTTCCAGTTATACAAACTTACATATCAGCATAAATGCTGTGTCTTGTGTTAGAACAAGCTAGGATCAAGAAATGAATCTTCATGTTGTACAACTCATCAGTCTGTGGTCTGCACACTGTGGAGAGCTGTTCCATTTTCCAACGGTGTCTCTGGTTTTCTGTTTCTAGAAACACAGAGATTCCATTTCCTTGTTTGTCTGTGGCTGGGCAGAGCCACACTGAGCCCTTGAGAAGTCTGTTTTCTCCCCAGTCACAGCCGACCTTGATGCTGAGGTCAGGCTGTGCCACACTCAATACTGTGTAAAATAGTGGTTCTTTAGGCTGTGCACAGTTACTCTGACAGACTCCATTTCACAAACGGAGTTAGACTACAATTTGGGCACAAAGCAGGACAACTGTGCACCTCAGTGGGTACATGGACATCACCGTCTGCCCGGTATCACCTATGGGACACTAACTGATAAATTATTTCTAATACTAAAAAGGGTGACAGTCTATAAATTTACCAAAGGAAGTTGGGGAGATATGGGCATATTAAAATCATATCAGAAAAACCAGGCTCAAGAACTCATCAGACACATCAGAGGAAGGCTGAGTGCAATGTGCTCATCTGGACCTCATAAAGAAGAAATGTCACTGTGATGACAGTGATCACACCTACCCATTATCTGACCCCAGGAGGTGTGCGTCCAGGAACCAACAGAAAGAGAACCCATGACTGTCTCAGGGGCTTCAGCTCACTTCAGTCCTCACAGCTGATCTGACATATTTGATTGCAGTCCATCTGTCTGTTCATCTATCTTTCTGGATCTGGATCTATTCATTTGTCCACCTGGACCTGGTCCTATCCTTTGCATCTACAACCTCCATGTTCCCATGCCTGGCTTCTGTAGCTTGACTTTAAGCTGGGGCTCAACTTAAACCTGTGACTCTGCATGTTCCTACAGCAATACTTCCAGCAGAGACTACCTATTCCTACCAGCATCCCACTTTGTCCCATCTTTAAACTCTTTTAGCTGTTTAGTAACATACACAAACACAAACACACACACACACACACACACACACACACACACACCGGGGGCAGGCGGAGTAGTGTTACTGTGTGATCTGCTAGTCAATGTTAGCAACTAAGATTAGAATAAAATCTCACTCCACCTCAGCTGGCTCTCAAGGAAAGTGAGACCACTTGGCAAATTGCTGCTATTTCTGATTGACCAAGCTAGATCCTGAGACCTTGCGGGAAGAAGTGTCCTAATACAGACGATAGGCAAACACTTTGTTGTCTGTAATAAATTAGCACAGATGCCAAATCATCCACTTTGAAAAGACACAGTGTATCAGTTGCTCCATTGCCGTAACAAAATAGCAATTGCTTGGCTGCCGTAACCAAACAACCTGAACAAGATGGTCGAAGCAACCGCGGTTTTTTTTTTCTCATAGTTCTGAAGGCTGCAAGTCCAGGGATGCCAGCATGATCCAGTTCCTGGGGAGGGCGATTTTGTTTGTTTGTTGTTCGTTTTGTACTGAAGATGGACACTGTCTCACTGTGTCTTCCAGAGTGAAAGGGACCCAGGCGGCTCTGATGGCTTTTCTGCTCAGGACACTAATCCCATTAGGAGGTCCGCCTTCACCTGATGTTGCCCTAACTTTAGTCACCTCCCAAACACCCAGCTTTTGAATGCTGTCACATTGTGATGGGGTTCTGGCATATGTACTGAGGAGACACAGCACAGATCACTGTACATCTCATGCTTCTCTTCAGGGACTCCCAACACACTGCAAAGCGCTGTGGAGTGTGGCCAGAGTTTGGCTTCTTTCCGTGCCTGGAGATTTTCTAAGCCTATGCTCTCGGGTCACATTTCATAAAGTGTCTTGAACATTCATTTCAAATTCATTCATTTTAAAAGTCAAAGCCTGTTGAGTTGCCTTCACTTTCTAAGTTTATTTTTAATTCTCTAATTCTTTAAATTCTAGTAAGGGAATTAAATGTTCTCCTAAATATGTGTGCAGTCATCAAATAATTATTTATGAGGCAATCTTTTGCACCAAGTGTTCTACAAGCTGCCAAGAATCTGCTAGTTAGCAACCTGTCCACAAGGATTCTATGCTCCTACAGAGGACATCCGTAGGGTCATGATTAGGCCCACAGAAACCAGAAACCAAAAATGGAAGACAACTTCAGCAAATTTCTCCAGATGATTGTGATCTCATAATTCCACATCTTTATTGAACAACATTTGGTTCTAGTGGTTTATGTATTTGAACGGTATCCATTTTCTTCTTCTCCAACCGGTTACTAAGAGTAACTACAAGAAAGTTACTTGGTTACATTCATGTTAAGTTTTCCCAAAACACTAATGCTACCAAGTGTTCGGGACTGGATCCAAATTCCTCATCAGTGTTGTCGTGTTTCATTCATTTCCTCATCTGACCCCACCCACCCTGATTCATTCTTTCCTGATCTCAGGGACTCAGAAATGCCTGTCTACTTCACTGGGTGCTCTCCCAACCCTGTTTCTCAAGTGGCCTCCGTTCTTCAGATCATAGCTGGTATGTCAGGGACATTCTTTGACTAACAGATTGGGGGAGGCAGCCTGCCACTCTGATGTCCATGCAATCTCTTGTTACAACTTCTCTCATCGGCTAGCTCAGTCTGTCAATCAATCACTTATGTCTCTGCCTACTTTCTGTCTACCTGTGTTCTCTGGAGGAGCACGGGATTCTTGAGGACAGATTGAAAAGAGGGAAATGGAGAGAGTGTTGTAGAGCAGGATTGCTCTTTCTGATATGAGCCACTGTCCTGCCACACATATCCATGCCTTGCTACTCCCTGCCTGCCATGATGGACTGATACCTCTGAAACTGTGGGCAAAATTAATCAGTCCATTCTCAAGTATTTTGATCACAAGTACAGAAACCAGCATCATACAATGTACAAGCAGAAATGTGAAGGGCCATTCAGATAGCATGAATCCAAGATCCCAGTATTAGTGTCCCTGTGAAAAAGAAACTTCAGACAGACACACGGGGAGGGGAAGATCCCAGAGAGGATGGGGCAGAGAGCAGGACAACAGCTCTTTAAGTGAAGGAACGCTGAGATTTGTCAGCAAATCCCCAGGCGCCAGGAGCAGGCTGCAGCAGATCTCCTCATGGCCTCAGGGGAGCAACACTGGCCTGTGACAGAGACCCCTGCACAGGGACAATAGACGAATACAGGAAACCTTATCTACCACCTGGTTAAGCATGCTTCCAACAGGAGCTGTAGCTGTGGATTATTAGGCCACAAGATCTAAACAGTGTTGGCAGACCCGCAGCCTGGCATAACCAGACTCAACTCAAACTCATGGGACTCTGGATGGACACAAACAACATAGAGATGGAGGAATTGTTACCAAGGGACAGGCCTGTGCCTCGGTGTACCCCTAGAATCGGGTCAGATGTCAAGCCATCTCTCCCACCAAAATCATGGCACTTTTCTTGCAGTTGACCTAAGATCATTCATTTGGGAGACACATCTCTGAGCTGAACATTTTTGGCTTCACAGTAGCTATGGTACAGGTGGTCCCTCTAATGTGTGTGATGTGATAAAGGTTGTCAGGCTACTTTGAAGAAACTTGAAGGCCATTTCGGCTAAAACATGGACTCTTCATAGCAGCCTCCCAATACACAGTGAATGCCCAAGCTCAGGATGTCTGTCCTCATGGTGTGTCTGTTCCCTCTATTGCCTCTGACATTGATTCAGACCCTACTCAGCTCCACATTAGACATGCTGGTGATTTGAGAAGTGTTTGGCCCAAGCTCATAACACAAAGTGAACTTGACCTATTGCCTGTCAGAGTTGGCATATGTTTCTGCCTCCCCAAACCCTGTATTTCTTCAGCATCTCAGGTACCTGCAGTCCCTCAGACTTACCATAAGGCTCAAAACTAACTAAAGGTCAGGGCATGCATGTAAAATAATGGCATCAACATCCATAGTAACTCAGGAGTTCCTGGGTTAGTCATTCATCACTCCACCCAAACAATGTCAGGATGTTTGTGGAAAGGTCTTGTTAAACCTTGCCCATGGTTGGTGGATAATAGTCATACGTTAGCCTACTCAGAAAAAGTGCATCATTGAAAGCTTTCTGTCCCTCTGTGAGGTGAGAAGCAATGTGACACACACACACCCATCACTGCTTTTACCTCTAGGTCAAGTTGAAGCCATTCAGCCCAGGGTGAAGTCTTAATAGAGTAGCTGTGCCTGCACTGTAGGTAAAATGTGGCCTGACGCCATTTCTGCTCTCCCTGACGTGAAATCCCACCAGCGAGTATCAGACTGACACCTCTATCTCTAGCTTCAGGCTTCTAATTGTGAGAGACAGCATACTGACTCTGGACCACCAGCATGTGGTATGTTGTGGTAGATATTTAAGCAAATGAATACACACACACCATGTTTCATTTCTCTCTTGCTCTGTGAAAGTGGCCTTGGGGACTGGGGACAAGTGTCCCTTGAAGCGGGATTTCTTGTCTTGTGTCTTCACTTCCTTGTCTTCAGCAAGGAAGAAGAAAGTCTTTTGAGAGGTGTACCTTGCTTGTTTGTTGGTTTGTTGGTTGGTTGGTTGGTTGGTTTGTTTGTTTTGGAGGGGGTATTACAAGATGGGAGGCTTGACCGCTGAGGAATAGCTCTTACTCACTGGTTATTACTACAGTTAAAGAGTTAACATGTATTATTCCACAAGCCTTCACAGCCACCATGCAAGGTAAGTATTTGTGATGGTTAACATTGACTGTCCACCTCACAGGTTCTAGAATCACCTAGAAAACAAGCTTTGGGGTGTGTCTATGAGGGATTAGCTAGATTAGGTTAATTGAGATGGGAGGATCTGTCTTAACTACGGTTGGCAGCGTTCTACAGGCTGGAAGCCTAGACTTACTCAAAAGACACAGCGACCATCACCAGCATGCATCTCTTTCTGCTTCCTGACTGCAGGAATGTGACCAGCTTCTGCCTCCTCCTCCTCCCTTCCCACCGTGATGGACTACACCGCCTTGTTCTGAGTCACAATAAACCCCTCCTACCTAAGGCTGTTCCTGTCAGTTATCTCATCACAACAATAGGAACAGTCACTAATACAGAAAATCACTTCCCTCACTTTGCCACTGAGAAAACTAGGGTTCTGGGAAGGGAGGATTTCCCCCTAGAATCAGATTCCTACAGGTGCTGACACTTAAGTCCAGGCTGAATGATTCTCAAGCATGAGTTCCCTACTCTCCAGTCCCACCTCACCTGACTCCACCCAGACGCACAACACCCTTTAGCCCCAGGAGCCGCCGTCCTGCCACTGAGGGAGTGAAAGGAAGGTTCCATTACTCTGTTTCATCCTCACGTTTCTGGGTTATTTCTCTCCTGCTGTTGCCCATGGCCTCCCAAACACTGATGCAGCTGAGGAGCCCCTGTGGTACCTGCTCTTCAATGGGAGGCAATTTCTTTGTCCTCAGAACCCTTCCCACCATCCAGCAAGCTTACACATACACACACACAAACGCGCACTCCACATACACAAACACACACACCACACATACACACACCACATACACACACCACATATACACACACATACACACACCACAGACACACCACACACACACACACACACACATACATACACACACACACACACACACACACACACACACTGTGAATTACTCCATCCTCATTCTCACATGTATTGGAGAAACCTCTTCTACTTTAACTGAAGTTAAGACACACACCTTATGGGGGAGGAAAGTGCACTCCCCTGTTCTCTAGTCTCCTCCTATTCATTCAGTATTCACAAAGGGTGTGCCCCACCGAGGCTCTGGATGTGGCAGTAGTTGATACGATGCTCCTAAACTTTGGAACACGGCCTCATGAGAGAGAGTGGGGCTCGGGATGGGGGTAATGCACATCAGCGTGTGGGGGCTTAGCTCAGTGGACTCTTCTTTGGATCTGTCCATTAGAACCCTAAGGCCATGCTCAGATAGAGGCAGAGAGATGGACTTCACACAAACGTCTGCTATGTGTGAGCTTTTCCTCTGGGTTCAGTTCAAAGGTAACATCCAGTTGGGGTCTTTTGTGTCATTAATTTTAATGTCAAGAGGTCAAAGTTCAAATGCCAAAAAAGGGAGGAGTGGATATGCTGGCTGAGGAAGGCAGGATATAAGGTATACCAAGATGAGGTGCCCCACTATGAAAGACTAACTACTCATTTCCCTGAAGTGTGGGCTGTGTCAACGGAACAGTCTTTACAGAGGAGTCAGAAATCTAAACTTTAAAAGTACATTAACTAAGCCGGGCGGTGGTGCACGCCTTTAATGCCAGCACTTGGGAGGCAGAGCCAGGTAGATCTCTGAGTTTGAGGCCAGCCTGGGCTACAGAGCAAGATCCAGGACAGGCACCAAAAACTACACGGAGAAACCATGTCTTGAAAAACCAAATATATATATATATATATATATATATATATATATATATATATATATACACACACACACACACACACACTCATATTGAATGCATGGTTTTCATTTAGCTCCTGGAAAATCAGCTCACTCAATGGAATGTTTTCTCTTCCACTGAGTTCCACAAATGGCCACCCCTAGGAACTGCTCCATAGTCTAGAACTACTGTTCAAGACGATTTTGTTGTGAGGGTTCCCCAGCATTTGAGTTCACTAAAACTCGATGTCCCTAGATATTAGAACTCTCTGTCCCTAAAGAACAGAGAGGCCTGGGATGCACACCAGTCGCCCTACAGTGGATGATGTCGCTCAGAGGCCTTGTCCAGTCCCACAGCTGGGTCACTAGTTCGACCTGGACAAAGGCTGTTGGAGAATGAGAGGCCCTGAAGGGAGGAGGAGGGCAGGGAGCATAGCTGCTGCTTTGTGAGGTGTGTAGGTTCCCACAGAGGTGACCACAGCTGAGGAACAACGTGTTAAACGAAGCCGACAATGTGTGAAGTGGAAAACGTCGCCCACAGAGGAGAGGCACTGTGAACTTCAGTTCTGACTTAAATTAATGGGGACTCAAGGAGAGAAAATCCTTCCGATGTTGAAGAAAAGCCATGAGGTGGCCGAGAGCCCTGCCTGAGCAGGTGCCTGCCAGGTGTGTTAGAGTTCAAGCACGGCGATTCCATTACCGCAACATCCTCCGACTGCCACGCTTTGGGTTCAAGGTAATGAACTCATCACATCCCATTTTCCTCTTCTTAAGGTTTTTGTTTTCTGTCATGGGCTGCGGGAGTAGCGGGGGCTGGGCCCCCACATCAGTGAAGACACAGCTGCAGAAGTCTGAGGGATCTTGTGGGTGTCACTCTTGGAGTTTGTGTTACGGGGCTGGGTCAGCAAATCAGCAAGAGGGGATTTCTTCCTAAGGAAACCAACCCACGTTCTTAGCAACATATGCCTAGCCGGGCACTTGGGAGTCTGGGCTGTGTGAGGTGAAGGAAGCATGCTCAAGGCAGGGGGCAATGGCAGCATCCCAGGTCTTCTGAGCCCTCTCCTTCTGCACACAAGTCACCTGGCTACACCACCACAAGGAACACCTGCTCACCGCTCTCCCTCATTCATCATCCGGATCTCAGGTTCCCGGACCCAGCATTCATTACTCGGAGCAAAGAACTGGCAAGGGAGACAGCCAGGGGGATCTCCAAAAGGAAGTCCTTCATGAGGGACAATGGGAAGGGATGGGAGGGTGGAGAGTGAGCGAGTCCCAGCCTTTGCTAGTGGGATGTTGAGGCAGCTGCTCGGAGACAGTGCTGATGAGCATTGCCTGTGGAATCCGGAAAAGTAAAGAGGCAGATGAGGAGCTGCTGGGAGAATTAGCATCCTTAAATAAGAGACATAAGTGTAATGGGAACAGAGAAGTTCCTAAGTGGCTCGTCTCAGGCTGCTCTACAATAATGGGAATGTTAAATATACACCAAAGAGGAGGGGAGGAAAGGGTAGATTGAATGAACCAATGAGCTTATTAGAAATACGTACCAGGCAGGCACCTGTCTACAGCCAGCTCACAGGTTTGTTTAGAAACAAGTGGCAATCATTTCAATGGCATATTAAACCCCATTGCAATGTTCTTTAAGTTGTGACGAACTGTGCCTTCCGTGCTCAGGCGACATTGTATCTTCCTCTTGCCGGGAGAAGGTTGTGAGTGCAAGCATCTCTCTCCCCATGCAAAGGCAGCTTCTCTACAGATAAGTGGATGATGCTAAGGCTGCCACTTCCGCCATACCAGCCAACTCTGAAGTTCAGAGCAAACACTGATTGCTTTCTGCATGGGAAGTGTTTATTTTCTCAGCCAGGCTGTAAGTCCTTTAAGGTAGAGAAGAATCCTATCCTTCCTAGGACCCTCCTTCAGAGTGAAAACTCCTTGCCCATGAAAACACACATGACCTTGCTGCTGGGTTGCCCCTGGAATCCTCTGTCTATGCAACCACTTTTCAGTCCTGCTAGCGATGTGTGTGAGGAAGGCCAGTAGTTTCAGTGAGCAACAAGAGTTGATGCACACCTCTCTGTTTGAAAGGCAGTATTTGAAGACTAGATATCCCTAACAAGTAACTTCCAGATGCTTCCCAAGGCCATTCCAAGAAAGGCGCACAGGATGGATCATGATGAAGAGAAATGAACAGTGTCTGCTTTAGCCTTCTCCTGTGACTGCTGGATTTCCTTCCCTGCCTTAAAGTCCTCAGCAGGACAGAGTCATGAGCAAGCTCTGTTGGTGCCCACAAGATATCACCATTTGTATCTTCCCCCTCCTGGCCTTTTGGGGAGTGATCTGCTTCAGTGATGTTCCTCACCCCATCTGCCTGTCATGACTATGAGATTTCCAGCCCTCCGTCCCCTAGAGGATGCCAATATGTACATGAGGACACTGATTCTTGCTCTTGGAATGGCCAGGCCTGTCCTTCAGCTTTACCCCCAGCTCTCGCCACACTTGGGGTGGCTGCTGTAGTGGGCAGGTAGAGCCCTGCTCTTGTCTTCTGGGACATGTCCCGTGGAGCCTTTGGGAGGATATTCTTTGCTTTCTTGCTCTGTTGTGGCTGTCCCCTCATGTTTGAGGCAGGAGTGGGGTCTAAAGAACGCTGAACTCAGAACTCCCTCCCCATCTCCACTCTCCAGTCCTGATGGATTTTTATTGTCCCGCTTCTTAGGGTAGGTTTGTTTTCAGGGTTTTCCACAGGCAGTCATGGCCAGAGGGACCTGAGTAGTACACTCAAGTCCTTCTAGTGGATCTGAATAAGCAGCTTTTGGTTTCAAGCTGATGTTCCCACCCCAGCTGCATTCCTGTGTGGATCTCTTGGCTTCACTCAGCTCTTACAGTGGTCTGGGAACCAGCAGGGCTGATCTGATCGACTCTCACTATAAACACACATCAAGGATAGGTGGGCTGTCCACAGCAGTATAGGATGCAACAAGGAAGGAGCCCTGAGTCTGGATCAGATGCCTTGTGACTCTGGGGAAAGGAGAAATCAGTTCAAACCAGTCTCCAAAAGAAGAGCTGCAGAAGTCAGCGGACACTTTTCTCAGACTTCTTCTCTGCCATTCAGTAACAGTATGATCATAAAGCTGAGGAACTCTCCAGACCCCAAGTGGATCCTCAGAAATAAGGGTTTGCCCATCACAGAGCCCACTCCTATGTGAGATACAGAAAGGTGGACCAATGAATGACATGTCTTGTAAAGATGTTCAGGGGCCAGCAGAGGACAGGTATGTTTATGTGGGGGCAATGGTACCCCCTCTTTCTAGTTCTGCTTTCTCCCAGTTCAACATGTCCAAGTGTTGGGGTTACTGTGTCAAAATACCATACAGTCAGTTATGCTTTGGTCTCTGGAGTGACCACAGGGGACTCTTTTTGGAGGCTGTCACTGTCTCCAGGAATTCTAACTTCAAAGCTTTTCAAATGTACAAAACAGGACAAGCAGCTCTTTGAATTTTTAAAATATCAGTGATCACAGAATCCTTCTTTACCCTTTAAATCTGAAATGCAACCCACCTGCTATTTCTTCAGAGTATTAAAAATGAAGGATAAAGGTGTAACCTGTATATTCAGGGTGGCTTTTCTTTTTGTCTCTTGAGAATTGTTTGTTTTTGTAGCTTGCTGAGCAATCGAGTGACTTTTTTTTTGTTTGTTTGTTTTTCGAGACAGGGTTTCTCTGTGTAGCTTTGGCACCTGTCCTGGAACTCACTCTATAGCCCAGGCTGACCTCCAACTCACAGAGATTTGCCTGCCTCTGCCTCCGAGTGCTGGGATTAAAGGCGTGCTCCACCACCACCTGGCTTGAGTGACTTATTTTTACACAGAATTATCCCGATCATTTTCAGACTATTTGTAAACCCAGGACTATGAGGATCATGCTTCAGTTTGTTTTTTTCGGGTTTTTTGTTTGTTTGTTTGTTTTTGTTTTTGTTTTCTCCCATAAGGAGGGGCAGCTACTCTACTTTCTGGCCTGACACTCTTCTGTTGAGTTAATCTGAGAAATGGTGCCAGAGTCCAGGCTCTGAAGTCTCCAGGGAAAACCACAGCTCAGGACTCTGGAGGGTCTTGGGATAACCATCCAGCATGTTCTCAGCAATGCTTGCTGTCTCAGTCAAAGTTCTACTACTATGAAGAGAAAGCATGACCACAACAACTCTAATAAAGGAAAACATTTAACTGGGGCTGGCTTACAGTTCAGAGGTTCAGTCCATTATCATCATGGTGGGAAGCATGGTGGCACGCAGGCAGACATGGTGATGGAGAACTGGATCCACAGGCAGCAGGAAGAGACAGTGACATTGGGCCTGGCTTGAGCTTCTGAAACATCAAAGCCCACCCCCACAGCGACACACTTCCTCCAACAAGGCCACATCTCCTAATAGCGCCAATCCCTATGAGCCTTTGGGGGACATTTTCATTCACACCACCACACACACCAAGAAGGCAGCATAGAAACTGTAACTTCTCAATTTATTATCTAACAGTTCATAAATGTTCAGCCAGGAGGGAAACTGTTTCCAAAATATAAGATGAAAACTCTTCAGGACTCACAGAGACATCCACAATGACCACTCCCAACTCACTCCCGGGGTGGGGGGGTGGTTTCCAACTCTGCAGGCACACTCACACTACAGAGTGGGGCTCTACTTGGGAATCACGGAAAGGAGAAACAGAAACACAAATGGAAAGAAATCTGTGTTAGGTTAAGGATAAGGAGATAGTCTGCCATTTTTCATATACCATCTGTATGCGAGGCATTGGGTGTGGCTCTGGGGTGACACTATCCAGGGAAGTGTCACATGAACCTTTGATCTATTTGCCCTGCACTTTATAAAGGACGGATCAGAGGGTCAGCAGGGTTAAAAGGGAGTTGCCTGTGCCTCTCAGGACCCTGACAGGTGTCCCCTCTGCTCTACCCTGCAGAGGAGGCTGCAGTTGAGAGGTACGGGAAAGCGATCAAGTTGGGGGCACATAAGTATGCCTCTTTCATGGTTCTCTGGATGGCAGAGTTTGAGTTCCAGCCCAGGGCAGTCTGTTTTACCACTGAACCCTTAAAGCCAAAGTTCTGACTCCAGAAAGTAACAGGGCGGATTGTCCACAGCTTCTTGTCTTCCATCATCTTCAGATACATGCTCTCTTTAATCAGAAAAGGCAGCGTTTCTGCCCCATGAGAGCTTGCCAGGGTGAAAAGTAAGAAATATACTGTGGCCTGTGGCCCTGTGATGGGTGATGGCGCCCGCATAGCTCTGCACATAGATCATCCATGCGAGTCATTGCGACTTACTCTCTCAGTGGTTGCTCAGAACACAATCCAGGCCCGTGGTCCGAGCAGTCCTATGCCCCTAGAAGACCAGGCCCCCAGGAAGCCTTCTTTGCCAAAGGAACATCAACTTTGCAACCAAGCTGGAAAAAAAAAATCTCCAAAGGTTAAACTTCTGCTACATCAGTCCCACTGAAGTGAATTGAAATTTCTACAGAGCAGCCCCTTTGAAAGGAGTGATTTAAAAAGCTAGGTGCGGTGTCTGGGTTTGTAATCCCAGAGCTGAGAAGACGGAGCTCACCGGACGGCCAACCTAGCTGACTCGATGAGTTCCAGGACACTGAGAGACTCTGCCTCAGAAAACAAGGTAGACACCATACCCAAGAAACAACATTTGAGGGTGACCTCTGGCATACACACACACACACACACACACACACACATGCACACACACACAAACACAAACATGTATGTATGCATATACCAAAAAGCAATTTTTTAAAAGTAGAGTTTTTGAGGAGTGAATATGTGTGTGTGTGTATGTGTGTGAGTTATTTGCATATTTATGTGCAACATGTGTGTATGCATATGTGGTATGTGTGGTGTATGTGTGTGATATATTTTTGTGGTGCATATGTATATGTGCATGTGTGGTGTACGTGTGTGTCTCTGTGTGTATGTGGTGTGCGTGAATATGTGTGTGGTATGTATATGTTACGTGTGTATGTGTGTGTGTGGTGTATGTGCATATATCTTTGCAGTATACCCACCCATGAGTGTGCTGGAGGCCAAAAGAAGATGTCGAGTGTCCTGCTGGTCACTCATCACATTGTTCTGAGACAGGGTCTCTTGCTGAACCTGAGTTGGCCAGGAAACCCCAGTGGTCCTCCTGTCTCTGGCCCCACAGCTCCAGGGTTCCAGCGTCATGCAAGTCCACACAAGCCTTTGCGTGGGTTCTAGGGATTAGAACTCTGGCCCTTGTGTTTGCACAGTAAGTTTTCTCACCCACTGAGCCATGTCTTCAGTCCAGAAGACATTGTAACACACCACTTTTAAATGAATTTCCTCATGCCCAGTGATGTTGAGGTCAAACACAACTGATTTAAATATCGCCTATAGCCAGGGTTGGGGAAACTCACTAATGTGTATGCTATTCACATGTAAGTTGCTCATGTCTACACATACATAACTTGGATAGAACTAGACTGACATTTGCCTTTGAACCACCTTTGAAAAATGAATTTGCCAAACATGCAGGATAATTAATATTGCACAGAAAATAATCCATTTAATTACTCCCATTCAATTTTCTAATTTATTAATTAAATAGTTGCCTAGAGACATCTATTTTTTTTCTGCCCTGTTTCTCCACACATAGTTCCTAAAGCAATACACAATGTAATTTCTTTACAAAATTTCCAACGTAGACTTCATTTCCACTGGATGTTTTCAAAGTCTGATGGAGTTTCAGAGAAAGTGAAGCACTGAGATAGGAGAAAGGCGAGACAGGCAGGGGTGAAGGAGACCCTCGTCCCACACAGGTGGGGGAGGAAGGTAGAGGCATGTGGGTTTGGGCTCTGAGCACGAGAGCTAATCACGAGACACAGGGGACAGGCTGTGACACTCCCACAACACCCAAGGATACAATCTTTGTTCTAGACTGATGGAAAAAATACTCACTAGCTCACATCAACTGCTCAGAGCTCCTTCCCAAGCTGTTGGTTGGCTGACATTTCCTGTAGCCTTTTTAGCAAATGTGAGAACGAGGACCACACTGCTTGATGGACGGGGAATTCTTTTGGAGCCTTCAGCAGACAGCACTGAAGGCCCTGATTGCAAAGCATCAAAAAGAAAAGCTGGACCTGTGCGCATGGGATGCCGGGTAGACGGGGTGAACCTCTGTGCCGCCTCTAGACCTGGCAGAGGTGGGACAGTGCGTAGCAGGCATGTGAGCAGGAGACGAAGCCGACCAATTGCATCTCAACTGTGCAAAGCAGGCGGAGGGGGTGAAGTGTGGCGAGGCTGTGAACTCTCAGAGTACCACCCCAGCCCAGGGAGGGACCTCCTCCAGCAAATCTTCACGTCCTAAAAGTTCCATAACCTCCCCAAACAATGCCAACAACTGAGGACCAACAAATGCATGAGCCCATGGGGGACATTTCTCATTCAAACCACCAGAGTTCCCTTCTCCTTTCTCATCCGATCCCCATCCAAAAACTTACAGCCCCATGACAGATCTTTGACCGAGGATCTTGCAGACGGGGTAACTTTACCCCCTCCCAATGAGGCCTCATTTGGAATAGATAAGATGTTTAAGGGAAGAATGAAGGTCACGTGAGTCATTTAGATATCCCTAATGTGACTGTTGTCCTCACAAGAGGCTAGGACATACATGCAGGCAGGGTGAACATCCCTGAGGACACCAAGAGGAACTAGACACTAACAAGTCAACCATACAGACCTCCGGGAATGCCAGCTCCGGCCACACCTCCAGTTCAGACTTTCAGAACTGGGAGGAGTAATTTTCTACTCTGAAAGCCACTCAGTCCCCAGAGTTTGTCACAGAAGCCTTGGCTAGTACACTCTCCTTCCAGAATTTTCACCTCAGATCCTCAGCGACTGTTTCTGACTCAGTTTCCAACTTGTGGGAGAAAAGTATGAGGTTCCATTCCTCTGACACTCAGCCCTCGGCTCAAGACTGATGGTGATGAGATCGTGGCTGACAGCCTTTGAGTGAGGGCATAGGGTAGGGTAATGAGGCAGGGACTCTGACGGCCCAAGGTGTCCTCAGAACAGGGTTCAACTCCCCTTGAGGATGGGCAGTCGGTACAGGCACCAGCTAACATTACTGTCTGTAGCCCCTTCCAGGACTTAAGAAATAAACCAGACACGGAAATCTTAGGTAGTTCTTGAAGCTTACAGGATTCACAATGTCCCTCTTCAGGGTTCTACAGTCAGGAAAAGCCACACAAACACTTCTAACACAGGATTATTCACCCATTACTGGAAGCAGCTGCCTGCTTTCTGGGGCAGGCAGGGAGAGTCACATGGATACCTTGTTACCACTGCCATGCTTAAAGACAGCACAGGCATGGCTGCAGGAACTTCAGGAGATGTGAAGAGGAGTTGCTGCCTAGTAGAGACAGAGAGCTGGTCTGGGATGATGGGAAGGCTCTGGACGTCAGTGGTGGTGACATTTGCATGGGGTGGATATTCTTAATGCCCCTGAATTATACAGCTAAAAATAGTTAACAAGGTTTATGACAAGTACATCTCACCATAATAAAAATGTTGTTTGAGGTTTCAAGGAATGTGTCATCCCCTTAAGACGAAGCCTTCTGTGGTAGAATGACATTTAGCTGGTGTTCCTGGGAAAATTCCCTCATACTCCTTGTTAGGAGGTGCCATACATGCCAAAGGCTGCCCTTCCAGGCATGCATGCCATCTGTTGAATGATGGGCTTCAAGATAATTACAGGAGCCCCAGTAAATCAATAGACACTGCAATGTTCTCCTGCAGAACTCCTAAGATGGACCAGAGTTTACAAGCGTCCCCACCACCCTGAGCCAGAATCCCATGGTCAGAGCCAATTACTGGCAAGCCTGGAGTGTGTCTAAAGGGACGAGCCCTTTGAGCTCAAGATAGCAGGAATACAATTTCCAGTTATCAGGAAGTTACATATTTCTCATTAATATCCTCCTAGACCATTTCTCTGGGTGCCTATAAGGATTTTACCCATTGGGCAATTGAAATGGGACAGTGGGAACAGAGCAGCTGGCAGGTGCATAACTCACTTGGAGTCACAAAGATAAAATAAGCCAGTTCTCCGCTCTGTACCCTTAGGGAGCAGAAGTTGGGAAAAGGTGTCAAATGTATGCTATGCACAGACACTCAGAAATAAAGAAGGAGGAAAGTCAACATGTCTTCCTTCTCACCATCCTTTTGCCGGGAGGGTCGACAAGAAGAGAGAGGGAGGGTGGAGCACTGGGTGGAGGAGGGGGTATGAGTCTGGAGCTTGGAGGCAGAGGTGCTCAGGCTCCAGTGCTCTACGTCACACTTGAGCGGACTCTCTACATGACCAGAGAGAGAGGACAGGGGCAGAATACTTCCAGAGGAGCGAGGGGAATGGAGGGCCCTGCTCTCCAGGGTGCAGGTGGAAGGGAAGTGCACTCTTGCAAGGAAACAGCGTTTCAGATAGTCACTGAACCAAGGGGGAAAGCTCTCCACTCTAGACTTTGCTGTCAGCCATTCTTACATGTAAATGTGTATGCCTAGGTACCCTGTGAGTGACTATATCCTGTATCTCATTTTCACAAATACGTAGACAGGGATTTGGGCAGTCTGGTTGGGGCATAACCTCTTCCTGGAGTTGCTGCCACTGTCTTAATTCTGAGGATTTCTCATCCTCAATGGCAGACAATGTCCCCTCTTGGCTGGCCCTCTTGAGGGAATGTGTGGGATCCTCTTGTTCTCAGCAGCCAAGCAGAAGTGAGGTCTGCTGATGCTGTGCAGCATAGGGCAGCATCTTCCTGAGTGACAAGACTCAGGCAGAGTGGAGCTCTCTCCAACTTACAGGTGGCCTCTGGGTCCCAGTTTTCATGAGAGTACTTTGCAGAGACGTAGGCAGGGTATCCGTTGGGGTTTTCCTGGCTCATTCACTCTCTCCTGGGCCCCCAAACTCTGCACTGAATGTGGTACCCCAAACCAGCCATCTCACCTGAAAGGAAAACCTTGCATGGCCAGAAGATGACTGGTGGACAAACAAGTCTGAGATCCAAGTAGGGTTAAAACTGGAAACATTCCTGGGGCCTTCATCGGGAATCAGGGCACAGAACCCTACAAAAAGCAACCCCGAAGAGGTGGAATAGAATGAGGGCCACAGCCAAGGGCAGAGCATGCTCCCAGGAGCAGACAAGCCCCATGAAGGGCAGCAGAAGGGCTTCTGGACACTGCCACCTCCTCTGCTGGCTTTGACGGAAGGATCATCACCCTACACCACCATCTCAGCACATTAACAAGAGCATTCGAATTACATCCAAAGTGAGCCAGCAACATCGCACTAATGGTGCAGCAGTGCCCAGTGTCCGCAACACGCAGGGGAAAGAACAGTCTCCAAGAAAGCGGGGAAAGCATCACAGGATTTTACTTCAAATTAACAATATATGCTTGGATATAACAATTCTGCTTGGGGCTAGGGAGAAGGCTTTGCACAATGCTTACCACACAACCATGAGGACCTGAGTTCAGATCCCCAGCACTCAGGTAAAAAGTTGGGTGCAGCAGTTTAAATCTATAATCCCAGAGCCGGGAGCTTGCCTGCTAGCCAGCTCAGACAAACTTCAGGTTCAGATCTTGTCTCAAAAATAAATAACATAGAGAATATTTGAGGTAAACAACCAACATTGACCTCTGGCCTCCACACACATGTGTACACATGCAAGTGCACATGCACACACACATACACACCACACATACAAGTCTTCTATCAGCAGACCCAGAAACTTTAGCAAGTTATCCTCATAAAAAGCCAGGAATCCATACATACCAACCACCTGCAGAAATACTGCTATGACCATACTACTGTAAAATTCGGAGCAACCTCTGAAATAAAATAATAGGCTGCCAGTAAAATCTGGCAGATAGTTAAAGGTTTGGAAAATAGTTTTTGGTATAAAAAAGGTAAAAACTAAGAAAGAACATAAAGTTGGGGGGGCACATCTTACAGGAGTGGGTTCTGGAAAAGAGCATGATAAAAACATAATTTATGAAATTCTCAAAGAATAGATTTTAAAATTTAAAAATGAGATAATACTATTAAATATGAAGCTGCTTGCACAGTATGATTCCAATTTTATGTAAATGTGCACTATTTCCTCTATGATAAATGAACCAGCAGGCAATAGACTCAGACACACACAGAAAACCATCAGAGGTCTCTGGACAGGTAGGTTACCAACTTGATGTTCTATTTTAATTCATTTCTATTTTCACAGTCCTCTAAAATTCTTATGGTGGATTTTCTCTCACATAAACAAAGGGGATCAGGTGGGACATGCTATGATTATTATGAAATGGTCCACTAGACTCATGTCTTGGTCACCGGCTGGTGGCACTTCTTGATGAGGTGCTAGGACACCTTGATGAGGTCAAACTAGCGACACAGATCACCAAGGGTACACCCTTGGGGATTGGACCTTTCTTGTTACTTCGGTCTATGAGAATGCCATGAAGTGAAGCGAACAGTTTTGCTTCCATTATACCCCAGCGTCATGATGTTTTGCCTGAACTCCAGCCTGGAAACATAGAACCAGCCTCCCACTGCCTGGAGCCTCTGCAACTGTGATCCAGAACAAACCATCCTCCCTTGAGTGGCCTTATAGGTTTATCTCAGACACCATCGTTGAAAAGCTAAGGCAGAGTGCTGTATTGAAGCAGAGCATGAGTCACAGCCAGCAAAGCCATGCCCCTGATGGTCAATGCTACACCATGTGTCCCACTGAAGTCTGTGCTGTTGAACCATAGTGACTGTACCCCAACAGATGACCCTTAAGGTAGCAGCATCACTTTAAAACAGGCTGACATGGTGTGTGCCTGACTCACAATGGTCACAGCACACAATATCACAGACAGGCGAGTCCTCCTCACCCCATATCTTCCTCAAGCTGAGAGACAGGAGTGTCTACCAGCTTCCCCCAAAGCAGGTCAGAAGGAGGGTTCCACACACTCACCCTCTGTCTTTGGGCCCCCACATTCTCTAAGTTGGAAAAGAAACGCCCTAAGCCTGAACCAACTTCATAGGGATAGACAGAAGAAGCAATAGGGACAAAGTGGGAAGAGATAACCACAACTCCCAAAACGCTGGTGTTGCCTGTGCAGCCACCCCCAATGGCCTCTATGAGATAACCCCCTACACACACACTCCACTCTCCAGAGGGAGAGGCAGGTTTACCTACCTTCTCGGTAAGAACCGTGCTTAGATAGAAAACCTCAGTTCCACCTGAATTTTTCCTCTTCTTGGAAGAAGTGGAGGAGAAATGAATGATCCAAATGCTAAAGTATCTGCTCCACCAGCACCAACTCAGTGGGTACCCGTGTTGGTTCTTTGGGCCTTGGCTGTGTCGTGGCTCTTAGAAGTTCATCCTCTAAGGGTGAGCACAAAGGAGGCAGGCACCCTTCCAGAAGGCATGACATCAGTAAGTTCCTTGTGGGCGCCACACCCAAGCTGCCTTCTCCATGCATGCTTCCCATTAACAGAGTTCACAGTCTGGTGTGTAACTAGCTCATGATGTTATGGCTACAGGCTATTTGTCAGAACCACACAGTACAGGAGATCCTGAACATCCAACACTTGCCACCTTATAGAACACACGAAACACATTATATAAGAATATTTGTGCATTATTTGTATATCTATAATATTATCAGAGACTTATTAAATTATGTACTTATATATAAACATATTTATAAATATATATTTCTCCCAGTTAATATTGGCAATGATCGCATATACAGCATAGGAGAAACATAAATAAGATAGGATTTTAACTGAACAGTCTTGAAATGCACCCAGACATCTTTGTGGTTGGCTAGGAAGGATTATAAAGGAAGAAAACAGGGCCCAGGGGAGCTTTTGGGACATCTGATTGCTGGGGGGAAAGGAGCCTTTTAGTGAATTAAATATAAATATCAGAAGCTTATGGATCATATTCTCATCAAAACAAAGAAGCCAAGATTAAGAAGAAAAGGTGCACCGGCAAACTCCTTTCAGTTTGTTGAACCCAAGCATTTGAAAAATAGTTTGATTGATTTTGCCAACTGGAAACTCTGCCAATTTTCTAGTGTCCCTAAGCACTTACTAGCATTTTCCCAGATTGAATTTCCTATCCATATTTCTAAACGTTCTTGGCCATTCTGCCCATAATTATTTGGAGTTCTTTGTGAGCACAGCGATAGCACACCTTGTTCTCTGAGAATCAGTCCAATGTCATGCTAACTTCTGCACAAAATTCCTCCAAGACTATCCCTCCACTTTGTAGCTGCAGCAGCACCCCGAGGGCTAAGAACTGTCCCCTCTGTAGAGGTGTGAGCTAAGGCTTAAAGAGATGAAAAAACTACATCAGAGCTGCACAGTCAGGAAAAATGAAGATCATGGTATCCTGGTCTCCAACCCAAATCCACACCACACCATAGGTATAAAGCAATACTAAATTCCAAGTTGCTCTTAGTCAACATCTCCAAAGAGGAGCCCTTGTGGGACACTAGGTAGAATCTAGTACAATCTGAGAAATCAGAACAGACCCTACAAAGTCAGGCTAGGAGACCAAGGATGGAACCCTCTGCCCTCTGTGACTTCCTTCCTGCTTGCCTCTGACACCGCCTCTGCACATGCCACTTTATTCTTTCAAAACCATCTTTCCTCTGTATGGGTCCTAACCATATAAATAGGATGATTCATCTTTCTGAAATTAACATGAATAGAAAGATTTCCGGTATAAGAATAAGCATGTAAATAAACCAACCAAAATGCCAGCTATAAATTGAGCAAACAGTGCCGTCAACAAATATGTGTCCATCCTGCTTGTAATCAGTACATATTCTAGACTATACAAGTTCAGTACATTATGTAATGGGAAAATGATTAGTTGTCTTTTATAGCACCTCCCAATCTGAAATCTAAGCATTTAATTCATGTTCTTTTTTTACCCTACTCCCTGATCATTAATAAGTGCGGTCAATAAACTGAGTTTAATAATAATCTCTATGCAAAATAACTAATGTCCTTCCCCTGAACACAGCCCTGCTCTCTCTCCCACCAAAGGCATAGCACAAGGCTCTGAACTACTGTCACCAATTCATTTAAATCCCCAGGCTAACCCACCCTATGACCTCACCCCGGAGCTACAATGTATTGGGGTCAGCTAACGCACAGCTATGAATCTCTTGGCCAGGGGCACTCAGGAACCAGTTGCAAAGAACCCAATAGCTGGCTCATCGCTGGAGCGGAGGGATAGTTGCAGCATCTCTTCAGAGCTCTGAATTATTTCTCTCAGAGTCAAGAATTCCTGCCTAAGTCTGACAAACCATGAATGGAAAAGAAAACAATCCTAAAGGCAGAGGGGACAGAGACAGAATTACTTCAGATCTATCACTCTAGCCAAGACGCAAACCGAATTAATGAATTAATAAAGATCTTACAGATAAAGACATAATTCTTTGTTAATAAGGGCACCCCACTCACTCAGGAAACAATGATGAAGCCTCAGCCACATGTTGTGTTCTAGGCCAAGAGGACTAGAGAGCCACTCCGGTCTCATTTCTGTTGTTTCAATAAAATATCCTAGAAAAGAGCAACTAACATAGGGTGAAGGGCTTGTTTGGCTTATAATCTAGGCTGTAGTCCATGATTGTAGGGAAGTCAAGGCAGATGAGTAAAACATCTCATCAAGACCAAAGAGAGAATAAGCACATGGATGCATGCTTGCTTGCTCTCAGCTAGCTTTCTATTTGCTTCACTATTTGGGACCCACCGCCTAGGGAACAGTGCCACCCACAATGGACTGGGTCTTCTTGTATCAACTAACAATCAAGATAATCCCTCACAGATATACCCACAGGTCAATATGACATACATAATTCTTTCTTAAAATTCTCTTCCCAGGTGGCTCTAGGTTGTGTCAAGTTGATGTTAAAACCAACCAGCAGGAGACCCATGCCATCAAAGTAAGATTACAGAGTGACCAGAGGTTAAGAGGCTCACACAACAGTAACCCAGTATGCTGGAATAATTCCTGCCATGCTACTTACGCACCACCTCCCCAGATTGCCCACCTGGACTCTGGTTCATGCTAATCTCCCCTGGAATTATTGGAGAGCCCCCCTCTTAGATGGCTCCTGATGAAGCTTCTCTGGAAAAGTGAATCATCCTGGTCAGAAAAATACAGAACATTGAAGTCCAGGTCTAGGGGAACCCAAATCTAAACCAGGCCATAGGTAAAAAGGCATGCTAAATTCCCCATCTTTCTCAGCGAAGTTGTCCAAAGATGCACACATCTCCTCAAGGTACTTGCTAGAGTAGGTGCAATGTAAATCATAAGATCTATCAGAATAGACCTTATGAAGTGCTAAGGTGGGGTTAAAAGACTTGGGTCTCCAAGAATGGAATAACTGGCCTGTGACTGCAGCTGCCCTTGACTTTTCTTATTCTCACCAAACCCTGAACCCTTGGCCCCTCTCACATCTCCCTGTCTTTCCTCTCCAGCCCAGTCTGGCCCACAGCCCTTTGGTGTTATGACGTCTGGCCCCCACATCTCAGTGCGTTACTGCCCCTTGGTCTGCAGTCAGCTCCGCCATTGGCATTTTATAGCTCCGATGTTCATACAAATAAGGCAATCCATCAGGAGACCCTGTGCTTACCCAATCAGCAGTGGCTGAGACGGGGCACCCCCCTCCCACTGCTCAAGGTCTCAAATGCCAAGTCCTTCCGTCACATGTCACCCACAGACCCCAACAGTTCCTAGGGAGCTCATGCCTGAGGCCATTCATTGAAATATAGATAAATTCATCAAAATGAAGACCCACCACGTCCATTCACTCCTGCCTCCAGCAGCCCTTGTCTAGGGTGTCAATGCCACAGCCCTGAACACATCAGAGGACATTATTTTCAAAGGATTGAAAGTCTGGCTGAAATTCATAGAGAAGCATAGGGGCCTGTTCACCTGTCTGGAGACCAGAGCCTTGTCACACAAAGACAGCTATGCTAATGCCTTCTCTGTGTCACATCCCCTATCAGCTGCCCCTATCAGCTGCTCCCATGCAGGCCTTAACAGCAGCCAGGTAGACAGTACTGAAAGTTAATGCTGAGGACAGTTTTCCATTAAAACCTCCTTAAATGGCCCTCCTCCTCCCTAAGAGAGGTACAACGGGTGTGTTTTTAAAAAGAAAAGGGCATTTCAAACTGAGGATATTTGAAAACCTTGGTGTTTAATAAATAATTGATCTTTCCAAGGCTCCTTAGAGGTAATCAGTACAACTTATGTTAAAAATAACAATAATAATCAGTCTGAGCAGCCTGGCCAGATAAGCACATGATTCATGTTTCCCATTCAAGAAAAGAACGTTCAAACCAAGGATTGCTCCCATAAAAGACCTGGTTACCAAGAGGGCTTATTTTAAAAGCAAATTATGCAGGGAATTGAAGGAACCAGGACGCCCAAAAAAGTACGGAAGACGGGCCAAGACAGACCCCTTGTTCCTGTTTGTGAGTCCAAGGATGCAAATCAAACTTCATCTAAGCCCTTACAAGAGGTTTCCATGCTGAAACCTCAGAAACACAAGAAACTTTCTCTGAATTAGGAAGCAATTTGGAAAAGGTGACAGCCACCAGGGTCCCTACTCAGAAACTCAGTTCCTGACACTCCACTTCAGGGCACTCCCCAGCCTCCACAGCAGGTGCCACTGAACTGTACTGAGCCTTGCATTTCCCACCAGCCAGGGACTCCCTCTTGCTGGCAGGGGCTCCTGGCTCAGCATTAGCAGGGTGATGTGGTCTTGTACAGATTCAGGCTGAGTCAGTGAGCTGAGAGCTGGCCATGGATCGGAAAGAACTCAGGGTAAAGCATTCTCTTCATTGCTAATGGAGGCTAATTCACTAATTGATGAATTGCTTCCCGTCCCATGGGGAAAGGCATCTGTGAAATGTTAGATTTCAATTGTGTGAGAAATCACTTCTGCAATCCAGCCAGTAAAAGTGCCTGTAACTGGGGTTTTGCTTTTGAAATCTTATGAGAGTGTGACAAAATCGGAAAATGCATTCACTGTTTCATTGAGGTAAGGTAGGAACATAGGCATTCGGAGAGGGCCTGTTCAGAGACCCCTTATGTCTGAGTGCAGCCTGAACATTTGCAGAGCTCAGTCTGGGATGCCCAGACAGCTTCAAGAGCTCACAAAATGCCACTCATTTTCTTGCCTGGAGGCCCACACAGCAAGAGTCCTCAGGACCCTGCGGGCATTTCCCGGGCTCTCAGGAGAGTTCTTGGCCTTGGGTTCTGATCTTTCAAAGCTGTTCTGGCTTCCAGGTCTGTGAGCAGGCCCTCCCAGGTCACATCTGCAGATCGCTTTCCATTCAAATGTGCATACACCTGCGCCCTGGGAGCTCTGCTTTTCATCGTAGACTCTGTGACCCATCAAACACGAAGGCTGAGAGGACTCTGCTGCAGCGGCGGCGGCCTCCAGATCACACACACCCTTCGCCTGAGTACCACTCCCAGGAACTGCCCGTCACACTGGGGATGTGTGATGGTCAGGGTTAACTGTCAGCTTAACAGAAACTGGAATCAAGCCTTCAAACACACCCATAAGAGATCATCTAAATCACAGGTAGCCTCTGAGAAGGTCTGGGAAGCATTATCTTTATTATGCTGGTTGGCAAGGGAAGAAGGACCCACAGTCACTGGGAAGGCCTGTTCCTTGGGCAGGAGATCCTGGACTGTCTAAATGAGAAAGGGGAGTGAGCCGCAGTTCGTGTTTACTGCTCTCTGTTCCTGATTAGGAACGTGATCAGCTTTAAGTCCTTGACTTCCTCACCAGGATGGACTACACATTGAACAAAAAGAGGTCATTTTTCCCTTAAGTCACTTTCCTCAGAGTATTTTATCACAGCATCAGGAAGAACAACCAAGACAGGATGTCCTGTGCTTCTGAGGATGGACAGCTAAGTTAGGACACCAAAAAGAACGCAAATATTCAGGACATTCACAAGGGTCTAGCCAGCCAGCCACACGTTGGCCCTTGGCAACAGGAAGTGCTAGTGTGTGTCTAGTCTGCAAATTAGGACACCGAGACAAAGGGGGATGGGGACCATTCAACACGGCACAGCAGGTCAAAGCAGCTAGGCGAGGACCCGCACCCTCAACTCTCACAGTGCACTCCATCCAGCACCCAGCTGAGCAAGCCTCCACCCTTCCTCACCTCTGCTCACTTCTGCCCCACCCTTCCTAGCTGGGGATAGCGTCTGGTAAATGTGTTAGCTTCAAGTGGGACACACAAGTCCAGGTGTGAGTAACTCATGTCAGCACCTCTGTTCTTTTGCATGGAGGGCGGTGCTTGGACCCTACTCCCCGGCGTCAGACGCAGCCATGTGGCCTGGCTCAGTCATCAAAGCAGAAGCAAAGATGGTAGGTGACAACTGGAGCCAGAAGGGTGACTTGATGATGCCAGGCATACTGGCCTTCTCCTCACCTGCCACAGAGGTCACAAGACTCCATGTGGATGTACAGGGAGCTCAGGGCCACAGCAGCCAGGAGTGCAAGGCAGATGCCTGGAACCTGCCTGGGCTTGCAGAGAACAGGGTTGGGGGGGGGGGGGGACGGGACACGGACAGACAGAGAGAGACGTTCTCTAGGTTAGACACCGAGGTAGATGGCAGGAACGATAGAGGTCAGGCCGGAGAGACGCTCCGGTGGGTAAAGATATTTGTCGCCAAGCCTGACAACTGATTCAATTCCCAGGTCCCATATGAAAAGAGGAAACTAAAAGTTGTCTTCTGATCTCCACTATGTGCCACGCCGTACCTGCAACACACACACACACACACACACACACACACACACACACAAACACACACACACGCACATACACACACATGCACATACACACATACACATACACACACAGATGCACATACACACACACACACAGATGCACACACACACATATGCACATACACACATACACACACACATACACACATTCACATATACATATACACATACACACATATATACATACACACATACACACACACAGATGCACATACACACATACACATACACACACAGATACACACATTCACATATACATATACACATACACACACACACAGACACACAGACACACACATGCACATATACACATACACATACACACACAGACACACACAGACACACACATGCACATATACACATACACACACATACATACACATATACACATACACACATATACACACATACACATATACACACACACACACATACACACACAGATGCACATACACACACATCACACATACATACACACATACACACACGTACATACACATACACACACACACAAACACACACACACACTTTCCCATATACGTGGAAAACGAGTGCAGTCTGAATAAAGGAAAATTATTGATCTAATACATCTCCTAGCTGAAATGTAGTTATATCAGGAGGAATTTGGTCAAGTGTTTATGCATATATTGGCATTATTTTTAACAAGTGTATGAAATTCTGCAAGAATTTTGAAATAATTTTTTTTGAAAATGTAGCAGTTGTCAAAATGACAATTTTTATGCCAGGGATGCTAGTGTATGCCTGTCATCTCAGCACTTGGGAGGTATAGGCAGGAGGGTCAGTGGTTCAAGGCCAGCCTTAGCTACATAGCAAGTTTGAGGACAACCTGGGGTATGGGAGGGGAGGGGAGGGGAGGGGAGGGGAGGGGAGGGGAGGGGAGGGGAGGGGAGGGGAGGGGAGGGAGGAGTTATACTTTTCCAAGGCAATTTTCTACGGACCATGTCAGTTTCTAAGCAAAAGACCTCTACAGCACAAGCAGGGCAGCCACCGCCTCCACGAAAGGGCATGCAGGGTGCTCGCATTGCATGCTCACAGGGTGGGGAGTGACCGAGAACGTTGGACTCTAAGTCCCTAGATAGACACAAGAGTTCAGTGTGCAGCTGACAAAGCGGAGACTATTCCAGAAGCTGACGGGCTGGGCTGAGTCATAGCTGGGGGTAAGTGGGAAGAAAAACGAAACACTAGCTAACACTGTGAGTTTTAATTTAGCTCCAACATAAACAGAAGCAAGGAGCCACCGATGTATACCGTGTTATTTTCATTCCCAAAGTGAAGCCTTGTGAAGGGGCCTTGTCCATAAAATAGTTGCAAGCTGAGGTGGTCCCCAGGATCTGTGGTTCTCCAGAACCTCACAGACCTCAAAGGTCAAGAAATTCAGGGTCTGGACTCAGGCTGGGCTCTTTCCTCCGTCAGTAAATAGGTGCCATGGGCAAATTAATCTGCTGAGCCAAAGTTCCCTCACTTCTAAAACAAAGAATCCTAATGTCAGTCTTACAGCATAGACCAAATCTTCCAGAACTTGTACATGCTAGGAGGGTGCTTTCCTGACCGCTTTTAGCTGAATTCCATTGGTCTGTCTGGAGCAGAGCCTGGAGTCTGCAGACTGTAGACTGGGGGAACAGAACGTGCGGATTGTTGAGACCCATGGCTCTGTTTGTCAGGAGGAAGCGAGGGCCAACCCAGAGAGCTGCAGGAAGGAAATGGAAAAAAAAATCTAGCTGGTTTGGATCTGCTTGAGAAGCTGTGTGCTGGGTCACCGGCCTCACACATGCCAGATGGGCGGGAAGTGTTTCCGAGTGAACAGAAGTAACGGAGATACAAATACTTCCACTGTCTTCAATTCCTAACACCGTACAATTTACTGAAGGTGTGAGACAGAAGATTGATTTGTGAAATCTCTGTTGGACATTTTTATACTTTATATTCTTTGCACTCTCATAAAATGGGGATTTCACACAGTCATAAATACTCTGGCCAGATAATCTGGTCAAAGACATGAGAACAAGGCAATGTGGAAAGCGGAGATAAGAGGAACGGGAAGGAAAAGACAGTGTGTCGGAGCCTGGTGGAGACACATCTGGCCAGTGAGCGCAGAATGCTGTGCTCAGGACCCACAGGGCGTCGGCAAGTGAGGATGCAGCGCTGTGCCCATGCCCTGGCTCTTGCAGTAGGCCTGTGTCTGTGCTAACAAAATCTTTCTTAGATCAACCCGGTGGTAAAGAAAAGGAAGGCAGGTGACCAACTGGACAGCTCCCATGGGCCTGACTCAGTGGGGCTTTTGTTTCATTTATTCTTTATTTTTATGTATCTGCATGGGCTTGCATGAGCTGCCATGGACCATGTGAGGGCAAGAGGCCAGAAGAGAGCACTGGATACCCTGGAGCTAGAATTATAAACTGTTGTGAGGTGCCATGTGGGTGCTGGGAATGAACCCAGGTCCTCTGTGAGAGCAGCCAGTCTCTTAACTGCTGAGCCATCCCTGGAGCCCCCAGGTTCAGTAATAACAGCACAGTTATCATGTGTTGTTAACACAGCTGAGTCAGCCTGACCAGTGCACGGGACCAATGGTAAGTGCCGGCAGTGATGGGTGTGGTCAGTGGTGGGCATGGCAGAGGTACACACGGCTAATGATGTGCATGGTCAGAGTAGTGACACCGGCCTGAAGCCAGGGCTGTGTGACAGAGGTTTAGCAGGGAGCCTAACACTCATTGTCTGCCTTCTGGGATAAGAAGGACATTTATTCACTCCCACAGCCTCCTGCATAAGTAATCAAAGTCATCAGTAAGGAATACCAGGGCTCTAGCTCCACCGCCCCGGCCACTCAGTTAAAGTTGGAAGGTAAAGTTCGCCTGGTTCAGGGTCAGGAGTGAGGAGCAACCACGTGGCTCCCACTGCCCCATCTAATTGACAAGCCTGACCTGCCCAGGCCTCCTGTTTTTCTGCCTCCTGTCCTATGACTTAGATTCCATCATCCTGTGTGTCCAGTCATGCTGTCTGGCCCAACCCTCGACCTATAAACTCCCTGCACAAGCTACCTGATCTCTTCTGTGACCAGAAGCCCTTGTGCTACCACAGGAAGAGGAAACAGAGGAGGAGGAAGAGGAAGAGAAGATGAGATGGAATCAAATTCATGTTACATTTCCAGAGCTCCAGATGCCAGGGTGTTACTCCCAGACTCTGTGGACACTATCCGCACCCTCCTGGCCCCTCAGAGGAGACTCCCAGCCCAAGGGACAACTAGAGCTGTCTGTGCAGTTCCAGAGGTGCTGATGTCCTGGGGGGCCATTTCCTGTCCCCCCTTCTCCATGCCGAGTCTCTGAGGACAATTAGTCCTGGACTGAGAGAACAGATTGATTGCACACTGGGGACAAAGGCACTTCCAACAGATCTCATTGAAGGGAGAGCAAGGACACCAGCAAAGGACAATTAGAATCTTCTCTGTCTCTAAGTCCTTTCCAGCAAGTGCCTCAACCCAGAGCACTGACCTTCCCTCCCTACCAGCAGAAGAGGCCAATCCGTTACTCTCATGACATATTTTCAATGGACCGGTGCCTCCTACAGTTTCAAACAGTACAGGTACTTAATTCCTGGGACCCCACATTTAAAAAATTTCAGTTTTTCCTACCCTCAACCTCTCAGCATAAGAAATTCATACTCGCCAGGCAGTGGTGGCACACGCCTTTAATCCCAGCTCTCTGGAGGCAGAGCCAGTTGGATCTCTGTGAGTTCGAGGCCAGCCTGGTCTACAGAGCAAGATCCAGGACAGGCACCAAAACTACACAGAGAAACCCTGTCTCGGAAAAAAAAAAAAAAAAAAAAAAAAAAAAAAAAAAAAAAAAAACAAGCAAACAAACCAACAAAAAAAAAAAAAGAAACTCAAACTCCAGGCATACAGATATGTAAAATAAGTATTCAAATCAGATGATTACTGTTAATAAATCATAAAGAAAATTAAAGCCATTTTTGATATATACACATTTATATTATTTATTAAAGATTAAAGCAAATTTATGTATTCATGAGATGATGTGCTTATTTTCACAAAAAGAACCAAATATTGGGAAATATTTGTTACTGCAAGATAGAGAGCATCTTCAGTGTTTCTCAGAGATGGTCAGTATTTTAATGCCACTTCACAAAACTCCATAGTACAAAGGGTCAGAAGTGTGTTTAGGACCGTCTCAGAACTGTTGGGAATTCTGCTCTCATCTCAAGCCAACATTGAATGCTTTTGTTTCTGTGTTATATGAAACTCAAGTCAACAATTCAAAGGAAAACTGTGACAACCAAACCTGGGAACATGCTGCAATCCATGCTGAGGGACAATGACAGTGAAATAGACCGGACATGTCTGTTTTCTGTAATTAAACCATTATGTTTAATTAAGAGTGGGAAACTTTGTTATGAGCAGCGAACACGCATTTCATGGCATACGATAGGCTTGAACCTGAGCTGGGTGGCTTCAGGCAGCGTTTGCTGGGGTTGGGTGCTTTGACAGCGTGCACAGCACAGAGTGTGTCCTATGGGCAAGCCTGCCACTTTCCAACTGGTTACCAATTTGCTTTTGAATTCATTTTTGAAGGTTGGAAACTCAGAAACCTGTTGCCAAACGTTTCATGACCCCCTGCCCCATGCTCAGTTACACAACCCCATATGGGACCTTGAACCCCAGTTGAGAAGCTGTTCCCCAAAGAAACTCATTATTGCATGGACCTCTAAACAGGGCAAGACAGGCACCAAGAAATGTGTTTTGGCTTTTAATAAAGTTATCAATGATGATTCAGCTGCCTTAGGAAGGTTATCAATAGTCATCCACAGGTTCCCCCAAGACGTCCTAAGAAAATTACCTGTGATTAGAAAAATGATGAAGGAAAAAAGAAGGGTCTCTGGAGAAGAGAATAATCTGTTTGTTCCCCCCAGGCAAAGAAAGGCTCAAATTGTCTCCTATACTCTGCCTTCTCAGTTCTTCATCCAGGAAGCTGAGGGAAGGGTGGAGCCCATCAGGATTCTTCCTAATACCACATCTCAGATGCTGCTACCTGGCCCTTCAGCTCTTCATGCAGACATCTTCAAGGCCTATCGAGATGGCAACTGGAAGATCAGCGCCATCTTCTCTAGGAATGAAAGGACTTCTAGAAAGTGACAGGCCCGTCCTCACCATCTCTCTTCACTACCTGTTCCTTCCCCATCTCCTTGGACCACCTCAGTCACCTCCGGCTGCAGCTGTGGATTCAACCAGAACAGGCTCTGAGAAATACCACTCCATGGGAAGAAAGTTGACAGCTTACAGAATCTCATCGAAAATGCTTGTGTTCTGCATCACAGATGTCCACCTGTAGGAGACACTGGCCATCAAGACCCTGTATTCACACTGTACATGACCAGGCATTGCCCTCAAGAGCCCCTGACTACATTGGCGGTGGTGACTGGGTACCTTCACCTTCTGCCTGTGGAAGCTGGTTCTGCTTTGCTACTGTGCTAGGCACACTGCACAACCATACCACATGATCCGGTTCCAATCCTCTGTGCCTAACCTCAACCTGAACCTAATGTGCATCTGGGGCTTCTTTGAGTCCCTAATGCTCCCACAGCTGAGTGGCTCAGATCTGAAGACAGATCTCTACCTACTTCTGGGAAGGAAAAGAGTAAAGGTGATTTACCAACAGCAGCACCATTGCCCTTTGGGGACTAAGTTCTCTGTGGCAGGGGCTGTCCTGTATATTGACGTCTTGATCCATTTTCTGATGCTAACTGAACACGACAGTCTGGGCATTTATAAAGACAAGAGGTTTTCTAGCCCGTGTCATGAAGACTAAGAAGTCCAATGTCAGGGTGCTAACGTATGCTGGGGGCCTTCCTCTTGTATCATGGTAGTGGCGCCTCACACCTGAGACAATGCAAACAGACCAGGGCAACTCTCTCTTGATCTTCCTATGAAGACACTGATATCGTCATAGGAACCTTATTCTTTTGACCTCATATCATCCTACTTCCCAAGGGCCCCATCTCCAAACACTGTTTACATATGACAGGGAATTAAGTTCTATATGAGTTCTGGAGGGGATCAACAACCAGACTATAATTCATGCTTACAGCATCCCTGACTCCTGTGTACCAGACAGACGCCAGATGAACAGCCCCCACACTAATATGATGACAGCTTAAACTGGCTCCAGATATTGCCAAATGTCCCTTGAGGATAAAATTACCCCAGTGGAGAACCACTGGTTTAGGAGAAAGGGAATGGGAAGTGATGTTTGATGTGGTTGTGCGGGCAGACATTAGTGCCTGAAGAAGTGCCAACATTTTGCCATCTCTGGGCCACATGTGAAAGTTCACACAGAAGAATCATGAACTCGAACTTTAAAAAAAAATCACTGAAATATCTTACATTTTAAGGTGAGTTTGCAGTTCTGTGTCAGGCCACATTCAGAGCCATCCTGAGGCACACAAGGACAGCTTCATAGCAGACTCAAGGATGTGATGCTCTGACTATTATCTCTTCGTCCAGAACTCACCCTTCTATAAAGGACTGTGTAACAAGGGGAAGAGGGCGGGAAACTCATAGGAAGGGAGCAATGCGGAGCGTGGACATCTGAACCGCACAGCCACCACTGGCAACCACAGCTAACTCGTCACCCTGACATCATACTTAACTGGACATCCCCCTCCAACCGAGACCACACTCCTGGAACAGAGAACAAGATTTCTCTCTTTCTACACACACACACACACACACACACACTCACACACGAGGTGTTTTAATAGACACCTCGTCAAAAGCTGCATGTTCACTGGAGTCTTGTTTATACTAGTAAAATGTCATGCTGCCCACCTACCTAAGACACAGGTTCAAATCACCCCCACGCCCTATAGTACCCTATGAAGCCATTTTTACAATGCACTAGGTCGGCCTATGCAAACAGGATGGAGCTGCGTGCAAGACCCACTTGTTGAATGAGAAGAGGGGGGCTGTGTGAAAAGGGGGCGGCTGTGTGAACAGGGGGTGCTCTGTGAAGAGGGGGTGCTGTGTGAAGAGGGGTTGCTGTGTGAAGAGGGGGTGCTGTGTGAACAGGGGTTGCTGTGTGAAGAGGGGATGCTGTGTGAAGAGGGAGTGCTCTGTGAACAGGGGTGCTGTGTGAAGAGGGGGCACTGTGGTGTCTGTGATGTGCTTCCATTTCTGGGAAGTGAGAATGAGGATTGAGGGGCACAAATGCTCAGAGCTCCTTGGTATTTTTTCTTGGTCATTACACTAATCTGAATCTTTCTGCATAATGAGGCACACTTCCAAAACAAGAAATGGACACAGACCATCTTCAAAGAGAAAATGCTGCAAGGTCACCCAGGAAAAGGCAATTTTGCTAAAAGTGCTTGGCAACCGAACCCAGTTGGCTGGGTGCTGAGGTCCCCAGCCCTTACATTTAATGCAGTCCCGAAGTCTTTGGTGCATACTAATTCTGGATAATCGGAAGTTGAAACAGTTGGTGGATTTAATGTGGCCATTACATTATCGTGAAAGCTTCAGGACTAATCCACAATAGTGCAGTAAAGTAGGACACCTAATATCTTCCAACTGAAGGAATTTGTTGCTTCCATCCACGCCACCAACACAGCAAATCTGCTCTGTGAGAGGTGGGTCTAAGAAATGAACAGGATTAGCTGATAGCACATGATTGGTAAGTCAAAAGATACAACTGCTTTTTTTTTTAAGTCCAGGGAGCAACACAATTTTTTCACTAGCAGCAATCCTAATCCATTCAATCTCAATGTCTTCCCAAGCATTGAAATGTAAATCTCTTTGTGTAACAGCAAAGGAAATGTTTTCTAAACTCAAGCTCTGCCCCCTCACCCTGGGGAGAACTTGGTTGGTCAAAGGCAAAGAAGATAAACAACCGTTAACAATGGGAATGAGAGGGAAGGCCAGGCCTTAGGAGATGGGTTTCTAAAGAGATGAAACAGTATGATTTGTTATATTTTTAGTCCATTTTCAGATGTGAAGTAAGAAAAGAAAAAAATGTCACCAAATTTTATCAAAATGATTTTTTTTATCATAAACTCATATTTTTTAAAGACTACCTAAGACCTTCCTAACAGAAAATTGGCCTGTTTTGAAACAGGACGGGCTTTGCTCTGGAGCTACGTGCAGATCCCGCTAACTCATGATGTGTGGACACCACATCACCACATGCCACTCAGGGCTGGTCTCTTTCTGCCTTGCATGCAAATTCTTCCCGGAAGATCAGAGCCTTGCAGGGAATCACACTGACGGAAATTTCACCAGATTTATTCCTGCGCCCAGACATATTTGCACCAGACAGTCCACCTTCGGGGAAATACTCAGCTTTACAAAGCCACAATGTTACCAAGCACAGCCGATAGCCAGGCCCTTCGGTCAGCTGTTACACTTGGGCGTTTCTGTTGTTAACGTTCAGATGGACATAGACTTTCCAAATGGTGTGTGGAGGAAGCAGCTGAGGCAGGTCAATGAAAAACTGAAATAAAATGGGGAGGACCTGACTGCCCCTTAAGAATGGAAATTTCTATTGTAGATAGAAAGGAGAAGGCAAGCAGAGGGAAGAGTCCAGGCTGAACATGAACTAGAGATGGGGAAGGAGGGCAGGAGACGAGCCACCAGACAGGCCGCCTGGGCCCAGAGGCCGTGAGACAGGCATAGGCAAAACGACTGAGTTAAACAGGGATAAGGCTGGAGGGCGGTGGTGGGGTGCGGAGGGGGGAGGGGGGCAACGGAAGCCAAGTCCCTGGAAGGGAGAGGTTTGGGGTAGGGGGCGGGGTCAGAAGTGCTGGGAGGAGCCACAAGAATGATGCTGGGAGAGCGGCTGCTTTGATGTGTTAAGAGGTGCCTCAGCCATTTGTTGGGAGGTGGGGAGGGTCTAAGACCCCCCAACAGGGGGGTCTTGGGCTGAGCCTATCCCTTACAAGTGTCTTCCAGCAGCCACATCACCTCATGTTGTCCCACGTGAAAGAAAACCAAGGCAGGTAGGAAAACACCACAACTCGCTAATCGGCATCAGTTCCAGGTTGAGCAAGTGCCCAGGTCACAGTGGGCCTCTGCGGTCCTGGGGCCTCCAGTGAGAAGATACAATGCCTGGAAGGACCCCTGTGAGACCCCTGTGGGGACCCTGCATCTTCCCTTCAGGATTGAGGCAGCCCGGAGCTGAAGTCCAAGAGCGGCAACCAGGGCAGAGACCCACCAGTTCACCAGGTCCTGCAGGAGAAGATACCAGCCTTTTCCCTGAAATTACACCGTGGCCACTTCCTCCTGTGTCCGCTGGAACCACAAACCAGATGCAAGTTAGCGCGGAGTCATCCCCCCAGGGAAGGGACGAAAACTAGGTCGAACACAGTGCCATTTTGGTGGATCTGGGAAGAAAACCCTAAGACAGAGAGGAACAGTTTCTGTCAGGTGGCTCCCCGTGTGGAGTCCAGCCAGGATCCGCTCCCTCCATATGCTCAGCCAAGCGCAGGGTAGCTGATCACCACCAGCAGGCGCCATGTGAATCACCGCGGGGTCTCAGTCCCGATTTCTCCAACTTATTCCTTGATTGTGAGAAATCTGCCCCTCCCCCGGCCGCAAGCATTTGTAAGCTGGTCTTGGCCTCCCAGGAGGCCCCGGCCGGCTGCCCACCCTGGGTAATTGTTTTTCTTGGTCTGCTTTGTTCTCACCTGGCCAGAGCTCTGCCCTACCCATCTATCACGTTCAGACTGTCAAAGCAAGAAGCCAAACACCTCAGTCATGATGCTTCCTGGGCCGGTTCATTCCAGCCACTGGCGGATCGGAGGGGAGAGAGTGATGGTCAGAAAGCTGTGGGCTCTGGCAGGGTCGTCACCAGGGAGGGGACGTGATTAGATGGCCTTGTGATTCCCCCTGCCCTGGAAGTATGTCTCTCTCTACATATACACACAGATGAGCATGCATATGCACACGCGCACGCACACACACACACACACACACACACACACACACACACACACAAAGGCACCCATGTATACACAAAGGCACCCATGCAAGTACAAATACACATAAAGATGCATGCATGCTGACACATATACACGTATATATTCCCATACACATGCAAGCATGCATGTACCATTCATATTCATTCAGGCACAGATATGCATGTAGGTACACATGCATGCACACACACACGGGTGTGTGCATCTAGGAATGCATACATGTACACATATGTGCATACAGACACATAGGTATACATATATACAGGAACCCATGTATACACACAAACATGTAGGCACATATCACATGCATATATGCAGATATATATATATACATATATATATATTCACGCAAGTGTATTGGCTACATAGGCATGCAGGCACACATGTACACATTGTATGCATACACACATGCACACTGTTCTGTTCTGCATCCCAACTCTGCACGGCGTTCCGATTCAGATTGATCCTAACCTGTCCCCTGGCTGGCCTTGTTCAGGTCGGCTGCAGAAGCGCCCGAGCCCGTGCAAGCCCTGTATTTACCGCCCATCAATCATCAGGCTTGACTGGAACTCTTCCCGGCATTGCAGCTCCTTCCTCATAAAGTTTAAAATGTGTTGAATAAATGAATTGATCCAGTTACACACAGTCTGGCGAGCCATTTAATCTAGCTGCGCTTCAACTTCTCCATCTGCAAATGAGAAGAGTCCCAGCTGTCTCACGGGACTGGGGTGGGGATCATGGGAACGTGGCTGGCCAGTATTCACAAATATTTGTCTCTGCAGTTAAACTCATGGGTGGCTATTGATGCCTCGCTATTGATAAGGTCTTTATTGACAGGGCTCTGCCAGATGCTACAAGATGCAGAAGAAACTAAGGCACAGGGGTCAGACATTGCCACCTAAGAAGCTCTTTGTCATGGTAACGGCGTGTATCTCGGTGTGCCACAGGCTGATCCCAGAGCCCCTGCCTCGGCAGAGGGGCTCAGCTTATCCATTTCTACTTCTGAGAACTTTCATGCTTTGTTTTATTTTGAATTGATGGGACACGGGGCAAAAGATTCCATACAGCAGAATGGGGGAGGGGATCAGCCATGCCTCCACCATAAATCTACAGGATCCCTGTTCTCCTTGAGCTCAGTGCCAACAGAATGCCTTGTCCCAGACCCCAGGAGGCCCCTGCCGCTCTTCTCCCCATACCTGCCAGCCAAGAAAACCTCACAAGCACAGGGCCAGCACCTACCCAGCCCCCAGCACACAGTCTAGAGGGGACAGAACCAAATCCACATCTTACACAACTTCAGAGGGCTCCTGAAGAAAAAGACCACAAAATGATAAATAGAAAATTAGGTATGAGTTTGAATGTTTATGGTGAGAAAATCATTAAAAACACATCATTCGAGAGTTGGAGCCCCTTCTTTTGGGACCTCCTGAGTTGATCAGCCGTTCATCCCCAGACAGAAGGGCTTCCTGGCAAAGGCCAGGTCCTCTATCCAAAGGCCAGGCCCCCTCTATCCATAACCTGTGCCAACCCAACAGCCACAGGGCACACACAGCTTCATTCTGCTGGTAAGTCTGCAGCATGTTCAGAACTAAGACATCGCTGTGCCTGGCTGTCCACATGCTTGTTGGGGAAAGAGCCTGTGAGACTCACCCGAGCAGTTTTGTTGAAGTGAAAAAGATCGGCTGAATAAGTCCTAAGATCCCTTCTAAACGGTGGGAAACTGGAGGAATAACGCTGCGTCGGCATTTGGCATCTATCCTGATCAGCACAGTGGTGCTCAGTAGCGCCTGCTGCAGGGCAGTAGAGTACACCCTGGGGGTAGGTCACACATGCCTCTGCTCTGACCTCTGTGTTGGTCATCTTCTGACATGTTCCCTCTCCTCTCAGTCGACAGACTAAACACCCTGTGAGGACCACTCCTCCTCCCTCTGCCTCTGCCTACCTTCTGCAGAAATCCCAATGGACCCTGTCCCCAATGTCCACCATTGTCCCCAAAGATTGCTCCAGAAATTCCTACTATAGACCTCATTGTAGGGTTGTGGGTGAAAATGGGCTACTCTCTGTAGATATAACCAACCGTCTTATTAAATAAGAAACACAGAACCAATGCAAAGAAGAAAGTCAAGAGATCAGAGCTAAGAGCCTTACCCTGCAGCTAGCCTACCCTATTCCCAAAGCCTTGCTGCTCACATGCCCTTAGGAAAGCCCTTCCCTCCATCCTACCTCTACTCCATAGAGTCCTGTTCTTGCACTCGATCTCCCAGGCCAGCCTATGACTGCAGATAAGAGAGTCAGCCAGTCATTTTGATCATACTCATAACTACTGATCCTCAACACATTTCAGTCTTTCCAAGGTAAGTTTCCCAGCATGCCCATCTCCCCATACCCAGAACTCTATAGGATGAATGACTAACATATGAATAAATAGGTTGTATATTTTCACAAACACACACGTGTGCATGTGTGTGTGTGTGTGTGTGTGTGTGTGTGTGTGTGTGTGTAACTCATCAGCATACTTTAATTGAAAACTACAATATTTTGAAAATGGTCATTATGAACAATTGACCTTTTGAAGGGCGACATTGAAAGTCTGCTTGCTCCGGGCCTATTTATTTACCCTTTTAATAACTTGGTTCCCTTGACAGTAAAATGACCATACTATCTGCCCCATGAGAGCTTGAAGGACCTGCTGGACTTCAATTAGCACACTGTAGGCACTCATAAAACATACGCTTACCATTCTGGCTGTCTGGCCCAACTTCCTTGTAGGAATGGAGGTGAGCTTCTCTTGGTAATAAAGCCATTGGATGGGGGCCACAATGTCGACATCTTTATATCAGCTTCTTTTAGCCCAGACAGGCATCATCCTCTGGCTCTGTCCTCTCCCAAGGGTTCAATCTCACCCATTAGCTTGAATTTCGGAACATGGCCATAGCTATCTAGTGTGTGGGAACATTCTCTCCAGTCAGGAAATATCCTCAAGTCATCATACCCTATTTTAGCAGACTACAAGGTAACACCTGGTGATGTTGTGTGATAGGTATATTTTTAAGGATATAAATAAAGACATTAGCATGCCCAGGACAAGAACTTTATTCTCTTAAGATGGCACGGAAGTATCTCTGAGAGAGGCATTGTCTCTCCGGTCATTATTTCCCATCCTCAGTGTCCCTAACGCACGATAGGGGTTCCTGGCAAATAGGACTGTCACACACTCTTCCACTCACCCACTCTTTCTATAAATACCATTCTTTAAAACGCTTAAGTGAGAGACTGGGATCCAGAGCAGAAGTTCAGTATCAAAAGCCTTCCAGCCGAGAGTGACTACTGGATGTCATTTAGCTGGATCGTGAGTAGAAGGTAGCAGATACTCTAAAACAATCTAGAGCTAACCTGATCATTCTACAAGAGGGCCACTGATCAGTGAATGGAAGTATGGAGCAAACAAGAAATACCTTTGTTCCTCAGCAGTTCTGACCATCCTCTGCCTTCACTGTTCTTCGCACGTGTCAGAAACCAGTGATTCACTAATAACAGTGTTTGAAAATGGAAGGATGACAGTGGGTGGGCTGCCCGCCTGGGCAGAGTGCTGAGGTTCTCTGTGCCTCTGTTTAAGTTGCCTGAGCTGTGTACTCCAAACTGAAGAGCAGGAATCCATCTGATGGATGCAAATGTTGCCTCCAAGAACATTTCTCTACTTTGGGTCTTCATTAGAAAATCTTAAGAGATAATAAAATACAGCAGGCATGATGGCATTCATCTTTAATCCCAACACTTTGATGGCAGAGTCAGATGGATTTCCGTAAGTTCAAGGCCAGATTGGTCTACATAGTGAGTTCCAGGTGCACCAGAGCTATGTAGAGAGACTCTGTCTCAAAAAACAAAAAACAAAAAGTAAAAAGTAAAAGTAAAATATTATCAAGGTCAGACAATGTAGATGGTTGACAATGTGATCCTATAACCCTGAAACTTCTGTTCTACACTGATAACTCCCCATACTAAATTTAGTATACAAAATATTTAAAGTTTGATGTCTCAGATTTTTTAGTAGATGTTGTTTGATAGCATGAAATCCAGTGAATGTTTTCCCATCTTTCTGGAGAGGCATGAGATAGTGTCTCTCCACACAAATGTGTAGTTCCTGGGGGCTGGCCTCCAGGCCCAGGACTGCCATGAATTAGCTGTGGGCTCCTGGTAACTGCCCATCCTGCCTGAAACTCCATTTCCTCAATAGTGTAGCAAGTGGAACGGACTTCAGGCAAAGATTACTCTGAGCATGACTTCTAGTTCACTGTGTCCAGGTAAATGTCCTTTGAAGGTGGGTGTGGCCATAGGAAATGCTCTGGCCAGTCAAATATCCCCAAATACAATTTGAGTATTTTCGGGGGAGAAACATTTAAGAACTGGTATAGAATTCTGCAAATTCCCTTTCGCTAGGAAGGCCATCATGGAAGCAGAAGTCATTTGGAGGAGAATATGCAATGGACAGCCTAGAAAGCACAGCCTTCATTTGCACAAGCCTGGATCATTGCCCAGACCCACAAATGACTTCACATGCACAAGAAATAAACATTTGTTGAGTTAAGCCATGGAGATTTGGGTGGTGTTTGTCACTGTAGAAAAATCTAGCCTCCTCTGGCTGATCCATTTCCTCACTGGGTGCAGCAAGGATTAAATGAATTACTGTACATAAACACTTGAAAATGCTAGCTCTACAAATATTTGCCGGAGTTACTCTGCAGACTTGATTCGAACGTGCATTTTTTTTCACATTTTATAATTGGTGGTGTTTCGCATTTTAATTGGCAGCAGTGCTTCTTTCTTAACGCCCCATAAAATCACCCTACATCTTGGATCCAGGCCCATGAATCTGTATTATTATTATTATTATCTTAGGGACTAGTGGATAAATAACAGAGACCACATTCTTCATTTGTAAGTGCTGCATAAACAAACGTTTTGCGGTTGTTTCAAGGGGAAGAAAGGGAGAAAGCGAGGAGGTTCATCTCACAGAACTGATGTGCGCCAAGCTCAGCATCATAGCTGTGTTTGCTCCGGAGGCAGATGTGCTGTTTGGACTCAGTCTTGGTGCACACCGACCAGTGGCTCTCCATCAACCCTGAGGACAGCGGCCAATATTCAAAGAAGGATCTCGGGGGATGCTTTTAAAAAGGCTGCTAACAATTTTATACTTAGAGTGCATTAATAAAAGAATTCATCTGTCAAGATAACAACTGGCTACACAAAGGAATTTCTTTGGGCCTCCACTCCAGAAAGTGTCAAATCACCAACAATGTTAACATGAATTTTATTTGTTTTTAGGTTTTTCTTTGTATTACATTTGAAAATTTGTTTGTGTTGCAGTTGTGTAAGAACTAGATGCGTACGAACCTTTCTATTTTGCTCATATTGGTGAAACATAATAATAAACAAATACATAAACATAATAATAAAAATCAGTTTGGTCAAAACAGGAGACCCTTCAATGGGGTACACATGACTCAAAGATGAGAAATTAACTCAAACTAGGCAAGCACACAAGTTGTTTTTGTTGTTCTGTCAACACTCCCAAATTTTCTCAGTATGAGAGGAAACTACCTCAGATGTGCATCCCAGAGAGAGCCTCTCACGGCCTATCTGGAGGCTGAGGCTTGAGAGGCGGGCCAGAATCACCATGTTCAACCTTCATCCCACAGCAGATTCTCAGTGCTTCTCGCTACTCCTGCGGAGCCAAGTGAGAGGACCAGAGGGTGGGCCGTGACAGGTAGGGACAGAATACTTGCTGACAGAGGGCCTCGGGAGTCAGAAGAAGGAGAGAGGCCCACAGTGCTGGCATCTCACATGTGAATCTAGAGCTGCAGGGAACTGCGTGGAACACAGCCTCCATCTGCTGCTCAGCTGCCTGGGAGCCTCCCGGGCCTCACCAGCTTGCCGAGAAAGCCTGCAGAAGCCCCCTCTCGGAGCTCCTGTCAGGCAGCCTGAGCCCCAGAGGCTCAGACAGTGCTGTCACAGCCCCTGGAACATCTGGACCCCAGGCCCACAGCATCTGTGTGCCTTTCTCCATGTGTTCACCCAACCACGCTCACAGGATTCCATTCCAGTTGAGACCGCTTCGCTCGGCTGGTTCTGTAACTGGAAGCAGAAGAATCCTGTTCCAGTTGTGTCTTGACTGGCATTTGGACTTTGACCGTGTTATTCTGTGAATTAATTCATGCTTTGGAAATCAGAAAAAGAACTGAAGGCAGCCATTCCATTTGGGCTGCATGGCTCTATGAACCAACATGTGGGTTTTAAATGCAAGAACTAATAGCGCCCCTAAAGAGATGTTAGGAAATGCACTTTTCCTTCACTCCAGTTCTCTTGATCTTGTGAAGCCGAAACTGGCCCTCTCTCTCTCTCTCTCTCTCGGACTTGTAGGTGAAGGGACCAAGGCCCAGACTTGGAGAAGGCGGCTTTTCCAAAGTCACCCAGGTAGAAAGGCCCAAGCAGGGCTGAAAGCTAAGTCTACTAGTTCCAGCCATTTGATTTTCCCACAGCAAACCCACTCCCAGTGATTCCTGACTTACGAAGAATCCTCTTACCGGTTTTTAAGAAAGTGATATGCATTCAATAGAAATTCTGTTTGAATTTTAAGTATTGATTTTAGTTTATTTTCTTCCCTGGCTAGTGACAGAGGGTAATTTATTCTGTCTCTTAGAAGACTGGGTAGAAGAAGGCCCCCCACAGGCCCACACTGAGGATGGAAGCAACCAAGGCTTTCCACGACAGGGTGTGGCAGACCATGCTGTGGCCGCACTAGGACATTCAGTCGGAGAGGTATATTCAATGTGCTTCAATGCACCTTTCAACCTGTGTTTAGCAGAATATAAGCCCAATGGAAGGTGAGGAGTATCTGTCCTCAGTGACATCAGTCGGAGGGAGTGCTGAGCTCAGCAGCCACTGTGGGTCCCTGGAGAACAAGAGTGTAATCAAGAGTATAGAGTCAAGTACCAACTAACAAAGGCAGCATGGTCATTAGAGCAAGTCATCCAGATGAGGGCTAGGAGAGGGTCACAGTTTGAAACTGTGTCCACTAGTGGTTATATTGACATCTCAACCCTTTGTTTTTGTGAATGAGATACTGGGTGGAGGTAGACGCTTTGCTGGTGCAACCAAGCTAAGATGAGGTCATTGGTAAGTCTTAGGGAATCGGTATGACTGGTGGCTCATAAGGAAAGGGAGAGACACAGACAGGCACACTCAGAAAGAAGACATGAAGACTCACAGGAGACGTCACGTGTGGATTCAGATAGAGATGCAAAGAGTATGGCTGTAAACGAAGAGACTCTAGAGGCCACTGGCATCGCATGGAGCTGGAAGAAGCTGGGAAGGATCTTCTATAGTCTAATAGACCGTGGACTCTCTGACTGTCTGGTCTAGGATTTCTGGCTCCAGAACTATGGAAAAATACATTTCTATGGTTCTAAACCATACTGGTACCATGGTCCCCCATAATCTGCAAAAGATGTATTCTAAGCACCCTTACTGGACACCGTAAGCTAGAGGTAGTACTAAACCCTGTATAAATTACGTTTTTCTGTGCATGCATGCCCATACAGTTTAATTTATAAAGTAGGAACAACAAGAAATTAACAATGAAGGGTAAAGTAGAATAATTATAATAATATACTACAACAACACCCATTAAAATTTAATAACTAATAATTTCTGGAATTTTCCATTTACTATTTTCAGGCCACAGGATATTGAATCTGAGGTGAGGGAGGCTACTGTATACCAGCCTTCTACGTCCATGGGCTCCATATCCACAGGTTCAACCACAGATCAAAGCATTGTAACTACTTCTCTACTGCACAAGCACAGGAGACTTCTGCCATCATTCCCCAAGTAAGAGAGACGGCATCACAACCACCCGTGCGGCCTTGGCATTGAACTAGGTGAGATACGTTATCTAGAGATGAGTGGACATATACGGGAGGATACACAAAGACTGCGCCATTGTGCGTCAGGGATCGGAACATCTGCATGTTTGGGTGTGAAGAAGCCCTAGACCCAGCCCCCACCCACCCTTAGACACTGAAGCATGACTACACTGCTTCGCCAGCCCTAGAAACTCGTGCAGGTGGTGAACAGTCTTACAGCACTCCCTTGTTTAATAGTCATTTTAGACTTTAAACCTTCAAGGCCGTAGCCAAAAATTTCTGGTATTTGAAAGTTTCCTGCAAACAGGAAATAATAGAGAAGAACTGCTCATATGTTCTCATTTCCCTCAGATGCCCACATTCCTAACAACTGTTTACACCTCCCTAGATCCTGCTTCCGTTTTTCCTTTACCTCTGCTATAAAGAAAGTCTTGCCGGGCGGTGGTGGCGCACGCCTTTAATCCCAGCACTCGGGAGGCAGAGCCAGGCGGATCTCTGTGAGTTCGAGGCCAGCCTGGACTACCAAGTGAGTTCCAGGAAAGGCGCAAAGCTACACAGAGAAACCCTGTCTCGAAAAACCAAAAAAAAAAAAAAAAAAAAAAAGAAAGTCTCTCCACCTTTTAATTATAAAGGTGAAGGAGAACCATAAGAAAAGGAGTGCCCATTGTTCCTGATGCCACTGACTCCTTACATTTCAAGTGCGCAATTATAGAGGAATCATTCCATAATTCAGCAATAATTACCCAGAATTTGCCATCTGGTAAAGCCTGGGCTACTTCAGGGAACAGAACTTCCAGGCAGCTAAGAGCAGAGGCTGGATAGATGGATGGATGAGTGGATGGATGGGTATTACTGATAATAAATAGGATCACTAAAAAGAAGAATTGATAGGTATGATAGATGAGAACTATAAGTGATAGATATGGTATGTAAATATATAATTAATGAATGATTGATAGACTCATAAATAAGATAATAGGTAGATGACAGGTAGATAGTCTAGATATTATATTAAATATATAGCTATATGATAGATTTAGTTAGATAGTTGGTAGCCAAATAGCTAGTCATCATAGATAGCCACAAATGATAGAGAGATAGATGATCGTGCCTAATAACAAAGTCACCAAAGACACCGAAGCGGATAGCACAGTATTTATTTACCCACCCCCCTTTATTCTTACACTAAAATATAAGTGATATTGGTAGTCAACATAATTAAAGACTATTTTAGTCTCTTATTACTTTTCTAGCCCTGACCAGTCAAGATGTCCACAGGATCTAGGTACTACTAGGCTATCCAAATGGGTTCCTAAAGAGAAAGAAAGGTGACATTTGTAAACTAAAAATAGTGACAACAAACACTGCTGTGCTAGCCCTTGTCTAACGCAAGACCTCCAGGGGATTCTCCCTGTAAATGGAGTGTCATGGATTTTGAGTGTTTCTGAAGACTCTGTGGACTGGTTTAACAGGTGACAGATCTGTAGACAGGACTTTGCTGAGTTCCTACTGTGCCCTATTCTGACTCTTCTGGTCTCAAAATCACCATGGCCCTGGATCATGTAGCAAAAGCTCCCTGGCATCTCAGAGTATTGTGTCCTGATTGTGGGGAAGCCCTATTTAGCTTCAACTATCACTTGACACAGCTCAGAGTTAGAGGAGGGATCTCAATCGTAGTGTTGTTTCAAATGTATTGGCCTGCGGACATGTATGCAGGACTTTTTCTTAGTAGCTAATTGATATAACAGATGTTGAGTGGAGATGGCCTGAGCCTAAGAGAGAAGTTGTGTGTGTGTGTGTGTGTGTGTGTGTGTGTGTGTGTGTGTGTGTGTGTGTGTGTGTGTGTATGTGTGTGTGTTACATATGACTGAACTGGAGAAGTAGGGCTGCTTAACCCCTTCAGAGCCCAGATGATCATGAATGAGTCCCAGATACTGGACATTGAGTTCACATTTGTCACATCTGGGTTTTGTTTTATCTGATTCTATATCCTGGTTCATTCCTCTTGGAAAAAGAAACCATACAACTTCTTTTTTACTTTATAGGAGCACACAGTTAAGAAGCTTTGGATTTCTACAGAGAACTTAGACTTCTAAATCACTGTAAATGTTTAAATTGTAAGTTGTACTGTATTTTATATTATGGTATGGACACAGCACACACCTATAATCTCACGACTTGGGAGACTGAGGTAGAAGGACCTGGAGTTTCAAAGCCAACTGGGGAGTAGGAGATTCTGTCTCAAAAGGATTAAAAAGCAGAAGTAGAGGTGGAATCCTGTCACATGCCCGCTGGCTCACTCCCCAACAGTCATTAGAAAACTCCCCTTCCTCTTTGCACTCTAGCATGAGCCCAGAGGGCGAAAACCAAGCAGTCCTGTGGCAGGACATATGGGGAAAAAAAGCTTTCAAATTTTATCCATACAAAATCCAACTTCGAATACCAAGCATCTGTTCAGCATGCACAGGATGGATCAGGAGGTCAAGAGGGCCCATAGGTGGGAAAACATGTGCCTGAACCCTCCAAACCATGTGCCCTCCGGACATAAGAGGGCAGAGTGTGGTCTGCCTCCTCCTCTGCACCCACCTGTTCCATCTCTGTGAGTGTCCAACTACCATGTTGGTTCTGCCTTTGTCTCTGTGTGGGTGGCTCTGCCTCTGCAGAGGGAAGGTTCCCATAGCAGGTGTCTGGCGTGGAGAGGAGTATTTTTCCCCCCAACAAAATTGTGCTCTGAAGCATAGAGAGGATGCCAAAAGAGGAGCTGACTTGAGCTGAGGTAAACTTAACTACTCTGGATCCTTACTTAGTCAAGGCCAGCCGCCCTTCACCACTTCCCCATGCCCATCCCGAAGGGCAGCAGCTCCAGGAGGGCTTTAGAGCTGAATTGACACTTTCCCCATCTTCAGCACTCACAGGGAAATGAGGCCAGCTCCACACACCAGCCAGAGCCCTCAGCTTTGATAACAGCCTTCAAGGGGCTATATTTGCACACAGCCGAAAGAGGAAATGAAACCTCAGCTGCGGGTCAGTCCCAGTTGCCAAGGAGGATGGAGGCAAGCACCAAACAGCTGTGTTCCTGTCACTCAGCGGAAACTCTCCGTTTTTCCAGAGTCTTCACCGTATAATTCCTTCCACTTACAGTCTTGTGATATTATAATAAAGAGTGGCTGCTGAGAGGTTTTGAAATATCTCCTTCATCAGTGAAGACAACTTAATCTCCCACTCCCTCCCCCCACCCAAAAGAAAACCTCCCAAGTATTACTTCCTGCCAGAAAATGAGTTGGATTTGCTTCAAAACTGCTTCAGAATTGGTGAACATAAATGGCTCTAAATTTAGCAAATATCAGCTTGCCCAACCAATTTGCAAAATTTTCCTCCCCTCCCTTCTAAGCCCTATTTGGCCTTAAAGTCAAAGTTGAACTGGACACTGCATCTCTCCCACGCCCGTCCTCACCTTCCTTCCACATCTGGTTTGATGGTTAATTGATAAAAGATGAACTCATACTTAGTAGCACAGAGCTGACTCGGCTGAGTCTCTGGCCTCCCTCTGGCAGTAGTTATTCAGAGGTGACCTGGGTTCCAACTCTAATCACTTGGCAAAGTCACTGAGTGGGTGGAGATGAGAAAAACATCTGCTTTCCTCAACCATGCTCAAAATACAGCATTTCCTCAAAGCCTGGAAGAGGGGACAAAGAGTTCTAACTGCCTACAAACTGGTCCAAACACAATTTAGAGTGCTGATTTCACTCTGAGGCAATGGGTGGGGAAAGTTCTAGCAACTCTTCAGCAGAACCTGTGACCCCTGTCTTGATCCTGTCCATTCCAGAACTGGATATGGCTATTCTTTTTAACATCAACATTGGGTCAGACACCATCCAAGTCCAAGTGTCGTGTGTGTAACAGGCTGACAGCTTCTCAAAGAATACAATGGCATTTGCACCAGACTTAAGTCATGCCAAGAAAGACAAGGTCCTTCTACACCCTGCCAACAGTTGCAACATGGAAGATGGAGAAGGAATTCTTCACCACACACTGTTCCCTTGGAAACAACGACCAGGTCGGCCTCATTTCCTGCCCATTGGTCCATCTTGGTATTGGACCCCTCAGAGATTTCCATCCCTGTCCAGTATCTTCACAGATGAGGGAAGCCCACATGATCACCTGACAGCTCTGATCCCTGGGAGACTTCCCTCTTAAGAAGTCAGCTTTTGGCATCTGTAAGAAATGATAACACTAGCAAGTAGCATGGTGTGACCCACAGAGGTGCAAAGAGTAAGTTAAACTCTTCCTCTTCTTGCTGCTGGGATGGGTTCCAGGGACACAAGGGTTTCTTAGAAATAAGCTGTATTGAGGAGATGGCAGCACCGTTTTTAAGCTGACTGAAGATTATTTCATCATCACCACCATCATCACCATCATCACCATCACCATCATCACCTTCATCATCATCATCACTATCATCATCATCATCATCATCATCATCAAATAAGGTTTTTACAAAAGTAGGAAATAGAACAGGAAGTCCAAAAGAGAAACTGGGAGCTGAGGCATGAGGAAGTAAAGCCAGGAAGAAGGTTCTCAGCTGTAGAAGGACTAGGGCTTCTCTGATTCCTACCCCTACTCCAGAGGCTTCCAAACTCCAATCTTCCTTCATAAAGATGATAATCACATGCTTATGAATTATATGAGGTCAAACATGAAGACTACTGGTTGAAGTCCGGGACAGCAGAGCTGAGGGGCTGCCCCATGTCATATCTGTTGGTTTCCAGGTGACCCAGACACATAGCAAGATTTAGATAGATTTCCAAATGCAGCCCTGTCTTTCTATATCCAGAAAACCTAAATGTTTAGAGCCCCTATAAGATTCAAGGGGGGAAAAAATCTATGCTATTTAGATTCAAACTTTATTCTGAGCATCATTGTGAAATTTGTTATATGTGACATACCAGTTTATGAACATTCTGTGGGATTTAAAAAAATTTTCTATTCATAGGGATGTCTTGAAAGGAGAAGTTCTCTTGTAGCTAATTTGTCTCAAAACGAGGCTTAATTTATTATTAAAAGAGGGTCAAGAACCAGTATTTCTGACCAACACCCAAAATGTAACTAAATCCCTACAGCCTGTGAGAAATAACGGTCTTTCCTCAGCTCCACTGTTTGCCTGTTTGCTGTGAAGAGCTAGGAGAGATTTTCAGGGTGATGGACATAACCCCTAAGCACCATGGAACAGCCGAGAACATTCCAGGCTCCTCTGCTATTCCTCAGGGTTGGGCACCAGAGACCAGCAAAGGGAACTAGTGGTCCTGGACTGTGTGTCCTGATCCAGGCTGCTCAGACCCACCCAAGGGACATCACGGGACGGAAAGGTCGGGAACATCATCTTTCCAAGTTGAGTGCATCCCCGTCCCGCCGTCTCCCTGCATCCCTTCCCAGCCCCGTGGTACCCAAAGCCAAATCATCGCAGAGTCACACTGAGAAGAGAAAGAAAAAGCACTGCCTTCTTTCCCTCTCGCCCCTCCCCGAGAGCACAGCCCTGGCTTCCTCCTGCAGGAAGGAGGCCATGCTGGACTCTCATGAAGGGTGTGGACTGAGCAGAAGCCCCGACACAAAAGAGAGAGCAAGTCAGGATGTTCCTAACAGTCCAACTTCCTTTTCAGGTTCCTGTTTAGCTGAACATTTCAAAGCAGAAGGTTTCCCAAGCTGCTTCTCTTCCCAGTGCTTCCCTGAGGCCTCAGGGTGGAGGTGGAGGGTGGAGCCAGACAAGGGGAGTCTGTCCACTCCATCAGTCACCAGGACTCCAGGGCTCTCCTAGTGTCTCCCACGTATAATACCCACTGAGGTAGCTGTGGAGTTCATGTTCTCCCAGCATCCCTCTTCCATGGCCCTCTGGCTAGATGGATGAACATCCCCTGGGGACGGTCTGCTAGAGGCAGGAGCAGGCTGAGTAGACACTCCAGGCTGACCACTTCCTTGCATGGGAGCTGCGTGCCTTGCTTCCCACTGAACTGAAGGGAATGTACACTCGGGCTGTCGATGTGGGTCTACCTTCTGTGCCGCTGCTAGGCTGAAGCACAGCATTGGTACCAGCCTCCTGAACACCACTTGGCTCCCTTCAGACTCCATGAGAAAGCCCATGGCATCTAAAAATAGTGTGTGTCACACTGCACTATAGCTCCAAAGGAGGCCGACATGTGATGACCCACTCACTGATTAAGCTGATTTTGAGACAAATTAGCAAGGAGGGGGTGGGGCTTGCCTTTCAAGATCTAACAATGAAGAGAGAAATGACACATAAAAATCTTATAGACTATGCCCAACCTGATACGATGCAGAAAATGAGTCTCGGCATGATACCCAATAAAGCAAACACTATATTTAAATAGCAAGGATTTTTTTTCTCTTGTATTTCATAATCACGTTCAATATTTACCTCATTTTGTAGCTATGGGGAAAAAATAGAAAGTCTGAGCAAATAGGAATGAGAAATCCAATTTCACAACTTCCCGTCCAATAAGCCCTCAGTATACTGAGGACTGACAGGTTCAGGAAACACGCCAGGATTCCAAGGAGGAGCTAGGGATTGCATACCTGAAGCCCTAACTGGCCATGTTAGAGGGCAAAGAGGGCATGAGGGGGAAAGTGCTCTGAGGCCCCCCCAGAGCTGTAAGGAATATAGGAATGCCCCCCAGACTCCCTGTCTGGCGCCTACTTCCAGCCCAGTATGGCTGACCTGGCTTTGATACAGGCCCTTCTCCACGGCTGCGATGAACAGAATGGACCCTTTCATTTCCAGGGCAATTTGCCTCTGTGGCTGAACCAGCTTTCGTTGTCGGAATCATCTAGATGACAGGTTTTTATTACACCTGCAAAGCATCTCGTGACGGTGATGTCACACAGCAGTTGGCTTACAGGGCTGTCCACCTTGACCGTGGAACACCTTTGCCCACTTGGGTAGCCTTCTCCAACGATGCTTCTAAGGCGTGTAAGTATTCCAGGCCGTGACTCAGCACCTTGTTACTATAGATAGAACAGGTTGGAGTCCCTGATCCAGTTCTCACTGTGTAACTCAGGACCTCTTGATTCATTTGTTTGGTTATTTGTTGCTTTTGAGATAAGGTCTACAACCCAGACTGGCCTTGAAGTCCCTAAGGGTGGCCTTAAACCCCTGATCCTCATGCCTTTGCTTCCTGAATGCTGGCATTAAAGGTGTACACCACCAGGCTTGATTCATGTGGTGCTGAGGATAAAACGCAGGGCTTTGTGCTAGCCTACCAACTGAGCGATATCCTCAGCCCTAGTCTCTCATTTTTGAAAAGCCCCTTAGAGGTGCAAAAGGGAAAAGCTAAGGAGAAACATTGAGCCAGGGAAATTGGTACAAATAATCTTGAGGCAGAATAGTTTTTGCTTAATTTTTAAACAGAATCATGATGTCACCAATCGAAATCACAGCCCTGTGGTTTGAAGTCCCATATGTTTGACAAATAGTGCCAGTCATTTGCCAAATCTAAACATAACTAGTTTTCCTCAGTCACAAGCTGTCTCCTTGTCTCCCACCAGCATAAGGATTTGATTTCTTTTGCTCTCCTTGAGCTGAGTGTCCCTGAGGACCCGGGCTGGTGCAGACTGTTTTCTTGCCTACTCTGTCTTCTTTGCCGGGAAAACATCCTATAAATTCTTCCAGGACCTCCCCTGGTGACGATTTTCTGTCCCTCAGTCTCTGGCTTTTGGTGAAGCATTCCTCGTGACTTCCCATGACAACAGGTGCACTGCCCTGAGCTCGTGATGACCCACCTCGCCTGAGGACCACCCCATCACAGGCCTGTTCTCAAGGCAACCAAATGTACCTGGTCTCGCCCCACTCCTTACTTCCGCCCTCCGTGGATGCTTTCTAAAATCACCACCCACGTCACAAACGGTTGCTTCTGTGTCTATGACTCACTCCCAGCAGGGTTTATGTGCCCGGGCTTAAATTTCATCCCGAGAATGGCTTCTGATGCAGGCCGATTCCACAGTCAGGAGAGAGGATCAAATTAAGGATGTGGTTAGACCAACTTATAGAAGTAGGGAAATACAACTCCAGCAGAAGACAACAGCGTTCTTTTCCTATCAATACAAGTCAAACATCAAACTCCCAAGAGTCTGTCTCATTTGTATCCATCCCCGTGATTTACATCCCAATTACTCATCACCATGGGAACCAGGTATTTTTGACTGACAAAAGAAAAGATTGCCAAGATACAGAACTTCTTTGGGAATAGCCTTTTTTTTTCCCCCAGTGCTGGGAATAAAAACCCAGGTCCTAAAAACCTAGGCAAGCCCTCTACTACTACATTCTGCCCGTCCTGGCATGGAATGGAACTTGTCCTGAAACAGCAGCCTGACTTTTACCTGGAGGACTGTGAAAATCCAAGTGTCAGACCCAACTCTGGAAACATCTGGTTCAGCATGAAACTGGTGGATGTCAGGGGCCTGGGGACCATAGTTTAAGGGTGGGCTACTGGACCAGGGCTCTGAGACCTCACAGAGAAAGAAGAGACTCCTGTGACTACAGCCCCCACTAACTACTGCCTCTCCAGGCATTCCTGGCAAGTCCGTCCTGCGTTGTTTCTTCTTAAGATAGAGGTCTCAAGGATTTGAGTTAACCATAGAGCCTGGTGTCATGGGAACCATGGCCCTGATATTGTTAAACGATCACAAAAGGACTTAGCAAAAATACAATGTTGACCTGCCAGGGATGTTTTTCACATGTTAATCAAATGCCAACTAATTATTAAAAGCACAGCATTGACAATTAACCAGGGTGGCCCTCTCTCAGAACATCCACACCTAGCAGCACTTAATAAGCAGTAACAAGCTGTCTCATCAGAACTGTAGGCAGAGGAGAAACAAGGTTTCTTAACCTTTAAGTGTGTCTTTGTTTTGTTAGATTGTTTTGACAGTTCTTCCCTTGATGTTGACGGGAGACTTCAGGGTGATACAAGGCGGCGAGTCTAGACTTCCATCTATCCCTACAAGGGCTCAGGCTTTGGAGAGGCACTTTCTTGACACCTGCCTACCTCTGCCTCCTAAGTTCTGAGATTAAAGGCAAGACACCACTACTCTGAGCCTTGGAGAGGCACTTTCTTGAATTCCCTATGTCAGCCTGGCTACTAACTGGATAATACCAGGAGTGAAGTTGCTAAAGTGGAATGCCGTAGACTGGGTGGCTTAGAAGCAAAGAAAATGAGATAAGCACTAAATTAGAGGGACATTTTGAATCACCCTCTTTATGATATCTCCAGTGGTTTCTGCTGGCTACTGATCACATAGTGGCCATACCCAGAGGTCTCAGTACCTTCTGCAGCAACAGACACTGCCAACATTGTACCTCTTGGGAACCCCTCTCTTAGACTTCCCTCCTTGTCCTGAGCTTCCGTAAGTGACCATTGGTTTCTTTCTGTTCATTTCTCCCACCCTAGATTAAGCTCCTCTATGTCTGGTCCAGGCTGTTGTAATCACTTCTCCGAGATTATCTCTGCCCCCAGATGTTCTAAACTTCGTGCCAGATTAAATTTCCAAAGTGTAACTCTGATCCCATCCAGCCTTACTCTGACCATTCAAAATATTCTTCTCGCCGTCCCCCAGGTTTATGGTCCCTGGATCTTTACACTTGCTGTTCATTTCTTCTTAGAATAACTTTTGTTCCTATCCAACATCCACACCAGCCCCTAAAACTCTATAACTTTTCATTTTCATCCCTCAGCTTTTGCTGTAAGGCTATTTCCCTCTGAGGAAATGTGGACTTGATCGTCGAGCCTGATGTCAGTCCCCTTCATCTCAAATTCTCTTGTTTTTTTGTGGCTCTGTCACATTCAGTCAAGTAATGGGTTCATAGACTTGTTCTCTACTGGATTACATGTTTCACCATGTTAGGAACAATATTCCAGCTGTGGGGTACCGCAAAACATTAGCTTGAATACATTGTAAAGATGAACCTTGCTCTCAAAAGACATTATACCCAACAAAGATGAGAGTAAAACAATGAATAATTAGGGAACAAACTAAGACAGGATATAATTAACTTCTAAATTACACAGTACAGATTCAAAGTGTTTCAGGAGGTAAGAGAGGTGGGGAGCCGTGGTCGAGTATGGATCATGCAGGGAAAATTCACAGATGAGGCAGGATGTGAGCCTGTAATTCAGGGCGCAGGAGGAAATAGTTGGAGAAGGAAGTCACATTTGACAGAGAAACCTGCTAGAGCTACAGGGCTGCTGTAAACAGGATGTATCCACCGAAGAGTGAAGAGATAGACTTCTGCTCATGAGCCCTAGGTGTCGGGGACAGCTTCAAGGCCAGCCTGTCCTTAAAATGAGAAACATGAATTCCTGTCTTCATCAGAATCATAAAGTCACATTATGCTTGAGTATTAAAATCATAAAGGTGTTTCCTAAGCTATAACCTGGGACGTATGAGGACAAACTATTTTAATCCAGCCTTGTTTGAGAAAGCTGAGGAAACACTATCACCTTGCATGCAAAGGTCCTGCACAAACATCTGTTCATTTCGAAGAATCTCTTGCAAGAGAGTGCCTACTCCCTCAGCTACATCCAGCTCAAAGAGCCCTGACTCCACCCAGTGTGAAGAACCAATGTCACATTCTAAATGGAACCCTGTTGTTAACACCCACTAAGTGCCACAGACATAGCAGGATGCTGTCTCTGAGCCTCTCCTGTGGTGAGGCAGAATGTGGCCGGCTCTGGAACGAAATGCCTGTGCATTTTCCTGTAGTCCTGACCTCCAGGACCGACCGTCGAAGCAGGTAGCCTAATGGCACCCTCTCAAGCCTGGAGCATGAGACATCTGAAGAAGAAAGCAGCCCTAAGAGGCTGTCACCTGCACCTGTAGGTGACTCCACGTAGGTGACAAGAGGAAGAGGCATTGTTAAGCCACTGGTTTTGGAGTTTGTTACTGCAACCTGGTGTGACCTCTTCTAACTAATCCTACGTGGATTTACTTAGACGTGTTTCTGAAATAGAGCTTACCTTCACCTCAGAGACAATGAACCTATGGCTCCGAGACACTTAGGTTTGAGTGAGCAACACAAGAGCCCGTTGTTGTCCTGTACACAGTAAATCCTGCACCTGCGGTGAGCTGTGCACCTCTGAGTTGGATGATGAAGTCTAATACGGCACCTGGCTATCACCTAGGAAACAGACTGCTCAGTGGAAATCCATCTACCCATGTGTGCTCAGTGACTCTGCATGGCCAGGGGAGTACTCTGCCCCAGGCCCTTCATCCGTGGAAGCAGAACTGCACAGATGCCTCCATCACAGGAGAACTGGGAGAGCCTGGAACTTTCTCTCCATCCCTTGCTGACTCATTCCTGGGAAACAAAAGTAGGTGTGCAAATGGTGTAGAAAATGGGGGTCTAACAGCTCTCAGCCCTTTGCCGGATAGTCAGAGCTAACAGATCAAGGAAACTCTCCCATCCAAGGCTTTCTTCTGAAGACACCTGACCCCTCAGGCCACCAGCAAGCCGTAGTGTGCCTTGTCCCACTGTGAACCACGTACTTAGCCGCAAAGTTCAGCTTGGAAGAAAGGGAGCAGGAAGGTCATTTTGGCTTTACCAGTAAGCCCCACGTATCCTGTTTCTCCAGCAAAGAGTGAAGCTGGTCACTGCCTGGCTTCCCTGCTCCTTCCCCGTGAGAGAAGAGTAGGTTGACTCTCTCAAGTCCTTCAATACCATCATCCTGAAAGATCAACCAAAACTGCCTCATGGGAGACTTCAATGCATTAGCTTAGCACATAAAAAGAACAGCACAGTACAAGCCAATCATTCTTCATGACAGGGTCCCCATTCTTCCTCTGAACTGGACTCTGAAAGCACAGCCCCGCCCCAAACAAAGCTCTAGGATCCATAGGCTCCAGGCCTGAGATTTCTCTTCCTTTTTTTCTTCCTCTATTCTCTGTGTATACAGGGACAGGGCTTCCTGTGGATCCCGTGGTGGTGTGGGGGAGGGGCTGTTTTATTGTTTACAAAGCTACCGCCCTCTCTAGAAGAGGCAATGACTGTTTAATTACAGCCTCTAGAACACAGCGGCATCTCTGAGAAGCCAGGTGGCAAGGATAAACTTTCATCACAGTTACCTTTAAAAACAAGAGCACAATGAAACAGACCTAGACCCAGAGAGAAGAAAAAAACAGAACACCCCGGGAGGCCACACTGTCTGCCAATCTCCTCCTAAATTGGAGGGCTTCAAGAGTACTCAACTGACATCTCCATCCAGGGATGCTGGTCCACATGCTTATCACCCCTTCTTCCAGCTGGGCCCCAAGCTACCTTCCCTCTCAAACCTGGATCCATCCATATCCCTTCCTCACACTTCCTTTTCCTATTGACTGGCTCCAAGGAGAAAGCCTGCTTCAGAGAGACGCCTTCACACTCCATCTCTGACCTTCTCTCCAGGCAGAGCCATCTGTGTTCCCAAGCTGGTAATTAACATGCACTGAAAATTCTCACCTAGCCAGCCCCTGCCCATGTGATCTAATTTGTACGTGGGGTCCTTGCAGATGTCATCAAGTTAAGATGAGGTCATGCAGACTCACAGAGAAGCCAGCCATGTAGCAACGGAGACAGAGAGATTAGACTCCTGGACCTACAAGCCAAAGAACACCCAGGAGCAGTGGCCCTGTCAGAGCTGGAAGCAAGCTGGGAAAGAAATCCTTCTAAGACCATTCAGAGGGAAACCCGTCCAGTGAGCTGGTGGAGGCTATGGATTTCTGCCCTCTATCCCTGGGAGAGAATAAGCCTTGTAATCTTAGGTCACTTAGTCCATGCTCCTTTGTTATAATAGCCCTGGGAAGCTATAGATACCTCTTTCTGGATTATTCTCCTTACTTCCTTGCAGGAGTTAACACATCTCACCGCTCCATTCTTCCTGACACTCTCCTTGGCGATGTCAACAAGGCAGCTTCCATCTCTCCTCTCACCTCTATTTGACAGTTGCTGGCCCTTCTCAACCGTTTTCCCCAGTCCTTACTGTTTGTCCCACTCTGTCCTCCACACCTATAAAGACTAACATATATTTACAGCTTGTCTCTTTTCAGAGCTTTAGACCCATATCTCTAAGCACTTATCAGGAATGGCTACTATATGCAATTCCCATGCACCCACCCAGAATTGAATTTATTATTTGCATCTTAACATTATTTTTACTTATTCTTTCACAATTTTATACATACACATAATTTGATCATAATCTGCTTCTCTCATTCCCTTCTGTCTCTCCCCAAACTCCACCTTCTTCCCAAGATGTCTCTCTCGAACTTTCATGGATTTGTTAATGGCCCACTGAACTTAATGACATGAGCATGGGTGGGAGGTTATTTACTTGAGCAAAGGGCAACTTGCCAGCAACTTCACCACGGAGGAGTATGATTATCTTTTCTTCAGAAACCATTGGCTGCTACAGTTCCTCAGGGAAAGGTGGGGCTGGATGAGTCCTTCCTTCAACTATGATGAATGTTCACGGGCATAGTCTTGTGCAAGTCCTGTGCAGGTGAACACCAGTGCCAAAGCCATGTCACGTCTGGAAAAGAGTGTTACACAGCACTCCTTCCGATTCTCCTCCTCTTACACTCTTTCCTCCCCTTCTCCCACACTGTCCTCTGGGCCTTGGAGTGGATAATACAGACGTCCCACTTAGGGCCAAGCACTCAACAGTAACTTATTCTGCACACTTTGACCAGGAATGGATCTCTACACTAACTGGCACCCACTCGAAAAGAATCTTCTCCGGCTACAGCTAAAGGCCACACTAATCTATGGATTTGATACCATGCCTATTTAACAAAAACTACAACAGTAGTTGGCTCCCCACTAGGGTCTATGGATCCCCCAAGTCACATGTTTTGATCGGGTTTGCAAGACAGATGTGAACTCCTCCTGTGGAGGAGGCCTCAAACTCAAGACAAGAACAGTTAGTTAGTTCTGTGACAGTCATGCCACTACCATACCAAAGGATGCGCCTTGCCTACCAGGTTGTTGATTGCAGTATTCACGGCTGGGTAAGGCTGTTGATGCTTTTTATCCCCCAGCAGCTTACATAGTACTTTCCAGAACTTTCCAATGTTCTCCTGCTAGCCAACAAGACAAAGGCTACTAGATCAGTTCCAGCTCGACTTCTCTCTTTTCTGCACCCAAAATCTATAGTGTCTTAGGGAATCTTATCATCTGGTTTTAGTGGGCCATCAAGAATGATGTCAATATTCTGAATTGTTTGGGAGGCCTCTGGGGTTTCCCTGACCAATGGTTTATGAGGAGGTAACAGGATAGAGCCCACCCATTTCCCATCCTAAAAAACAAAAGACAGATACAGCTCATTGTCCCTCCACGACTCTGACCCCACCGGTTTCTTCTCTGTATTCGATATCAGCTAAGGTCATCAAAAGCCACCAAATAACATCTAGTCTACATTTAGACTTCTTTTCCTTTTCTTCCTTTTTTTTTCCTATTGTCAATGCCTGAAAGGTATCTTCATTTTCTCCTGAAGAGACTGTAGTCAATGTCTATTCTAATTGCCATCATACCCCATAAGTCACCCCAACATAGTGATACAAAATAGCTTCCCCTAATGAGACCTCAGTAGGAAGATTCCAAGTATGGGCTCCCTCTAAGACTGGGTCTGATATAATCTAATACTTGGTGCCTTGTACCCGGGGACAAGGGTGCTTGCTATCAGCTAGATGATCACACCTTGTGTTTTTCTATGGTTACATGGACTTCATGTTATGTTGACAAGCTCTAAAGGTGAGATTCTAAAGTACAAGAGAAAGATGCAAACCCTTTCCTTGACCAATCATGTAATTCACACACCTCACTTCTGCTATATTCATAAACTCACAGGAGGAAGTAACACTGAGCATCTCAATTAGCAAAGAGGCAAAAATCACTCTGGGAAAAGAGCTGATGGTGGGGTCTACAAAACGGAAGAACAAATGTCTCCTGCTACTGCTTCCTAAGTCAGTTCCTGCCTTAGAGTCTCTTCTTCAAACTAATATTCTCTTGACACATGCTCCCAAATTTTTGATGCACACAAAATAGATTTTTGAAGTTTTTCTATCATCTAGGGTCTGGCCATTTTGCTACTAACTTTCAACTCTTAATCTCCCCCTCTAAAGTCTTCTGCTTGGAGACCCTACCTATTTCCCAGACACCTTTGCCAGCCACCTCCTTTCTGGCTCTATGCACGTTTAGAAGATATAGAAGAAAATTGCAGGACTGAAAAGCAGAACAGAAGAAACAGCCTTCCTCCTGTTTGCTTCCTGCCACGTGGCCCCTAGCAATGGCACTCCAGTTCAGTGTCACCATGGGCTCCAGCCCTCATCCTCTGTGCTCTCAGAAACAGTCCACCTGAATCCCCCAGAGGTTCTAGAAGGATCTGGGCTGGGACCCTCTCTCAGAAGCCTCCGTAGCTTTTCTCTGTGTTTGCTGTTTTGAAGATCCCTTCTCTTCACTGGTCTCCCAAGCCTGACTCCTCACCTGCCTCCTCAGCACAGGGACAGAAGGGAAGGATTAAGCAGCCCGAGATACAGCTGAGGAGTCAGGAAAGCATTTCCCCCTTTAACCTTATATTCTGGCCACAACTGTCTCAGACGTTCCCCTAGGATCGCACATTCCTACCATTTTTCTATAGTTGTGGTTACATTAGACTGTGGCTCTCCTGAGGGAAAGGAATTACATATTGTTCTTTAGAGCTGCCTTCTATGACCCCCCACTTTCTTTCCCATTATCCACTCCAGAATCTGAGAGGTAACAGATGTCAGCTGAACAAACACAAAAATACACAAATTCATATATCATATGTGAGAGCGGTGCTGCAGTGAGGGGGTTCTGTCCACTTACATGTAAGACAGAACTTGAAGGCTGGGTCTTCCAACAGCCTTGCTCCCTGCACCATAAATGGATCTTGCTGACCTTATGTGAAGAGACGCATGATGAATACCTCAGATGTTATATTAATTAAGGAAGCCCGTGATCTCCAGCACTCAATGCAAACCATGAAGACATTAGGAATATTTAGAGTATCATCTGACAACTTACTATGGATGACACACAATGGTAGTTCTACCTCATGTCAGAAAGTGGTGGCTGGTATGAGACCTGTGGTAGTTGCTTAAATGACAGCATCATGACAGTCCTAAGAACTAATCTTGTCTCTTATGCTAAAGCACCCGATGCCCCATGGAGCCTAGCTTAAGAAAACTGCAGACATCTCTCCTCAAGAGTTCACAGTATTGCCCAGCACCAAAAGCTTCAGTGATCTCCTCAGCCCCACGCAACCTTAAATAAGGCCTGGGTAATTCTCTAACATCCTAGGGAAGGATAAAAATGGAAGGCGGCATCTCAACACTTTGAATTAGACATGAGTCATCTTTCCAAACCAACTTCACCTCGCATTTAGATTCCCAGCTAAAACAAACTAGCAAACAAACGCCCAGACTCATTCTAAATATTCAGAGTTTGCTTTTCATTCCTTCTCCAAACAGGTGCAGAGGTTTCTTCCTTCAGCTCATTTTAGCTTAGGCTTCCTCGGCGGCAAACAACCCCTCAGGGGCAGCAGACAAGAAGGTGTTTGTGTAAGGGGTGATGAGAGAGCCCTCGTAGATCATCAGAACAAGCCATGGGCAGCTGCCCTCCAGCTGGGCAGAGGGCAGGAGGCCAGGCTCTGAGCAGATGGAGGACTCCCACACAGAAGCATGTGGATGACTTCCACAGTCCCCCACTGAGAGCCATAGAAACATCTGCCTCTCTTTTTGCTAAGGGCCAACCATCACCATGTCTTCACCCCTGGAGTGATTTCTTATGTAAGGAGGGAGTTCAGCCCATCGGTCACATCAGTCACAGCTGTGTGGCAGGTGTGGTGTGCACTGTCTGCCCTGAAGTGTTGGGTGTTCACATGCCTTCACTAGTGTAAGACTGTCACATGTTCATGTATGCACTTAAGGAGAGGGCTTAGAACACTAGGTTGATGGAGCTGAGAGGTTGTGGCTAAGGCATCATATGGGAAGCTTTTCTGCCACAATACATATTTTATAGTTTTAGGTCAACTAACGGATCCATTTTTTTCCAAAATTCAAATGTAGCTTATCATCTACATAAGCAAGGCTTGTCATGTATCTTATCACTTAAGTCACAGACAATGGGTCATCTTGAAGTGTATTTTTACAAAGTACGGAAAATTACCATGTTGTACGAACCTGAAGCTGTTGTATACCCAGGGACTTCTCATGCCTCATGACACTTTGAACCATGAAGATCAGGGAATCATCAATTTGCCTGAGGCCTGGAACATCATGGAGAAGAGCAGAGGGTCTTTTCTGCAACCCTAGGATGTTCTGCGATGCCCCAGAACCTCTCACCAAGTGCCCACCCACAGAAAGCAATACAAAACATCGGAAGAAGGAAGAGTGGCATGGTGCCCACCACAACACAAGGATCTGAAACCTCTTCAGACCCCACCATCCTTGAATGGCAACATGGGGAAGTGGTGTCTAACAGGGAGGGACCAGGAGGCTCCTCAGGAACCTCGATCAGTGAGATCATTCCTGAAGGAGGAGACTAGTGTCCACTGGCCAGTGTGGTACCCAGGTGGCTCAGACGGCTGTGTGGATGCGATCACCACCACCTTGAACCTGTGTAGCTAATAGGAGCCTTCCGCTGGTGACCTAAATGTTGACTTCTGAACTAAGGTAACCCTCCAGCTCTTGGAAGTTTCCACAGAGAGAAGGGAAAGGGGAGCCTCAGGAGGGAGATGGCAGACTTCCCGCTTTGTAGGAGGTTAGGACATCAGAAGCTGCAAAGGAAAAGGTGTGTGGCCACGTCACACTGCAGTTTGCAGAGCAGATCTTGAGAACCACACATACACAAGCATGTGCCACAGTTCTTTTTTACATGCCTATATGTATATGCACATGTGTGTATGTGTGTGTGTGTGTGTGTGTGTGTGTGTGTGTGTGTGTGTGTTCCTATGTGTGTGGGCACATGTTGGGGGAGGTGCTTGTGCACTTGTGAGCAGAAGCCCTAGATTGAGGTTGGGAATCTCCCTTGATCATGTGAAGCAAGCAAGGTCTCTCAACTCTCAGTATAGCCAGTCTAGGGAATCTGCTTGCTCCAGAGATTCTCCATGTCTACCTCCTGGGAACTGGAATTACAGGCCAACTACAACATCCATCCAGCACTTGTGTGGCCTCTGGGGATCCGAACTCACGCCCTCAGGCTTGTATGGCAAGTGCTTTAACCACTGAGCCATCTTCCCAAGCCCTGCAGTGTTACTTTTCAAAAACAAAATTAAATCTGCATTTTCAGAGATGAAATATGTAAAGCACGGTATTTTGGAGTATGTCTTTTAATGATTTTTCACAGTTACTGTGTGTATGTGGGGGGGGGTGGTATGTGTGCATGCATGTGGTATGTGTGTGTGATGTGTTTGTGTGTGTGTGTGTGCATGTGTATGTGTGTGTGTGTGTGTCAGAGACAACTTGGGAGATTGGTTCTCTCCTTCTACCACATGGTCCTGGAGACTGAACTCAGATTTCAAGGCCTGGCAGCAAGCATCCTGGCCCACTGAGCCATTACAAAGACCTGGAGTGTATTGACGAGACAGGTTTCTCCTGTAGCAGTACACAGCCTACCCCGGCACAGGCTGGAATCCAGATGGAAGCTTGCAGTTTGTTGTTTGACTCTTTGCCCTTTGGGGGCCCACCACCCAATTTCCAAATAAATACAGGGAGATTTATTCTTACTTCCAAATGCCCGGTCTTAGCTTGGCTTGTTTCTAACCAGCTTTTCTTAAATTATCCTGTCTACCCTTTGCCTCTGGGCTTTTACCTTTCTCTATTTCTACATCTTTCTTTCCTTCTTACTCCACGGCTGGCTGTGTTGCTGAGCCCTGGTGTCCTCCTTTCCTTCTCCTTTTCTCACTCCTTCTCTCTCTTTTTCTCCTTCTATTTATCCTCTCTGCCCTCCAGCCCTGCCTATCTTTTCTCCTGCCTTGCTATTGGCCGTTCAGTTCTTTATTAGACCATCAGGTGTTTTAGACAGGCACAGTAACACAGCTTCACAGAGTTAAACAAATGCAACACATCTTTGCATCATTAAACAAATATTGCACATAAACAAATGTAACGCATATTAAAATACTATTCCACAACAGGTCCTCATCGTTAGCCCAGTAAGACTAAGCTTGAGCTGCTCCAGGATGGAAGCAGATAGCTCACTCTCAGGTGACGGTGAATCCTGTTGTCATCTTGTGTCTCAAACAATCTGACACCAGAGTCCAGGGTCTGTTTGACGACAGTAATCAGCCTTCATTTCCAGGATAGAGCTTTGTCCTCCTCACTCGTAATGACTCTGGAATCAGTATCTGCCCTTCTGTCTGCCTCCCCACTTCCATGCCAAATGGTGACTGTTTGGACGTCGGCTTCTATGGACCAGTTGTTGTCTTCAAAGAGACCTCACTGTCTTCAGGTTCCCACCACCGGAGGACGTTTTCCTGACAGCTTAACCCGAGAATTTGGTCCTAATGTTGTCTGGGCAGTTGTGTTCTCCTTCAGCTCCCAGCTGCTCAGTCTGCCATCCATCCAGAAAATTCTTCTGAAAGGGACCCCACGCAATGCCTGTCTCAAGAGGCCCCTGCTTGGGTCAGGAAACACTGATATATCTCTTGCTCCAAAACCTTCTAGGCATGCAACACCTTCCAGGCATATCCGTCCTTTGCCTGGGCCCACTTTATCTTTCTTAGAATGAGCTAAGCAACAGTCTCCTGTATTTCATAAAAGTCACATTGGAAGAGATGCTGGAAATCCCCTCACTATGCTGGAGACCAGAAGTGGAGCTCCCGGGACACCCCTCCCGACAGAAGAATGGAAACAGGGAACCCTGATGAACAGTAACATCCCCAAGGCAGCAGCTCGGGGTCCTCTGGATGGGGCACAACCCACCGGCATTTTCCAAATGCTGCTCCCCAGAAACACTCACAAAGCTGCTAGATCCCCGCTTAGGTCTTCTGTCTGGCTTTGAAGTTCAAGACTCACAGAAATCCATTTGCAAAGTTCCCGTCTATAAAGTTCACATCAATATTTGTCTCCTGCTCATTTCAATGTCTGACATTTACGAGAGTTGTTCTTCCATCTTAAGATCCAGTCATACATATTAACAATTTTTTATCAAGATCTGGATTTACTATTTTAACCCTACATTTATTTACAAACATATTGCCTATTCAGCTTTTGGTGACTCATCTCTGTACTTGATGTGATTAAGCCAGAAATTATTCTACTTAATGGTAGAAATTGACTGGTATTGACCAACTCTGTGTATGAGTGTGGGTATGCATGCATGTGGGTTGTGTGTGTGTTTGTATGTGATATGTGTGTGGGGGGGGTAGGCCTGTGTGTGAATGTGGATGCATGAATGCCATGATGTGTATGTGTGTGTGTGTTATGTGGGATGTGTATGCACATGTGAGTGTGGTTGTAGGCATGCCATGATGTGTGTGCATGTGTGAGTGTATGTGTGTACGGATGCATGCATGCCACAATGTGTGTTTTATGATGTGTATGTGATGAGTGCATTTGTGAGTGTGGATGAATGTATACCATGATGTATGTGTTATGTGTGATATGTGTACATGTCTGAGTATGGTTGGACACAAACCATGACGTGTATGATATATACATATGTGTGTGTGATATGTGTGTATGCATGCATATCATATGTGAATTGTGTGTGTGTGTGTGTGTGTGTGTGTGTGTGTGTGTGTGTGTGTGTGTGCATGAGTATGGATTTCCACCTTGTTTTTCTTAGCTATGTGAACCAGACTAATGGGACAGAGAGTTTCCAGAAATTCTCCTGTCTCTGCTCCCCAGTTCCTGGTACAGCCATGCGGGATGACAGATGTGCGTGTTGCTGCATCTGGCATTTACATGAGTTCTGAGGATCTGAACTCAGGTTGTCAGGCATGTGTGCTAAGTGCTTCACACACTAAATCATCTTCCCCCATGTGGTGGTATTGTGTTCCCCCAAATATTGAGCACCCTAATAAACTTATCTGGGGTCAGATAACAGAACAACCACTAGATACTGATGGGTTCACAACACGCCCCCATGGTTGGGTGTGTTTGCATATGCCCAGCGGACCTGGACACTTCCGCCTAGCTAGTTCCAGGTCAAGATAGCCATTTCCGGGTCAAGGCATCTTCTGTGACCAGGATCTGTGACTTTGTATGGTTATGTAAGAGCGAGAAACGTAACCATGTGATCTACACGCATGTGTGCAGTAGTTACGTCGACCTGTGTACGCACCTACACCACCCAGCCTTTATAAGCCAGCGCCATATTCCCAGCTTTCTCTTCTTCTTCTTCTTCTTCTCCTTCTTCTTCTTCTTCTTCTTCACACACGTGTCTTCCACAGGCCTGGGCACTCTCTGTCCCTTTCATCTTAATAAAACTCTTATTAGCGGATTCTGTTGTGTTTCGTGACATTTCCTTGCAGGGTAAAAGCGCAGCGCCGCAAAATAACTAACAGATACAGAGGCCAGAAAATGGTGGCACACACACCTTTAATCCTAGTATTCCAGAGGCAGAGATCCGCCTGGATCTCTTTGAGTTCAAGGCCACACTGGAAACATCCAGGCATGGTGACTCACGCCTTTAATCCCAGGAAGTGGTAGCAGAAAGTATTTAAGGTGTGAGGACCAGGAACTAGGCTGGTTAAGCTTTTAGGCTTTTAGTAGCAGTTCAGCTGAGACACATTCTGGATGAGGACTCAGAGGCTTCCAGTCTGAGGAAACAGATCAGTTGAGAAACTGGCGAGGTGAGGAGGCTGTGGCTTGTTCTGTTTCTCTGATCATTCAGCATTCACCCCAATACCTGGCTCCGAGTTTGTTTTTATTAATAAGACCTGTTAAGATTCATGCTACACCCCCATGACTCCTAAGTGTCACTCTTGTGTGCTTCCTCTCTGTGAGGATCACTGTGGACCTGGAACCTGAGAAACACAACCCTGCTTAAACTCCAGCGGACTACAGTGTTGACTTCAGAGCCACTGCTGACACCCAGCAATCATGGTGAGTTGCTCAGCCTTGGAGAGGTTGGTGGATGGAGAGATCCAGTGCAGGGGTCTGTGATGTGGTCCTCCCCATTACGAAATAGACTTATTGTATGAGAAAATATCTAGAAGGTGCTATTTGCAAGGATGTGTACCATGGCATAAAATAATATTTGTGAGCACATGAATAAGTTATGAATATAACATCAAACACCAGCACCTAAGGATTTCATGCCCAGTACTAACAAAAAGGGAAGTATGACTCAGAGGTGCAATTTGGTAGCAGAGTGCTTGCTCACTTACTCCATGTAGTCCTTAGTTCAACATCCAATACTAAAAACTAATGAATTGATTAAAATAACTAATGAATTAGTTAAAATAAAAAGCCGCTTTCCAGGCTATACTATATTTTGTTCAAATCAAACACTATTAAGCAGGATTTCGAGGATGTCTCGGTGGTAGGACTAATGTTTACTGTGCACAAGACCCTGGTCTTGAGCCCTAGGAACCATCCTCAACAAACATTGTAAATCCACACAGATGGCATCTGCGTTTATGATTCTAAGTGATCAGTGGCGAATGCAGACTCTTTCTGATTATGTGTGGTGATTCTGCCGCTTTAACACCGTTGCCCCGTGTTTGGAAATACTTTGGTTAAAAAGGAGACATTTTAGAAATGTCTGCATAGTTTTCTTTAAAGTTGTACAAAGAAAAACACACACACAGTTTGCAATCAGAAGTTCTCTTGAGTCTCAGACAGGAGCTCAAGTCTCTGCTTGGTGGAGCATCTCCAAGGCAACAGGAGTGGCCTGTCGTCCTGGAATCAGAAGGAATGCCTTCTCCTGGGAAAACAACAAGGGTGACTCTTGATTCGTAACACCCAGCAACTGTCCATCAAAGAGATTCAACAATGATATTGCTCAAAAGCTCCTTAGAAAATGTGTCACGGGCTCAAGTCTCTTGGTGCTACAATTGCTGGGGGTAATCTTGCCTTAATATTTCACAAAATGTCACCAAAGTAACGTTTAACAGATTTTCCCACAGTTGGCACAATGGCCACTTTCAATCAGAGCTTTCTGTTTAATCACAAGGGACTATCCTGCGTGTGTCAGAATGTCCAGCAGAATGTCAATAGCAACCACCGCCACCCCCTTCTGACACCATAAATGTCTCCAGACATTGCCTAATGTCCCCTGGGAGGCCAAATGGCTCCACATGAGAACCACTGACACCCGTGCACCACCTGGGACACAGATGAAGTTCAATTCATTTTAACCCATGTTTGCTGTTATCTACACACATTGCTGGGGGCTCCTGGCCCATGCAGAGCTTGGCCATGGGCTCTGCAGTCATGTTGCTCAGCATCAAATTCAGAGTTTCCTGTACTAGCTACCTCTCTCATTTAAGGGTAAATGAGAATAGTAACAACACTTGCCTCGCATGGTGGGGCTAAGTACTGGACATTCATTCTAAATAAAAAAGCATTTGACATACTACTGGTATACAGTTTCTCTAAACTCATCTAGAAAGGAAGGATCATGAACCCACTGCTAAGAACCAAGAGAATGAAATCATTGGAAGGTGTGTGTGTGTGTGTGTGTGTGTATGTGTGTGTGTATGTGTGATCATGTGGATGTGTGGTTTTCAGAAGCTCCACTCTGTACATTCCCACTGTATTACGTCATTCCTACTGTATTAAGATGTCAAGTGCATTTGGGGGGCTTCATCTCTAATAAATCAGCCAAATTAAATTTGTTTTCTTCCAGCTCAGAAACATAGCATGCCTCATTGAGCTCTGGATAGCCCCTACACCTGCTACTTTAAAAGCTTTGTGTCCTATTTATTTTGTAGTTTAAGAGGCTTTGATAGACCACATTCCACTTTTAGATTTTCTTTTTCTAATGACTGTTCAATAAAGATGGGAAGTGGCCTGGGGAGATGGCTCGGTGGGTAGAGCACTTGCATACAAGTGTGAGAGCCTGGGTTTGGATTCCCAGCACCCATGTCAAGCCTGGAACAACCCCAGAGCTCCTAAGCAAGAAGGGAGACAGAGACAGAGCCCCTGACACGGATATCCCGGCATATACAGCAGGAAACAAGAGGCTCTGTCTCAAGCAAGGTGGAAGGTGAAGCCTAAGATTGTCCTCAGACCTCCACATATACACCTGCTCATCGTGGCCTGTGAGTGCCCACAGTCATAGACACAAACACACGCACAAATACTAAAAACTATAATAGGAAAAAATGATGTGATTTGAAAACGGATACCAGTCCTTAAAACACCTTTAGATCTGCTTCTCTCTTAGTAACAGGTGGGTGTGCAATCCTTAGTCATTCCACAAACCCCAGAGCATGGAGGCATGATGGGGACCCACCGCTGCTCTGATATCTCTGGCCCAAGGTTACTTTGTGTGCTGGTTTGAATGAATGGCCCTCATTTTTAGGCTTGTATATCTGAATGCTTGGTCCCCAGTTGGTAGAACTATTTAGGAAGGACTGACCTTATTGAAGAGATGTGTCACTAAGGGTGAGCTTAGAGGCTTCAAATTTCACAACACTCCAGCTGGCCTTCCTTCTGCCTTATGGTTGTTGTCTCACCATGTAAGCCCTCAGCTACTGCTACATCACTGTGCCTGCCTGGCCACTTCAGAAGGTGGTTATGGACTCACCATCCGAACTGTAAGCGAGCCCCCAATTAAATACTGTCCTTAATAAGTTGCCTTAGACATGATGTTTTGTCATAGAAATAGAAAAATAACTAAGATGCCTGGAATCCCCATAAATAGACCTGCTTGGGAAGTGTTGAGAAATGATCTAGCAGGGGTCCGTTTCCCTGAGGCCCCATCACTACAACCTTCTTAGGCCAAGACAGACCTCCTCCAAATGGGTGCAGCCTTGGATGAAGACACTCTGTTTAAAGACTGGACAGCGGTTGGCATCAGACAAATCTACCATCCCTCTCAGACTTTCCCATTCATGGCCACTGACCCTTGCAGGTCTGCACCTATAGGGCCATGTGGCTAGAAGGAAAGATCTATGCTGAGCCCTACTCTGGTTCCCAGCACAGACACTGAACTACCTCCTAACCCCAAGAGAAACACATGCCCTCTGTCACCACGCTTTTACTGAGAACCAGTGTGCAGGGCCAACTGAGTCAGTTCCACCACATTGAATCCACAGAAACTCTTCCTCTTTGTCTTAGTTAAGGTTTCTATTGCTGTGAAGAGACACCATGACCTTGGCAACTCTTATAAAGGAAAACATTTCATTGTGGTGGCTCCCTTACATTTTCAAAGATTTAGTTCATTATCGTCACAGCAGAAACATGGCAGCATGCAGGTAGACGTGGTGCTAAAGGAGCTGAAGTTCTTACATTTTGGCTCACAGGAAAAATGAAGTGGTCTGAGACACTGGGCATGGTTTGAGCATATATGAGCCCTCAAAGCCTGCTGCCTCAGTGACACACTTCTTCCAATAAGACCACACCTACTCCAACAAGGCCACACCTCCTAATAGTGCCACTCCTTTTGGGGGTTATTTTCTTTCAAACCACCACATTTCACTCCCTAACCCCCAAAGGCTTGTAGCCATATTATAATGCAGAAATGCATTCAGTTCAACTTCAAAAGTCCCGATAGTCTATAACAGTCTCAAACTTATTTAAAAGTCTGAAGTTCAAAGTCTCTTCTGAGATTCATGCAATCTCTTAACTGTAATCCCCTGTAAAATCAAAATCAAAAAGCAGATCATGTACTTCCAACATATAATGGCACAGGGTATACATTATCATTCCAAAACATAGGTAAGGGAACACAGTGAGGAAATACTGGACCAAAGCAAGACCAAACACCAGCTGGGTAAACTCCATGTCTGATGTCAAAGCATTCTTCAGATCTCCAACTCCTTTCAGCTTTGTTGACCGTAACACACTTCTTTCTCCTTTGGGGCTGGTTCTACTCCCTGTTAGCAGCTTTCCTCAGCAGGTATCCCACGGCTCTGGCATCTCCAACAACTTGGGGTCTCCAAGACAATCCAGGTTTCAACTTCACAGCTTCACAAAATGGTCTCTCTAGGCCTCCATTCAGGGACACCCCTGACACCTGCCTGGCCTCAGCAGCTTTCCTTAGTCATGGAGGAAGATTCTACAACCCCTTTCTTCTATCCTTGACTCTAAAGCCAGAACCACATGACCAAGGCTGTCAAGTTCTGCTGCTTGCTGGGGCTGGAACATGGCCCTCTCGTTCAATTACATCTTCATCAGCTTTCTGTTTTCCATGGTTTCCTTCACTGTCTAAGCTTGGCTGTACTGGAATTTGCTCTGTAGACCAGGCTGAACTGAAGAAATCTGACAGCCTCTACCTCTCTAGTGCTGGGATAAAGGTGTGCACCACCACACCTGGCTTTAATCTTTTCTTTAATTCATTCTCACAAGTTGAGAACTTAGCTGGGTGGGATCTTGCCCTGAGGTCACCACTCCCTTTATTCCATTTCTTTATCTGCTTATCTCCTTGAACACAGGACTTGGCTCCATTCCACTTCTGCTGTTTCTTTTCTTATCAGTATTTACATGTTGTATTTTACCCTGCTCTGCTTGCTCCTTTTCATTATAGAGCTTCATTAGAGTTAACACTAATAACCACACGACAGAGTCAATACTATGCTGTTTTAAGATTGCCTCTGCCAACAGTATTAATCCAAATCTCTTCACTTTAGCCTCAGGCAGACACTTTAGACAAAAGCAAAAACCAGTCACATTTCACCAAATTATCACAAGAATGGTCTCTAGGTCACATGTTAATATTCTTCCCCTCTGAAACCTCTTGAACCAGCCCCCCCCACAGTTCAAATCACTCTCAGCACCACTGTCCTCCATGTTCCTACTAGGATAGCCCATTAAGCAGCACTGAAATCATTCAACTGCTTTTCTAATCCACAGTCCCCAGGTCCACATTCCTTCAAACAAAAGCATGGTCAGGCCTATCTCAGAAATACTCCAGTCCCTGGTACCAACTTCTGTCTTAGTTAAGGTTTCTTCTATTGCTGTGAAGAGACACCATGACCTCAGCAACTCTTGTAAAGGAAAACAGTTCATTGTGGCGGTGGCTTACAGTTCAGAGGTTTAGTCCATTATCATCATGGTGGGAAGCAAGGCAGCATAGAGACAGACATGGTGCCTTGAAGGAGCTAAGAGTTCTACATCTTGACTAATAAACAACAAGAAGTAGTCTGTCTCTTTGGGCATGGATTGAACATATATGAGATCTCAAAGCCTGCCTCCACAGTGACACACTTCCTCCAACAAAACCACACCTACTCCAACAAGGCCACACCTTCTAATAGTGCCAATCCCTCTGGGGGTCATTTTATTTTTTTTCCAAACCACCACACTCCTATCCCACTTGGCTCAGAAGGAATCTGATGCTGAAGCCAGCCCAGCTTCCTCCTTCACCCAGATAATTTCTCCAACTAGCCATGCATTGGGGCAACACTTCACTTGAACCCCCACCCCACCCACCACCTACCCCACCCCACTCCCACCCACCCCACCACCCACCTCAAGCTCTCCATGTTGTACTGGACTGACAGCATAAATGTTTTGATTGGTATCATTCTAGGCTAAACTGCTGTTTTGCTCCCAGAGAAATCTGTCACGTATGCTGGGTAATTTAATGTTTTCCTGGCAGAATCATGTAAATATGAAAATAGCCACTGTCCCTCAGAACAGGTCAATAACCCACTAGAGATTGGACTGGTGGCTTCCGGCTCTCAGAACAGTTTGGTGACATTTGTCCCGTATGCCAGAAAAAAATCATGGAGAAGATGCCATGCTGGTAAGAGGTATAACACCACAAGGCAGCTAAGGGACCAAGACCTAGGGAGCCCCTGGGCCCTGTAGAGCCCAGGGGAAGGAGCTGTCTACCGCAGCCCACCACCATTAAGAACATCTTTCCGTCCTGGGTGAGAAGGAAATGTGACAATTCTGGAGGAATGTCTGAATCCTTCCCATTTGAAGTTCAGTCATCTGCTGGGTCAGACTGACCTCGTCTATGAAGGAAAGCATCTCAGAGCTCCATCCAGGGGTCCCTATGGGATCCTGAGTTGCTGTGACCTCTTACATGGCAGACCTGTCTGGGAAAGACTGTGTCTTCAGTGCCAACAATGGAGTAGAAGAAAAGACTTTGTAAGCTCCTTAAATCTTGGCTTCCGCATCTGCATCTGTAAGATGGAAATTGTCTAAAGAGCAAAGCGAAGAAGCCGGCGGGTTCCCTCCTCACACTGGACCACAAATTTCACACTGGGAAAAATCAGAAACATTCTTTCTCAAAGTATGAATGCTTCTAGAGCACTCAGGCTCCACCAATCTCTAAAACATTGGGGGCGTCTAGGAAGAATCAGGCACTTTGCTTATAGCAGCCTGAACAGAATATCTCAGAGTAAGTTCTAAAGGAAGAGAGAGAGTGTGAATCCTTTCCTTGATAACCCCCTCTGCTTTCAGAACATGATCAGAACCTAATTTAAAAAGATTATTGCTTTCTCTGACAATCAAAACTAAAGCCACAGATTATCCTTGGGGAAGATAAAAATAAGAGGTCTTAGAAACCACAAGATTTGAGCCAAGATCGATCAAACAATTGCAATGTGCGCGCTCATCAGCTCACATGTGCACGTGCATACACACACACACACACACACACACACACACACACACACAAACACCAGTGTGATGATTGACACCTATCGACAACTTGATGAGACTTAGAATGACCTGGGAAACGGGCCTCTGGAGGTACTTGTGGGGGATTATCTAGGTTAGGTTAATCGAGGTGGAAAGACAGCCTGCTCTGATCGGTACCCGTCTCTATGCTGGGAATCATATTCTGCACAGATGGAGAAAGTGAGCTGAGCACGGAGTCCATTGATTCAACTTCCTGACTGTGGGTGTGATGTGATCAGCTACCTCAGATCCTGCTGCTATGACCTCCCCACCACAGCGGACTGCACCCCCAAACTGGATATTTTATCCTAAGAACAGAAAAATAACTAAGACAGCATGCATATGCAGATGAGACAAGAGAATCAAAAGTATGATTTCTTCCAGTTTACCAAAAGACTTCAGAACCTAACATCGAATTAAATCTCTCAATACTGCTTTCTCCCTGAAATCCCAAACTACTTTGTGTTTAATTCCATCTGTGTATTTTATGAGAGACCCCTGAACCCAGGGATGATTACCTCTGTGGTCCACATGCGGGTGCTCAGGTTGTAGCAAACATCGGCACTGGGTGGAGGTGGGGGGGCACATTCTTTCAACTGGGCTCAGCTGGCATGGGCATTCACTGCAAAAATGTGTGGCATTCAGAACAGGACAACCAGCAGCGGAGGCTGGACACAGTCCTGTTTAGAGTAAAACCTAACAAAATCATCACTGACTGGAGGGAACAGTGTAGACAAAGAACAGTGGGTCCTACTCAGCATGCACGCCTTCCGTATCCAGAGCCAGAGACATAAATCAAAGCAGTTCTACGCTGGATCATGATCAAGGAGACACTGTGCACAGGCTGTGGCCTCTGCCATCCCACTTAGCCGTCTGCCGCTAGCTACTGAAAAGAACGGAACTTAGCAGGCCCATCTGCTCATTCGCTTGCCCAGTTGACCGACTTGTCTGTTAGTTGATTAGTTGATCAGATACTTGGTTAGTTAGCTAGTTGACTTCGCGAAAGGGTGAAACCAAGAGAGAATATTAAGATTTCTCTGTAGGCCTGGAAATGTAGTTCAGTTGGTAGAGTATTTGCATAGCATGTACGAAGCCCTGGTTCAATCTCCAGCACCAAATAAAACCAGTGGTGGTACACTCCTGTTATCCCAGCATTCCAGAGGTAGTGGCTCAGGCTCAGAAGTTCAAGGTCATCCTCAGCTACAGAGCTCAAGACCAGCCAGGGCTATATGAGATCTTGTCTCAAACAAGAAAACAATACTCTTTCTCTGCTGATGTCCCACTCATTTGCAGCTTGGACTTCCTGTACAAGGGTTGTTCTTACATTGTTAATTCTATAAATGTGCCATAGTTTCCAATTATTGTAAATAACCAAGAAACAGCTAGAAATAACCTTTCTACAAGATTAAGCTACTACTAAATGATTGTGCCCAGGTAGAACCCTCACAGTCAACCACGCTTCTTGAAGCTTGGGGAAATGCAATTTTTAAAGGTAGTTTTAAAAATTAGCAGAGGAATTAATGGGTTTTGTGATAGAGTTTTCACACATACATTTTGTTCATCCCGCACCCCACTCTTAACTCTCTCCCCTCTCCCCCAGACCTGGCTCAGTAGGTCCCCCTCCTGCTCCAGTAACCAGTAAGTAGCACTTTCATCTCAAAGGTATTGTATTACCCCAACCCCACCCCAAGACCTCTTCTTCCGCTGTCATGGTCCCCTATCCAGTTTTATGGTCCATGCCCACACTCCCCCACACAGCCAGTTTTCACTTGGGAACGTGAGTATTGTTGGTCAAGAACAAGAATGCCAAATCAGTGGGTACTTAGAAGGTCATCAGTTAGCTACCACAACCCTAATGTTTCCTAGCTCTGTTCCCCAAAGGTTTTCAAAACACCCACTAACTTGTCCAAAGAAGAACAAAGCTCCTGACCAGGAGAGCAAGCAGAAAATCCCTGCCCTGTCAATCCCCAGGACCCTCAAACAAGGACACAGGACATGAGCCAGGGTGGGGCTCAGCTCTAAGGGAGGGTGTGAGAGGCCAGCCACTGCTGTCCACTGAGAGAATACAGGATTGCCTGATACACAGAAGAGCATCCTCTTTGAGCCTGGGAGGCAGAACCTCTGTTTGGTCCAGCACGGCTGCTGAGTAGCACTGAGTAGGGAGCAGGGGGTGACAGGCAGACTCTGGGGGTGCAGGGAAGACCCTATAAAGGGGACTAGTGACTGCTGCAAGCAAGCAGCAGATCACAGAGTAGTAGTATCATGGAAGGACTTCATCAAGATTTCCCCCAGAGAAGCCTTATGCTCACAGGAATCACTACATGAGAACAAGGTTAGAAGGAAGAATATGTAGACTATAAGGCAGCCATGCCCATAGTAGAGCAAGCAAAGTCCTTCAGGCTAGGAAGCCTCTGTCCAGCGAGAATACCCAGGGTGATCCCCTTTAGGGATACATGCGAACGGGCTTTATTTACCCCACAGAACCCTTGACCCATGTTTGACTGACAGGGACTGTAGCCTCACCATGTTAACACCTTGTTGCTGTTATAAGACTCAGTAAGTATAGGCACCAGACTCTAATGTTGTGACTGAGTACTAGTCCTGTGTCAGTGGGTAAGCTCCGCAGCTGCTGCGTACCTTGGTGAACTAGTTTGACTTCCATTGCTGTGACAAAACACCCCGATATAAAGCAACATGGGGGAGAAAAAATTTCATTCTGTTTACGACTCCAGGTGACAGTCCATCGTTGTGGGACGTCACAGTGACAGGAGCCTGACGCAGATGATCATAAGACATCCCCAGTGCAGATCACAGAGACATGAACATATCCATCCCGCCTACTCCCTTATACTCAGCAACTTTTCTTCACTCTTCAAGGGCCCAGCCTAGACGACAACGGTACCACCCGCAGTTGGCAGCGTTTCCCCCATCAGCTAACAATCAAGCCCGTCCTCCATAGGCATGTCCACAAGCCCACCTGATCCCCATTTGAACTCCCCAAGCCGACATTTAAAACTAAGCAGCATCCTTGGTAACTATAACGACGCAGTACCAACACATCTTTCCAAGGACAATGCTTTGGAGAAACGTGGAAAGGATTAAACTCATTAAGAAACATAAAATGCGCAAAATGATCTGGAAGTGTAATAAGAACTGGGAAGTTGTTATCTGTCACCACTACCGTGATACTGGTTTTGACTGTGACTGTGATGGGGGAGGAGGGGTCTCCGCAAATACTTGAGGCTCCTAAGTCTCGTTACCTTAGCTAGTCGGTGGCACAGCCAGGAATGGAGAGTCTGAATCTAATACTTGGGTGAATGCTTATTTAGCATATATTGTTCATAGAAACATGGGGATTTAAAGTGTAAACACAATTCCTGTACTAGTAGAAAGAATAAGCTGCAGAGAAAATACTACCTACATGCTAAATGAGGGAATTCAGCACCATTCATTAAAAGTGCATGAGGACCAGGCATGGTAATATCTGCCTGTCATCCCAGCTACTCTGGAGACGGAGACAGGAGGATAGTTAAGTCCGGAAATTCAAGGCTAGTCTGGGCAACACATTAAGATTCCCAACTTGGAAAGGGAAGGGAGGGGGTAGGAGGGGAAGAGGGGAGGGGAGGGGTTGAGGAAAAGGAAGAAAAGAGGTGTGCAGATAAGGGAGGTGGCTTTCCCCTGTCAGTCTGGAAAGGTCTTGGGAGTGGTGACCTCTGGGCAGGACTGGACAGGTTGGAAGGAGCAGGGCAGAAGATGGTAGAGAGGAGTGTGCAGACAAAATGACACAAAAGCCCGGAGCTTGGCCAGTGAGAAAACTCGCCGTGCAAAACTGCAGCTCCAGTGTGGGGCGTTTACCCACCACCCCCACAGTTTTCTTGAGTGCGAGCAGCAGGAAATATTAGATAGAAGGATTTATTGCAGAGAATCTTGCGGAGATAAACAGATAGAAAATAAAGGATAGCCTCGAGAGGGCCTGGAACCTTTTCCAACGGCCCCCGACTGTCTCTGCCCCAGGGTTTTTATAGAGACGCCAAGGGGTGGAGCAAAAGACCTCCTCCCCCAGCACAGCCAAGTGCAGACCATCCCAGACACCTGCACTCAGGCCCGTGGTCCTAATCATCCTCTATGCGGACCTGCTGGGTAAAGCCACGAGGAACCTGAGAACGGGTTCCCACACTCCAGACACTGGACAGAGTCACTTCACTTAAGAAACAATCTATTTACCTCCTCGAGCCTTTGTGTTTGTACATAAATCCCCAAACATGGCTGTAACACAAATTGCTAAAGGGTCTCTTTTAATAAAAAACCCAGAGCCAGATATTGGGGTAAATGCTGAAAGATCAGAGAGACAAAGGAACAAGCCACAGCCACGTTTTACCTCTAGGACTCAGCCTGAAAAGCTTCCTCAGCCAAAAAGCTTCTAGTTCCTGTCTCCTCACGCCTTATATACCTTTCTCCGCCCAGCCATATTACTTCCTTCTTAGTGCTCAGATTAACGGCATGTGACCCTTCAAGCAAAGGCATGAGATCTCAAGTGTTGGGATTAAAGGCATGTGATTCCCACGTCCTGGGATTAAAGGTGTGTGCCACCACTGCCTGGCTCTGTTTCTCTCTTAGACAAAATCAATCTCATGTAGTCCAGGGTGGCTTTGAACTCACAGAGATCCAGATGGATCTCTGCTTCCCGAATGCTAGAATTAAAGGTGTGTGCTACCACTGCCTGACCTCTGTGTTTAATCTAGTAGCTTGTTCTGTTTTCTGATCTTCAGGCAAATTTTATTAGGGTACACAATTTATCACCACACATTGCCCCACAACTACGCAGCACACCTGGACATTAAAAACCCCTCTTTGTGGTGTTGTCCATTGAGTTTCATTTCTTCCAAGAGCCGGAGTCATTGGAGCAATGGATACTGCAGCTGGCTTGCATTAAAAAAAAAAATTCTACCACACTGGCACAGCTGAAGGATCTTATTTTACAAATTGTGTAACTAGAAAGCACTGGCTTTGCCTTTTGTACTAGAGATGTGGTGGAATTAAAGGATTCAAGAGTGCAAAGCCTTCATGAATAATGGAGAAACTTCTAGTCCCGGCAAATACTAGTTCCACTTTTCATGGGCCGATACTGGCCTCTAACATTTGAGGAGAGCTTAGTAGTGCCAAGTGCTCCTTGGTTTAGTCAACCTCATGCAGAGCTTAGTAGTGTTGAGTACTCCCTGATTCAGAGTCATCCTCAAGAAGAGCTTAGTTGTGCTGAGTGCTCCCTGGTTCAGAGTCATCCTCACACACACTTACCTGTGCAGCTGCTCTGTGGAACCATACATCTAAAATCCCAGAATCAATTCATTCTTAAGATAAGTTTAGTAGGTACAATTTAGTGGTACAATTTAAATTAATAAATAATAAATATTGACTACAAACATCTCAAATAGTAGTTCCTGAAGGTTCTCAGAACAAACTCATTGAGACAGAGCAACAATTATGCTCTTTTTATGAGTGAGGCCATAAAGGACAGAAGTCACTTCCCATATACTCAGGAAGGACAGGCTCGGGTTGAGAAGCCAGCTCTCTGGCTCAAGTCTACACATTCCTCCACAGAGTGGCCTTTCACACCATTCTCTAAAGGAGGAGTAGGAACATCTGGGCTGGGTAGCAGACTGAGTAAGTGAAACACTTCCCACACAAGCATGGAGACCTGGGTCCAAATTTGCAGAATCTGAGGAAAAGCTTGGCACATAACACAGGTGTCATCTGTAATCCCAGAAATCTCAGTGCTCCCACAGAAAGATGGAAGCTGGAGTTAGGAGCACCTCAGGAGTTCAAGGGCCACCTAGCCCAACATATGTGCCAAGAAACAAGAGGGGCCCTGCCTCAAACAAGGCAGATGTGAGAACTGACACCAGAGGTTGTCTTGACTTTCACACCTATGCCACACCCATGCCACATGCATATATATATATATATATATATATATATATATATATATATATATATATATATCCACACACTGCACTTCTCTCTTCTCTCTCTCTCTCTCTCTCTCTCTCTCTCTCTCTCTCTCTCTCTCTCTGACACACACACACTCACACATGTGCGTGTGCGTACGAGCACACATGCACTCACCCAGTAACAGCAACACCCAAGGGCTCCTATAGCCTCTCTACCATATGCTCAGAAATAGTTGGGACATTGGGCCTGTCCTTGCCCAATTTGAAGACTCCACTCTCAACTTGAATCTTGACTAGTGGTTACCATTCTGCCCACCTGCAGCGGAGAGGAGGCTCTCTCTATTGCTTCAGCCGGCCAACAACAGGACAGACCAGAGGAACGACTGCCCAGGGGTCCATGGGAAGGATTTCAGATTCTGAATAAGCACTGACTGTGTATGAGGGAGTCATTTCACCCTAAAGGTGTCCACAGAGGCTCCCACGCCCTGAAGCAGGCCTCTGGGATAGTTACTTTTCTTGGTACTATGGGAAAATGCCTGCCAAGATACAACTTACCGGAGGGAGGATTGACTCTGCATCATTACCTGAGGGCACAGTTCTCCATGGCGGATAATGAAGAAGTAGCTAACCACTGTGACAGCAGGTGCCATCTCACATCAGCAGACCAGGACACATAGAGAGATCCATGCCGCAGTCAGTCACCTTTCTCCTTTCCCCCCTTTACTCAGTCTGGGACTCTGGCTCCTTGAATGGTGTCACCCACATTCAGGGTGAGTCTTCCCTCCCCAGGACGTCCTCTGTAGAAACGCCCTCACAGACATGCTCAGGGGTGTGCCTCCCAGGTAGCTCCAAGAGCAATCAACTGGCAGTGAAGATGAGCCATTACACCCAGCATGGAGCACAGAGAAAAGAGGCAGCGGAGTCCGGGCCACATACAAAATAGATGCAGACAGGCCTTCCATGTGTGCAGGGGGTCCTGTTGACCAGCTCTGGACACTGTCCCTGGAATGACGGTCGCAGGAGTCTGCACAGACTTGGGCTCCTCCTCATCACTTGGGAAGAGCAAGTTAAGCTGATGCGGGAGAAAACGCAGCACAAGGGAATCCACTTTCAACCGACATCAGCATCTCACAGGGATCGAGGCCGTTGGGCGAGGGGGTAGAAAATACATTAACATGATAAACCTGTGGATCGATTGAGATCAACCTGCACCAATCATTCCGTTCACGTTTAACAACATTTCAGGTTGTTATTAAGTGAAAACACACTAAGTATGGACGGAGAGAGAATCACAGCAGAGCATGCAACATTTTATATTCAAATTCAGCACGATCAAAAAAGAGGCTCGGTTTTGAAAACTCCATCAGAGTATGCTTAATCAGCACTTCCAAGCACGCACCCTTGATGTACTGAAAGCAACGGCTTACAGACCCTGTGGACTTTGTACAAGCACCTGTAAGCAGTCATCTCCTTCAAGGGCTGTGTGTAAGATCTGAAGAGTTCTCTCTCACTTCCGTCAACTCCACACAAGCCTGCCTCTAATGCAAGACTTGAAATTTTGCTCTACAAATGTTTGACTACACGTGCACGGACATGTCTGATGGGAAGGAAAGGAAGGAAGGAAGGATCCACGGGAAGGACTTCTCCTTCCATAGATCCGGGCTACCTCTCTGCTGACTTGTTTTCTGAGAGCAGAGTTAACACAGAGGAAGCCGAGCTCATACACAGACACTAAGACCCTCCTGCTGTCTGTCACCTCCTACAGCAACAAACCACACGGGCTTCTCTAGTTAGAATTCAGGCTCTCCCGTGTGTTCATGGTGTCCCATCCGGAGGTCCCCTAGTACAGATGAGCTAAGGAAATTGCAGTCAAACTACTCAAGCCAGATGTCCCTAACCGCCAATACAGTTCCAGTACTTCCCATTTTCGCCAAAATAACCAATGGCATTCATCTAAAGTCTCCAAATAGAGAGTGATTAAAACTAATATAGAAAAATTCATTTTTAATTCTTTTTATAGCTAACTCCGCAAGAAGTTAGAGGAAGCCCTGACGTTGTGAAAGTGAAGACAGGCTTGAACAGAAAGAAGTAGTGGCTCAGGCTGAGAGATGTAGTGTCTGGCAACATCTGGGGCTGTGAAAAAAAAACAGAAGGCCAAGCCACGGATTTATGTAAGGTGCGAGATTGGCTCCGAGACCACCACATAATGAACACAGGACCCTCGGGAAATCACAGCCACAAGAAGGAGAGCGTATGAAGTCTTAGTATTGATTCTGGGTTTTGGGTTTTTTTTTTTCCTTAACATTTATTTATTTGTGGGGGCATGTGCTTGCCTCAGCAGGTGTGTGGAGGTCAGAGAACAACTTTCAGGAGTCCATTCTCCTCATCCGCCATGCTAGTTTCAGGCATCGGAGCCAAGTCACCAAGATTGATGGCAAGCATCTTCACCGTGGACCCATCTTGCTGACCCTTCATGTTGATTCTTAAAGAAGGGTTTGAAAAACTCATAAGGATTTCTAAGTAGATATTGGTCCTCACTGTGTTTAGGGCCATGGCTCACCCCACTGCATGACCCCTATAATCCCCGTCCTTTGTATCTACAAGCTCTAGACAAGAACCTTAAACCCAGATCTCAAACTATGTACAAATTCAACTATGTATTTCACAATTTAAAATCAGGAAACATATGCAGGGATAAAAGCTGACGTGGGTAAAAATGACCAGAAGCGTTCTCACCAAGAGCAAACCCACAAAGCAGAAGTTGGAGTTATCAAGTACAAAAGGCAAAACGCACACATGCATTTGAAGACAGAGATGACCTCAAACGCGTGATGCAAGACTACTGGACAATCATGAAAGGGTGAAACATAAGCAAAGGGACCTGCTAAAACCGAAAAATGAACAAACAATGGAGTAAATGAAAATGGAAAATAAAGTTAAGCAATTGAAAGATGGGTTAGAACCACAGATGAGACATTTCTAAGGAGAGAATGTGTGAGCTGACTGGTAGATTTCAGCATTCAGAAAGAAAAGGAAACATCGAAAACTGGGAAGTACTGTGAAGGAACAAGACCCAGCAGATCTTAGGGGAAATGTGCAAAACCAATGCAGCAAAGAAGAAGTCTGAGGAGATAATAGCTTGGGATATTTACATTCATCTCCAGATTCAGGAAGCCCAAGAAGTTCTAAATGAAAAAAAGTATGTGTACACTATACACACACAGTATTGATTCTGCTTTGTTTTAAACATTTATTTATTTGTGAAGGAGCATGTACTTGCCACAACAGGTATGTGGAGGTCAGAGAACAATTTTCAGGAGTCCATTCTCCTCACCCACCATGTCGGTTTTAGGCATCAAACATATCTCCTTCTATAAATCTGAGACAATGCTTATCTGTTTACTTGTTTTCTCGGAGTGGAGTCAACATAGAGGAAGCTGAGTCTACACACAGACACTACGGTCTCCTGCTGTCACTTCCTACAAACCGTGGGGTCCTCTAGCCTGAGTTCAGACTCTTAAATGTGGTCAAGGGCCGGGCAGTGGTGGTGCACGCCCCTTGGGAGGCAGAGCCAAGCAGATCTCTGTGAGTTCAAGGCCAGCCTGGTCTACAGAGTGAGATCCAGGACAGGCACCAAAACAACACAGAGAAACCCTGACTCGAAAAAACAAAAACAAAAATCAACAACAACAAAAAATGTGTTCATGGTGTCCCATTCTGAGGTTCCTCGGTATACGTACATACATACCTATGTGTGTGTGTGTGTGTGTGTGTGTGTGTGTGTGAGAGAGAGAGAGAGAGAGAGAGAGAGAGAGAGAGAGAGAGAGAGAGAGAGAGAGAGAGAGAAAGGAAGGAAGGAAGGAAGGAAGAAGAAGAAAGAAAGAAAGAAAGAAAGAAGAAAGAAAGAAAGAAAGAAAGAAAGAAAGAAAGAAAGAAAGAAAGAAAGAAAGAAAATAGTATTGATTATTAGCATTGAGCCTTCCAGGTCTTGGCAGATGGCTCAGTTAGCAGATTATCTTACCAGCATGAGATCCCAAGTTTGATCCTCTAGAACACAAACATACAAAAAGCATGGGTGTGGGGCTGGCAAGACGACATTTCAGGTAAAATGCTTTCTGCACAAACCCATTTTTTTTTAAATATTCAGAACTGTGATAGGAGGAGAGAACACACTCCTGTAGCCCTGAAACCCCCCCCAACACACACACACAGAGTGCCACCACTAGCACCACCACCACTAATAATAATAATAATAATAATAATAATAATAAATTATTATTTTAAAAGGAAGAACAGCCAGATGTGGAGTTGCACACCTGTAATCTCAATGCCAGGGAGGCAGAGCTAGGCAACCCCCTGGAGCGAGCTGCCAGCCAAGCTAGCCTGCTTAGTGAGTTCCAGGCCAACAAGAAATCCTGTTTCAAAAAAATATGGGACACTGAATTTAAGAAAAGGCATCTGAGATTGTCTTCTGGCTTATACATACACACATACATTTAACACACACACACATCCACACATATGTGTACTTATGCACACAAGCATGCGTGCACACACGTGCACAAAAAAGTCTAAAGTTTTAAATATTTTAAGAAGAAAGTAAGTTTAAACTTTGTTAACGTAAGTATATTTATGTTTTGAGGAAATTACTATAAGGTAATACAGTAATTAACAGATTAACAAACAATGAGTGAATAATATGATTGCACAAAATGTGAACTATATATAAATAACATTAAATTTCAATAAACATGTGATCACATGTGTTGCTAGAGTTTTCCTGCCTGGCCCACAGTCAGGGCAAATCTCTCTCACCCGCCAGTCCCAAGCCGCTCAAACCCGACCAAGTAAACACAGAGACTTATATTGGTTACAAACTGTATGGCCGTGGCAGGCTTCTTGCTAACTGTTCTTACAGCTTAAATTAATCCATTTCCATTAATCTATACCTTGCCACATGGCTCGTGGCTTACCGGCATCTTTACATGTTCCTTGTCCTGATGGCGGCTGGCAGTGTCTCCCCTCCCAGCTTCCTGTTCTCTCAATTTTCCTCTCTGTTAGTCCCGCCTATACTTCCTGCCTGGCCACTGCCAATCAGTGATTTATTCATTGACCAATCAGCAACACATTTGACATATAGACCATCCCACATCACACATGTGTTAAACAATATACAATGTGTAGTAGATGATCAGAAACCCTTTCACAACAAATAAACTGGGAGGGTGAGAACTCCAAAAGTACAGTCCATATACTAAAATGTCCTCCACTTTAATTCAGAACACTCCCTTGGCTTACCCAGATCTGAAGCCCCCAGTTAAGATCCAGTCTCCCCAACAATTCTCTACTCAGTTGCGCACTTAGCACTCCACCACCCACCTTCCAACCTCACTCAAAGACGTCTCCATTTGTGAAATTTCATTTAGATCTGGCACATTTCCTTCTTTGGAAGACCATTTCCCTTTTGAGTGGCATTAGCATTAGGCCGTTCTCCAAGGATACCCAGAGCTCCGATAGCTCAAAGTCACTTCCCATCCCACTCAACAGTACAACGGAGCTGGCATCAGACTCAGACTCACGGGTGTGCCTGTGAGGACAGCCACACTCTGAACACCGCATTTAATTTGAATAGCACCTCCTAAGAGGAGTCCTGGAAGATCAAACTCCACTGGAAATCCCCCACTCCTCCTCTTCTAACTCTCCAGCTCTTTTTCTCTCTCCTCCTCACCCTAAGAACAACAGACGGGTGGACAGACAGACAGGAACTCCCATGTTGCACACACAAAATCTACTCTTCCGCTGACTGAGGCAGTGAGCGTGCTGTGCACACCTGTAAGAGCTGGTCACCACAGGTGTAGCAAGAGCCCGTGTGTCACACAATCATTGCATTTGGGTGACAGCATGAGGCTTCACAAAGCCTACTGATGCGATGTTAATTATTTACAAAAAGTGAGTCAGTTGCACCTGCATTCAAAACAGAACTAAGTATTAAATAAAATTTATGACGTGCATATGATTTCCACTCTTTTATTACCTATTTGTTTTCTTAAAATAATCATGTTAAAAGGTGCTCCCTCAGGTAATAAATTCTTGTGTTTAACTTACCTCCCATTTCCATCCTAACCAGGTTCCTCCGCAGTAAAAGCCAAACTCTCTGACATGTTTGCAGAGCACTTTATCCAAAGAGTCCCGAAGGCTTTCTGGGTTTCATTCTATCTAGGGAAGGGAGTAAATTATTCACGTTACTGAGAGCTGTGAATAATGCTTCCTGGCTACTCCAGTCTGTTACCTTAACCAGCATGAACTAAGCCAGGCTCACGAAGCTGTTTTCAGGCCAAGATCCATCTGTAAGCTTGCCAGGACCAGGAGAGGCTAGACGCTTTCCCCACATGGCTTCTCATCCATCTTCCCCTCTCCACTCCCATGCCACCTCTTTCTCTTCCCTTTGATTTTTACTCAACAAGTCAAAGTGTGGAGACAGAAAATGAGAAAATTTCTAAAACGAAGAAATAATGGACTCCGTGGTCCCCTGTTGACCTCAAACATTAATGTCATCTCAAATGTTTAGGTCTCAACGGCCTCTACATTCTGAGCCCCTTCTCGCCAGTCAGCTCCAGAACCATTTGCTCCTCTGCAGGCCTCCTCCGGTTATCAGGGAATGCAAAATGGGAAGAAAAAAAAAGAATGAATCCAAATAATAGTGCCTAAGGATAGCCACGTTCACATATGAGAGTTAAAGTGTCCACTGGAAACAGCAATATGCTTAAGAAAGTGAAGGCAGGCAGGCAGGCAGGAAGGGCGATCTCATCTAGCAAGGATCCAGTGAGGAAGCCCATGAACACCTCTCTCTAGTGGAAGATAATTCTCACAGAAGCAACCAGAACACCCCATTGTTGACAAATCCCTTCTTTCTCATTAGTGTACACTAACTGGACAGGACCATGTGTTTCTTCAAGTACGTGTGTAATGTGCACATTTGAGCACACTCACTCTCCTGGCTTCTCCCTGATAGTCCCCCCTCCATTTCATGTCATTTTCCAATTGATATAGGAATGATAGGAAAAAAGGGTAGAGTATTGAATCTACTTTGATCCAAAAAACAGCTATTAATCTCAAAATATTTTACATTGGTGTGATTTTGGTTTATTTAAAGTTATTTTTGCTATACTGTATATATGTTTCTACTCTTGTTTGGGGTGTTGTGCTAATGCAGCTCATTTAAAAGTATAATTATAATTTAAAAATACAGGTATAATAATATCTATAATAATCTATAATAATAATCTATAATAATCAAACTTGTAGTCACATTTGTTAGGTTTTCAAAGTTGAACAGATATATTTAGATAGACAGAGGGTCTTCAAACACCGAAAGACCTACAGAATATGGCATTTAATATGTTTAATAACCTAAGGCTTTTCATGACAGTGAGACATGTCTGCTCCTAGCAGTATGAATCTACTTCAGATGAGATAATGGGCATCGAAGAAACTCCATATAGAGTTTGCTTTCTTTATGGCAAAAGCTAGCCATTTGGGGAAAAAAATGCCCTGCCTCAATTGCTGACAGTATACTGTCCAAACTGGACCAGCAAGACACAAAAAAAGCAACTGCCAAACTTTGCAAAGATAAAGTAGGACAGTCCTTCAAAATTCCCTGCACCTCAAAAAAGTCTGTCAGATATACTAGGCCTGTAGGCCAAAGATAGATGCCCTAAACATTGCAGAAGAACTTTGGGTATCCAGACAGCCAGATGTCCCTGTCATTATGTAACATTACACCCTTCTGGGGTCTTTGATGGAGTTAAAGACTAAATAGTTAAACTTACAGTTTTCCTTAATTATGAAAAAAGGTTAATTAAGTATAAAGCTTTAGACTCATAAAGATAAAATAGATAATGGAGTATTTTCTCTAATTTTGCCAAATACAAATGGACTGGATATTGTACTTCTTACTTGATAATTGTTTTTATTGTATATAATTTTGCTATGTTAAAGTTAAAAACCTTCCTTTTTAATTAGACAAAAAGAGGGAAATACTGTGGAAAAATCTTTGTAAACTGTAAATACGTATTACTCTCATTGATTAATAAAGAGCTGGCTGGCCTATAGCTGAGCAGGAAGAGATTGGGTAGGAGAGCCAGACTAGGAGGATGCTGGGAAGAAGAAAGGCAGAGTCTGAGGAGTCACGAGGAGACACCAGGAGACAAAGATCGAGCAGGATAGAAATTATGTACATAAGGTAAATGAGCTTCAGGGCAGAACATAGATTAATAGAAATGGGTTAAGTTATGAGCTAGTTAAAAACAAGCCTAAGCTATCAGCCAAGGATTTACAATTAATATTAAGCCTCTGTGTGGTTATTTGGGAGTGGCTGCCAGGACACAGAGAAACTCTGCCAACGTCCAATATTCTGCAGATGAGAACACAGGTGTGGCACTTGCCTTTTTGAGCCTGATGAGACATTATAATTTTCCATGTGACCCATTTTCCTTCAAATAGCATGATTTTATTCTTGTCACTGAATAATACTCCATGGTGTAAACATATCACATTTTCCTGTCCATTGATCAGGGCACAGGCACCTAGGCTGGTCCCACGCTGGGGTTTTGTGGACAGTGCCACACTAAGCATGAGTGTGCAGCTATCACTGCTGTGTGCTGTGTCTAAATACACGATTACCAGAGTAAAGAGACAGCCAACAAAGTGCATGAAAAATCCTTGCCTACTATTAATTCAACAGGAGATTTATATAAATAATTACATATATAATTTAGTTTTTATACATATACACATATATATATATTTATATATATATATATATATATATAAAACTAAAAGTATTAAACATCTAAAGACTGAATACTCCAATCTATAGTTGGGAAAGTGAACAGAATAGGTGTGTGTGTGTGTGTGTGTGTGTGTGTGTGTGTGTGTGTGTGTGTTGTATATAATCATTAGTGTGGGTGTTGTGCATGTATACATGCACATGGAGGCCAGAGGTTGATATGAAAGATCTTTTTTTTTTTTTTTTTTTTGACAAATATCTTTAATTACTCTCAGCCTTTAGTTTTGAAGCAGGGTCTCTCACCAAACCTGAAGCTCATCAGCTTGGTTAGACCATCTGACCAATCAGTTTCAGGGATCCACCTGTCTTTCCCTCCCACATGTCTTCCTCCCTCCTTCCCCCCACTGCCAAGTACTAGAGAAACAGGCAGGCACACCCCACCATGCTGGTATTTTAACACGATTTCTCTAATCCAAACTTCTTCCTGCCTGAGCCAATGACCAACCAGACACTTCCCAAGGAGCAAACTACAAATGGCCAATAAATGTATGAATCATTCCATTTTTGTTGAAGGAAAATAAAAATGGGAGGAATACATCATTTATCTTCATTGGTTTCTAGAAACTTCAACATCAACCACCCTAGACCCATCTATCCAGCCAACTTCAGTCATGACCTTTCAACATTGCAAGCCAATCTTGGTTGTCAAGTCCACACACTTGGGAAGAGGGAACCTTGATTGAGGAACCACCCCTCATCAAACTGGACTGTGGGCATGTCTGTGGGGCAAGTTTTTGATTGCCAGTTAGTGTGGATGGGCCCCTTCCACTGTGGGCGGTGCCATCCCTAGGCAGGTGGGCCTGGGCTCTGTAAGAAAGGTAGCTGGACCCGAGCCTGAAGTAAGCCCATGAGCATTCATCTGTGGTTTCTGCTTCAAGCTTTTGCCTTGAGCTCCTGCCCTGGCTTCCTTGGATGACGGAGTGTGACCTGTGAGTGAAGTAAACCCTGTTCCCTGCATGCATGTTGCCTTTGGTCACGGCATTTATCACAGCAACAGAAAGTGAAGTAGAAGAGCTGAGGAGACTATAGTGGACACTGTGCGGCCAGAAGCCAAGCCATCAAGAGTAGCTTCACTTGGCCTACCTTCCCACAGGCCACCTTCAGAAAGAGCAAACCACAGAACTCTGTGTTTGTCGTTTGGGACACATGCTCACCCCGAATATTCTTTTTAATGTTAATGTTGCTTACACCCTAGTAACAAAATACATGTAGAACTGCAGAGACGACCTTCATAGATTCCCAATCAATGCACCAAGCACCTTCGTGATAACTCCCATGTCCATCAATCTAGTAAGTTTACTACTGTATAGACACAAAATCGATAAAAATATACACCTCCAAATACTTATAAAATAAAGTGCTGTAGAGAAGACACTGTGGGCCTACAAGAAGCAATTATACTGCACAATTACAGAGTGCGATACAAACAGCAAATAGTTATCTTAACTGCCCATGAAAAATTATGAGAGGTTCCAGGCTGACTTGCTTCCCCTCGGCTCCTGAAGGAAAGCCAGTGTGAGGAAGTACATTCATGTCCTTTATCCACACCTTCTGCTACTGTCCCCAAAACCGAAATGCTCAGCACCAAATAGGATGAACAGACTAGCTCAAAGCTGGGCTTAGAGCTGGCTTCCTCTGGGGCCATGTGGAATCAGGCCAAACCTTCAGAGACCTGTCTGGAATCCTCTCTCTAAGGCCCACATAGTCAACCCACCATAAACAGGGAGCATGTGTCCTAAACACCCCACTTATCTACAGCAGGTCAGCTGTGGGCTCCATTCCACTCAGGATCTAGGCTACTACCAGGATTATTTCCAGTGGTAGACACAAAGAGATCAAGGCAAGCCAAACCACAGACAGGCTCCTAACACTCCATCCTGGGATAAACATCAACCTGAACAAGTCGTGGACTCCCAAAGGTGCTGGAAATAGCACCCCTGCTTGGAGCATGAACCAAAGCAGAAGTGAGCAGTCTGAGCAACATCCCCAAGATGGAGTGACTGTCTCCACTGGCCTCAGTCTATGTGACGCTAACTGCTCCTCACCAAGGTGGACAGGTCATAGAACCACCTGAATTCCACCAAAGAATTATGAGTCTACAATCCGGAGAAAACCTCAATGTGATTTTGTGTGCTGTTGGGGCGGGGGTCAGTGTGCACACATGTGCGAGCAGATACACACACTCATGCTGTGCATGTGGAGGCCATTGGGAGTCTGTGTCTATCACTCACTACCGTATTTTCTTTCTTACCTACTAAGCCTCAGCTTAACTCCCCAGCCCCCTGGGTATGATTTTGAGAATCACCAAGTCAAAGGCTTTCTGGGGTCTTCCCCACCCTTCCCACCCATTGCTCCTTCTCCCAGTATTCTGCTGGGAGACTGCCTGTTGCCTGGAATGAGAAAAGGCCCATGGCCAACATTTGTTCCCACCTCACCTGCAGGACTGAGACCATCAGAGCATGAAATCCCTGCCCTGGGTATCGCTTGTCCACATTTCAATGTCACTCAGCTCTTTTTGGTGTCCCAGCGGTGAAAGCTTCGAGATGAGATGGAGACCAACCCTTTTAACCCTTCAGTTCTCAGGCATGGCCACCACTCACAGCACAAACATCTGTCCATCTCCCGGACACAATTAGGCTCATCATCTTGAGAAAAGACAGAAGTACTTAAAGTATCTTTTTCCCCCTTGAAGGTGGGTGGAATTTCAATTTCCTCCAAGAGCCCATCGGGCTGTTTTGTAAACGGATGCTCTGTCTCTACGGTTCACACTACAGCGAAGCCTGTCGTTCAGAGTTCATCTCAAACCTTTGTCCTGCAGAGTCCCTCGAGGACTTTGCCAAGTCCTTCCTTATTAGATGCACGTTGAGCGGATCCCGTGCACTCCCGTTCTGCTCGCCTCGCGTGGCATCAGGGGCAGGATATTATTTGCAACAGCCAAGGTAATTACCATCCAGCAGGGTCCAATTGTTTTCAATTAAAAGCTTTACTGCAGTCTTTAGTTTTAATACCACTGTGGCCATCTGCTCTCGCTGAAGATCTACCAGCCAAAAGCCCAGGCCACGTCTTAATGCCATTAACTCCAGAGAGGAGTTTTCCCTGCGAAGTGGAAAATTCTCAACAGTCCAGGGAAAATATGGGAATGCCCCCCACACATCTTTAGTGACATGGGGAAAGTTCAGGACTCCAAGAGATTTTCCCACATGAACTAGCACTTGCCTAGAGTCCTGGGCCAATCTCTTCATTCTCCTCATCGCTTTGGCAGAGGAGGCTCAGCTTTGTGCCTTGGCCTGTTTTCCACGAAGTCTCAATATTCTTCAGCATTACTACAAAAAGCCTCTGGAGCAGTTTAGGCTGGATTGCTTTGGTACGGACATTTTCCATCACTGATATCCAATATCAATTGGCATCTTCTTAGGTCACCCTGACCCCAAATCTAAGCATCTCTGAATTGTAAGGCTCGAACCAGATATCTAGTGAACTCTCACACAGTGGTGTGATGTAACAGCTGTCACAGCTAAGAGCCTGCAGCCTGCTTCATAGCTCATAAGGTTTTCTTTTGTTTGGAAATCCTGAGACAGGGCCTTGCTGGGCAGCCTGAGTTGTTCTTGAACTTCTATATCCTGCAGGCTAGCCCAGAGCTCTCAATCCTCTTGCCTCTACCTACCGAGTGTTGGGATAAATGGCCACACATGGCTGGTCCCAACAACGTTAGGAATCAGCTGGAGTATTCATTCCTAATAACTTGCACAGAGGTCTTGCTTTATGCCTGCTGCTCTTCGGGAATAAGAGACTGTTGGAGAAAAAGCACCCGGAGTGCCTTCCATCAGTTCTAGAGCTATTAGAAGGGAATCTGCTGGAATCGTTAGCGTCCCTTAACTCCCCACCCACTGTACCTCTGCCCTCAAGCTACCAGCATTCCCAGAATCTGTTCATGAGTGTTTTGTAGCATCCTGTGTCCAAAGGCAAAGACAGGGTAGGGGCGAAAGAAGAGCTGTGTTTACATAGCAAGAGTAATCAGTCTTTTCCTAATGTGCAAAGCCATGCTCAAGAGCATGTCACATCCGAAGCAGAATGAACGGCTGTTGATGAAGAAGCCATGCCGGGGCAGACGATGAAGACACGGAAGCAGAAGCTTCTGTGGGAGGACAAGTGGGGTCACCGCTATCATTGCCCTTTGAGAAGGAAACTGAAGAGCCGGCCATCCTTGGAGGAACACGGACAACAGCAAGGTCACAGCAAACATCACTGTGACTGTCTCAATGAAGAAGACCTGACCATCCTATTAGTCACCCCTCTCTAGCCTCATCTCTTGGCTATTGTTGGCAATTGGTACAGGACTTCTGTGGCTCTGGACTACAGACCAATTCATTTTCCTTTCCCTAAGCTGTTGGTAAAATCAACTCATCGAAAAGTGAGTGACTGGAGAGCCCCAGCTTCCTCAGTGGCACCCAAGTGACCCAGCCTGCTTTCTACTGAGGGGAAGTGGGTGTCCTTGACAGTTGCTGTGCTCCTGGCTCAGGAGGGTAGACACTGGAGATGCAGCCTAGCTTGATAAGCCCTGACTTCAGCCCTGGTGGGACCACATCCTTTCCAGGCAACCCCGACTCCCATGAGACTAATACCCAGAGAAGACCAGCATTTGACCAGCTCAATAGCACCGTGAGGTCACACCTGAACTTAGAACTTGGCCTGGAAGTCAATGTCAGGACCCTGATGAACCAAATCCAACCTGCCTGAGGATGGGCTGGCAGGTCTCAAATACCAAATGAAGCATACTTCAGAAGGGGTGGGGGAGGAGTACTCAAGAAAGCACCAAAGCTTTCCAGCCAAGGACAAGGCCCGGGATTTGCCGGTGAGGAAGACAAATCGCAGAGCAGGCTGCTCAGAGCGAGCTGGTGTGCCTGGGATGCACACACACTTAACTGTCTTGTGTGCTGCACGCTGCAGGTCTGTCTGTCAGGGAGCATCCCACCCCGTCTCCCTTCCTCATCCATGACTTGGTTGCTTTGGCATTGGTTTTGCTCTGTGAATTCATCTTATTGACTTTTAGGTTAGCACACAAAGTCATAGGCTACATGGTGACATTGACTTACACACATATCATTCTATCTCTATCATATCTATCTATTAAGTTGGCTTAATCAATCTCTGTAGGGCTGTCTGGCCCAACAACTGTAACTCCACTGTCAAAGTACTGTGCACTGGTTCCCATAGCCACTGTGAGTGTGACCCTCGAGATCCTAGAGGCGTTCTGCACACCCTCCAGCAAATTTTAAGTAGAGAGTTTCCTTTTTTGTTTTGTTTTGTGTTTTTTTGTTTTGTTTTGTTTTTTTTGGTTTTTGTTTTCCGAGACAGGGTTTCTCTGTGTAGCTTTGGAACCTTTCCTGGAACTCACTCTGTAGCCCAGGGTGGCCTTGAACTCACAGAGATCCGCCTGTCTCCACCACCACCACCACCACCACCACCACCACCACCACCACCACCACCACCACCACCACCACCCCGCGCCTGAGATTTTCCTTTTAGAGACACTATGAATACTGCAGGTACTTACCTGACTCGTGGCTGGTAACTATTTGGGTAATGAGGAAAAAGAACATAAAAACTAGAATCTATTGTTTTAAATACTTCTGAAAATCTAAATAAAGTTTATTTTAAAAATTCGCACAGCCCAGTGTAAAGCTTTTAAATGACCCAAAGGGTCACTGTCACCACTTCCACACCCTCCTCTTGATAGCAAAAAGGAAGCCTTGCTAAGGACTTTTAAAAATGGGGAAAACAGAACCTCTTCATATCAAAGGAGTGGATCACCGCCCTCATCTCTGTCACGTGCACAGGCCTCTTGGACCTTGTTGGACAATATTGAGATAAACTCGGCAGGGAATACCCTCCTGTGTTGTTTCTCCAGGCCTCCCCTTCCCCGCTCCCCGAGGGGAAATACCAGAACAAAAGGTGCCCCGTCTCTATCTACCCTGGAAGAGGTTAGCACCTCTGCTCCTTCCCCCCCCCCATGTTTAAGATGCTTTCCTAATCTCTTAGACATTCCATCTGTGGTGGTCTGAATGTAACTGCCCCATAATCTCATAGGGAATGGCATTATTAGGAGGTGTGGCTTTGTTGGGGTGGGTATGGCCCAGTTGGAGGAAGTGTGTCACTGTGGGGGCGAGGCTTTGAGGTTTCCTATGCTCAGCATACCACCTACTGTATTTAGTTGATTTCCTGTTGCCTGCAAGATGTAGGACTCTTCAGCTACCATCTGCCTGCATGCTGCCATGCTCCTGCCTTGATGATAATGGACTGAGCCTCTGAAACTGTAAGCCACCCCAATTAAACATTTTTCCTCTATAAGAGTTGCCGTGATCATGGTGTCCCTTCACAGCAATAAAAACCCTAACTAAGACACCATCCTTCCATGATAATGCATATGCCATGGTGGAGCTCAGGAGTGTCTATAGGAACTGTCTATTTGTGGTCCTTTACCTCAGGACCATCCTCTACCCTAAACTGGTTGCCATTGCCCCATACTGCTGTTGACATTTGCCAATTAGAGATAAACTTTATTTTACAGCAGAAGAAGATAAAAAAAAAAAAAAAAAAACCTTCCACAGGGGAGCCTTTGTCTCCTTCCTTTGTCCTTGACTCTTCTGTTTCAACCTAGACTAACTTGTAACTCGGGTCTATTCTACATGAAGACAGAAGTAGATGCTCAGAAAAAGGGGAAAGAAACAGGTCAGCTCCTCTGAGGCAAGACGGCATCAGTGCAGCCGTGAGCTACTTGGCTCCCAGACCCCTGAGACTCAAGGCATGAGATCACAGCTATTTCAGCCAGACCATGGCATTCGCTGTTATTTGAGAAAGAAAAGTAATGAACCTTCCAGCCATTGGAATAATCCAAACCAAGGCAGCAGTCAGAGAAGAGCCGAGAACCCTGGAGGTGCCCATGCTCTGACTCCAGGCCAAGTGTTCTTATCTCAAAACAGCCGCCCTGGTCTCTAAATCCCAGGACTGTGAGGAACTAGCCAGACTGGAATGTAGTGGGTAGCGGTTCCAGCTTTGACCTTGAAACATTGCCCCTAGTGTGACAGCAGGTAATTGCCACACGTGCCTATGACCTGCCCCTGGGGTGTGGCTGAGAGGGGACCCCTTAAGACTCAAGGTGCGTATGTGTTTGGCCTCTTATGGATACCTCGTGGTCCTGGAAGCTGGATGGTAGACCAAGCCAGATTTCTCCGCTGGATGGTACCTCATCTCTCCCGGATCCTGTAACCAACCCCTATTGGCTGTAAGTTACCCCAGAAATAAACCTCTCTTGATTACCAGATAAATTATGTGGAATTGCCTCCTTAATTACAGTTATACTGTAAAATCTTGGACGAATGAAGTCATCGCCCTTGAGTCCTGATCATTGCTGCATTCCTGTGATTCCTGCCTTTCCAGCTTTCCAGGAACTTGTTAGGATTGTGCCTTGCTGTCCCTCCAACATAGCATGTGAGGTTTGCTTGTCACAGCAGCGAAACCTATCTGCCTGCCCCACTGCACTGACAGGCAAGTCTAAGCAATGCATGGAAGAAGAAAGGTATGGAGAGATGGAAAACCTTGACAAGAAACTTACATTTAAGCAGATACACCAAATGCCAGCCCTGTAGGGGAGTGAGAGGGCTGCAAAAAGTCCAGATGCCAAGGTCCTCACAGCACATGCACTAGACTGGAGTCACTAGACTGGAGTGTCTGGGCTAAGAGCCAGGTTCAGGGCGTTAGAAAGATTCCCTAAGTGACAGCAACAGGCAAGGAAGATTCAGTGGTCTACAAAGTCTTTGCAGATACTTTTGTAATAAGCATAAAAATTATTTATGTCAAAGAACTTGGAAAGCAGCAGCTGGCCATGCTGCATAGGACAGGCAGGTCCTGTAATGTCTCCTGTCATCTCAGCTTGGGGCATCCTTTGGGGTCCACTTTAGTTACCTCACATCTTCTCAGTCAGCTTTTCATCAAAAGGTGGCCCATCTCTCAAAGGTTCACACAGCCTCTGCCTTGAGATCGTACATGAGCGGCAGGGATACAGGGTACACACCCACCATTGCCCTCCCCAGACCCTCACACTCAGCTGAACCCCTCCCTGAGGTTTCTGGGAGCTTGCCTACTGCTCTGAGGTTCAGGAAGCTAACAGGCAGGTTACATACACCCTGCAGGCAGTAGTTAGTCTCGTCTGAACCTGCAGTTTGCCTCAGCCCTCATGAAGAAATGATGGACAGGAAACCTTAGCGTATTGCACTGGCCTTGCTAGCCAAGAGTAAAGTAAGAAATGAGATATTTATAAGTTCTTTGCCCCTGTGCCCAAAACTATTTTTCAGCAGCTTCGGCATACCTCTGCAAGGCCAGGCCAGCCTTCAGCCCCAGGAAAACCTGAGACAAGCAAGCCATGAACATCTGTTTGTGGACTATGCGTGCACAGGTTCTCTGTCCCCCGGGTGCTTGTGACACCCTGAAGCCTTTTCTTCTAGGCCTGGGGGACTACTTAAGAAACTGTGTGCGTAGTACAGCGAGCAGACATGCTCTCTGAGGCTCGGCTAATGGCCACTTCCTGTGCTTGTCAAATGCAAAAAGAAAAAGCAGCACATCCCTCTGACTTATTGCATTGCTTCCCGTATGCGACTATCTGGCGGCAGCATAATTTAACGTCTCTCGAAAATTAAAAGCCTCTGGCGAGGGTACCACCGCCAAGCCCTCCAACCCCTGTTTCGCTGATTAGAAAGAAACCTTTGCCAAGACTTCCATTATGAATAGTCATTTTCTAAGATGGAAGTCCAACGACAATGACGCACAGCCATATATTAAATGAATGGGCAGAGGTTATGTGTCCACACTCTGTACCTCTGAGCTCATTCTGGAGATTAAAGTGACGCCTCTGGTGCTCTCCAGCCAGCCCTGCACCCATGATGTCAGCTTCCCCCCCATGACCCCACCCTTGGTCCTCTTCCTTCCATCCCCCACCAGGCCTGAAGCTTCCCAGCTCTTTGTCCTGTCTCAGCCCGCTAGGGGAGAACAGTCAGATGAACTCAAGCAAAGACGCTGTGTCGCTCCAGATCTTCCTGTCCCCTCAGGTTCCGTGGCTGGGCAGTTCCATGAAACTCCTGGCACCTCTACACCCAGCCCAACCACCCTGCAGGGCTGCAGAGGGCAGAGGCAACGGCCAGGGCTTGTACAATGGCTAGACCCCAGGCTGCAGCTTCCTCCCAAGGCAGGAGTGTAGGGTGGATAGTCAGGTCAGGACTGCGGTATCAACAGGAGTTCTTGGTTTTGCTGACCGGAGCTGAGGGCCCTCTCTCACCTGCTTAGCGCTCGGGTGTGTGTGTGTGGAGGGGAGGTCATTTTGATGTTCTCAGTGGTCCTGAGTGCCTTTGTTTCCACCGGTCCAATTGGTCTGCTTTTCCATGCAGGCTTGGGAATGGGGACCAGTCATTAGAAGCAGAGCGCACAGCTTATACACTGGCCGTGTCCATTCACAGTATGGCCCCTAGTAGTTATGTTTGGGGAAGTCAAAAATCTTTTGGAACCTCAAGTTCCCCATGCGTAGAGCGGGGACAACGCTACTCAGAACTGTTGTGGGGATCCATGAGCTAACCTAGGTGAAAATACACTAAGAACTGAAAATAGAGCAGCTTTCACTGTTGCTAAAAATAGGGATTGACTAACTTATCTCTATCATGACTGCAGCTGATGGCCCTGTGTCTTCGTGTGTCTCTGAGTGTACCATGCACATGTTGCAAAACATGAACAAGATGACTCAGGTGTAGCAGATGCTCAATATTTTGAGGCATAGCTGTCTGTCATGCACATCTGTGCTGTCCCCAGGTCCAGCTTCCTCTCACAGGCTGCCAAATGCATGTGTGCAGAGCCGTGAGGCCCAGCAGGAAAACTCTCTTACACTTTCACTGAGACGTGAAGCAGATCAGATGTGAAGCAGGCTTGTTTCCTGGTAGAGTTAATCACCTTGCCAATACACGAGTGTTGATTAACTGATGGAGTCAATGCAGCCTTTTTTTGTCGATTTCCATTCCTGTTGGGTTGTTTCTCTCCTTCAAGACAAATTTGTCAGAGCATTAGAGGCCATGTACCCGAAATCCACTACTTAATTTACTTTTAATCCCACGAAAAACCAAGACTGATAAAAGTGCTGATGGGCCTTAAGCAATTGACTGTTCCAGTTAAGGGAGAGTGATGCTGGACCCAGCTAGTGATGTTGGACCCAGCTAGTGATGCTGTTTCCAGCTAGTGATGCTGTCCCCAGCTAGTGATGCTGGACCCATCTGGTGTGATGCTGGACCCAGCTAGTGATGCTGGACCCAGCCAGTGATGCTGTCCCCAGCTGGTGATGCTGGACCCAGCTGGTAATGCTAGACCCAGCTGGCTTTGCTATCCCTCTGAGCCTTACCCAGGGAAGGCTTTGCCACTCCTATGGGGCCTGAGATATTGGGGTTCTTGACATGACCATGCCTGGGTCAACAATACATGTTCATTCATGATTCTTCACTCCCTACAAGTTTGTTCTCCAGATTCATCCAGCCAACCCTCTTACCCAGAAGGGCCACCATCAAGCAGTGCTTGGTCACTACCTCAAGCCCACTGCTTAGCAAGCAGGCTCTCTAGCTGCCCTGACTCCTGGCTGGGCCAAGCAGTCTTCACCTTCACCATAGGAACACCCTACCCTCCCTTGTTCTCTCAACCCTACCCCAAGTCCTAGCTCAGACCCTGCTTCACACATATGACCTTCTCTGTTGAGCTTGACCAGATGGGCAGACAGAGCCCTGACTATCCAGTAAAAGAACCCTTAGCTTAGCTCCCAATACTAGAGAATCACTGTGAGTAGCAAGCTCCGCCAAGCCTCACAGGAAGAACTGAGACCCATTGTAGGTTCTCTTATTAGTAGCCATTCACAGTGGGAAAATCTGAGGACAATTCACACACAGAAGGTGACCTCTAACAATTAGCCTATCTGACAGTCACACAAGGTCATATTGCATAAGAGCCCAGGTTCCTCTTTTTCACTTGACGAATCTCCTCTGATCTGGGGCATTATAAGCCTATATCTCTACCAGACCGCCACAACTTGCCTCCTTAGAATAAAGCTTGCAGGGGTCAAGGAGGACCCCCAAGGATGGCACTCCCCTGCCATGATGCAGCATTTGGAGTTAGGCTAAGCTGCTTCTTTGTTTTGATTTAAAACTATTGGTTAATCAATAATTCTGCTTTGGGATCCTGTGATATTCTGCTGCTGAGCCCAGGAATAAACAGGAAAGTGTCTTGGTGACCTTAACCCTGTGTCATTGGGTCTGCATGTCTGTGATGAGAACAGAGCAGGAAACATGAGTTTTATCTTTTTTATATGTGGCAACAGGCTTTCCACCTAAGCAGGGGGGCCGTTGCTGAGGCTGGGAGATATTATTGGATTGAGAGGAAAGTCAGCCTACCCAGAAGAAAGACTCTGCCTGATTCATTCTAAAGCCCACCCGACAGACACAAGAAGTCAGCAAATAAAATCGTCCCCCCCCCCCCCCCCCGTTCCCAAATCTCTGGGGATGAAGTTCAGGATGGCTAGATTGTTTGTGCTGAGGCATGATCCCTAAGCAGAACTGAGCAAGGCCGGGAGCTGCAAGGCCAGGTATGATGGGAAGGGAATCTCAGCTAATGCTTGGGATTGTAAACACATCCGAGACAAGCCATAGACAGTCAAGACCCATCTAGATGGTGATGGTTCCAGTGAGGAGACACACGTGAGGTGGCAGGCTTTTGTTCTGCCACTGATTCCACAAATCCCTTCACTGTAGCGGCTTCTGCTTACCAGTTTACTTTGATCCCATCAGAAACACAGTAGGAGATGCTCCCAGGGAATCTAAGAGCATCCCCAGCGCAGGCCTGACCTCTACTCTGACCTCTACTTGACATTTGCTTGGTGATTTAATTTACCTTTTTCCGCTCACCTTTCCCTCTCTTGTTTACCTGGATCTCAATTGGATTTAGCAGCTGAATTTTCATTACACAAGTCAGAGGTCTGAGGGAAGTTTATGAGATTTGAATTCCTGCCAGCCGGGCTGTCTGTTCTAGTCCATTCCCCTTCACATCCGAGTCCGCCCGGCCGTGCTGGCTCACTCCAGACTTGCAGATTCAAGAAGGAGCTTGTGTTCCTCCCGAGGTTCCTTCACTCTCAAGGACAAACCTAAGGGCTGGGTAGATGGCTCAGTGAAACGCTTTGCCTGGCAAGCATGAGGACCTGAGCTTTCATCCCCCGGCACCTGTATAAAAGTCAAGCACAACAGTGCTCTGGAGAAACAGAGATAATAAGATCCCTAGAGTCCATTGCCCTCGCTAAATTGATGAACTCTGGATTCAGTGAGAGACCCTGTCTCAAAAAATGAAGTGGACAGCAATTAAGACACCTGACACTGGCTTCTGCTGGCCTCTACCCGTGTTCACACATATATACACATGCCCAACAAACATGCACACACGCACGAACATATACACATAACCACACACTCATGAAGGACAAAAACTTAGACGGTGTCTCTTGCTGTGTGTCCAGATGGGGCAAAGCAAAAGCTGGATGAACACAAGCACAGGCCTCATCATCTGCTTGTGACTCAGCTTCCTCTGGGGAAACACTTCCCAGGTCTTCGCTACCACGGGTGGGAACATGGCTGGCAGGGAGTGGGTGGAGGGGTGGCTTAAGCTCCCATAATCCACAGCTCCTTCTCCCTGGACACCAGTACCGATCTTACAGGCAAGCACAGCGTCACTGTGGGAAGGACCACAGGACAAGCCCTCCAGGGTTTTCCCATCTACATGCCCCAGCTAATCACAACTGTGGGAACTATAGGTGGGCAATGCTTTTCTACTCAAGTGACCGTGGAGGAAAATAAAAAGAAGGGACAGCAGCTTTGCCTAAGAGGCTCCTGTGCCCAAAGCCTACAACTCAGCCAGCTAGAGTCCCAGCATGGACAGCCATGCAGACGTGGAAAAGCCAAGTGCTCCTGTGACCCAAGATAAAGCCGTGATTAGAATTGACTATAAAGAGACAGCGCCTCGGCGGGAGGACAGACTGACCCCAATCAATCTTCAATCGCCTCTCAGAAGGGTTCTTGGGCAGAACAGACGAGTCAGCCCAGCAGGCAAGAATCAGGGTAAGGGCTTTCCACCCATGTCATTTTTTTCAGCTGCCCTCGAAGTTGCCACTGCCCCACCAAAAGCCACAATGGGCATGTCATAGTAGCTTGGTTGGTGAGGTGGGGTTTGGGCACAGCCAGGCCTCAGCATGAAACTCTCCAGGTGACATCACTGGCTGGCATCTTACATCACGGAACTGGTCAGAAAAATAGACTGGACAACTCATCCTCCCCCGCAGTGGACAGAATTACCAGTGAAACACCGACTGGCCTGCAAAGGAGCTGTGTAAGTAGCTGAAATCTCTTGATGTCCCCAGGCCTGCAGGGGAGGCACGAAGGCTATCAGCCGAAGAAGGCCACATGGCTAAGTGGGAAGGGGCCAAGAAGAGGGAGTCTGCGAGCATTCTAATCCCACAGAGCCCCCACAGACCAGAGAGCTGATTACTCCCAGAAGGACAATGGCTGGGAGGCCGACCCGACTGTCAGAACAGCACAGGACTGGAACACTGCGGTGGGTCTGGGTCCCCTGTGGTTTCTCCACTGTGTCTCTGACCAGCCAGGGCTTCCCTGAGGTTATTCTTCCAAAGACTGCGTAGGACTTTAACCTGGAGGCGTTAAATGGATTAAATTTAAGGTCTCTCTTTCTTCAGAGGTATTTAAGCGGGGAGGGGAAACACAGGGCTCTGTGGGTTTCCAAGGGAGAATGTGATCAAAACTCCAAGTGTCTCCTTACATCTCTGCACTTCTGCAGTCATTTGAAAAGTGGAAACATAAGACCAAGAATAAGGAGTTCGTCTTGCAACTCCTCCCCCTGCACACACCAGTGAGACTCGGCCACATGACTAAGAATTCCCCAAGAGCATGTAAACAGCAGTGGTGTGTGCAACTTAAGTTGTGTCCGCTCATTATACAAGAGCTGGGACCTGGACACAGGCCTGGGCCTCCTGGATCCTAGAGGTGACGGAGCTGCAGGGTAGGATGCCACCTGATACTTCGAAGACATGTGAGCACTGGGACCCCTGGGCCTCAGCTCCTCTGAAGGAGAGGCTACACCCACCCTATCTCAGAGCATACTAAAGATAAGACTTGAATCTCCAGTGAGTGGAGGGAGACAGGAAGAGAGAGGATGCAGGAAGGGCAGGGATGAAGAAAGGAGAGAGGGAAGGATGGAAGGAAAGAGGAGAGAGTGTGCAAGAGAAGAGCACAAAAAAGGAACTTGGAAACAGGATCCAATATTCACATAACAATAGTCCATAAGATAGAGGAGAGAAAACAGAGAAGACATCACCAATGAAGCAACTCAAGAAACTTCTTTCAAGAGTGAAGGGTGTGTTGATAACTTGGAAGGACATACAGAAAGACCACCACCATGGTGGGAATAGGTCCACCCCAATGCACATCACCATCTTTTGGGTTTCCTGGGCTGTCAATCACATAGTTCTTTGTGTCAAACATATTGACCAGGCAACATGTATTGGAAGAAAGAGAAGGAAGTTTCTCATGGACTCACCCTCCCTCAGGTATGCATTAAGCTGGTTAGTTCCATAGTACTAACAGGATCCCATGTTGAAATCTCAAACAGACCTTGAACTTAGGTTTTGTAATTCAACTGAATTTTAATTCCTAATGTACTAGGAGTGCTTAAAGAAAAACATCAAGAAAGGCCTTTCAATGATATAAAGTATCCTAATAGACTATAATTATATGGTTATTCCTTGTGTCTTGCTAACAAAATAAATTATATTAATAGGTCCTCTAGGGTTAAATCATTCTGTATTCTTGGAACAAACATTCTTTCATAGTGATTACCCTGCAAAGAGACCCTGAGGAAATGACCCACTATTCATAAGCAAGATTCACCTGGACACATTTTTGTGGCCGTTGTCATCATAACTGATGATGTCCCATTTGGGGCACATTTAGGTATCAAGGTAACGCTTCCTTCGATACAATAAACCTGGAATTTTTCATCCCACTGCATGCTCTGAAGCACATAAATAGGACAAGAATTACCCATTCGGACAGAGGAGAGAATCAATCCATAAGATTATATACACATTCAAAGGGATGACAACGTGCTACATTATTTGAGTTGTGTTTTCTCTTATTCCTTGATTTTTTAAAAATCTTTCTCAATATTATAACTTCATTATTTTATTAATTTAAGTTTTCATATTTTTTCCTAGAAGTTTCCATTACATCAGCTTTCTTCCCCTGATGCCTTACTATAAAATATACCTATCATTTAAATCATTTGGGTTCTTCCAAAGAAAAGCAAACTAATAGTGTGAATTATATGTAATATATAACACATTATAATTCACATTACATAGAATGCATACACTGTATATATGTGCCCAAAGAGAAACAGAGACCCAGAGAGACAGAGGCTTCAGAAAGAAATGGGATACACATTAGATGCAATCTACTCATGCAGATTTGGGATAGTCATGTCTAAAATCCACAGATAGGCAGGGCAGTAGGTAACATATGGATAGGAGACAAGATTTATAAGATAGTGCTAAGGCCTTCCTTCACAAGCTGGGTGACACCTATGCACATTATGGAGGGCCATCCATTACCCTCCAAGTCCACTGTTGAAGACTGATGTCTGGTCAAAGAACTGGGAGTCACAGCCTAGTCAAGTGGACACAACATGTTAACCATCACAGTGAGTATCACCAACTCAAAAATGTGTTTTCTTTTCTGATTTTCACATGATGAAAAGTAGGGCATTGCTCCTGCCAATGCGAAGATCTGACAGCTTCCTGTGGGACTAGAGCAAGAAAGGTCTCTAGACACAGCTTCATTTTAAGCAGTCATACCACATGGATTGTATGACCTGGCAGGATCTTCTATGTTGGAGCTGTCTTCCAGTGTTTGAACACAGAGCATCCGGAGGTTGGGGCAAGACCAATCGGAGGATCACAATGAACCTCCTGGGAGTCTGCAGCAAGGGCATGCCATCTTGAGCAGATAATTACATGTCTATTTTTATCACCAGATGCGCCACTGAGGTCTGGCAGAAACAGAATTCCTGGCCCTGGTCACAAGTGACCATGTGACCAAAGATGCCTGTGATAAGCTTTGATATTTTGTACCCAACAAAGCCTAAGTCAAGACAGACTTACAGCAACCCATTATTAAATGGTAGTGGCTCATCTAGTTTCTAGCAAGAGTGAGATCACAGAGCATGCCAGAGACCACGGAGGATGAGCATCAGTCTGGACCTCAGGGGCACCAGGCATCTGTCCCTCTCTTGTGTCTCTGCAGATAAAGGTTGAGTCTGCTCACTAGGGAAGAAGAAAAGGCTGAGCTTGGGTTATAAAGAAGTCACGTAAGTGTGTGAATGTGTAGTAATAATCAGGGTATCTTTGAAAAGTACTCTCTGTGGGCATAACTTTGGACAATGTGTGGCCATTAATTCTGAGTGAGGAGAGAAATACTCTAGACCATAAATAATCTCATAGGCAGTTGTGAGTTGTCTGGCTAGATCAGAAGCCTTGGAGAGGAAAAGATTAGATGATGCGAGTCAGGGAATGCTATGGTAGAGGCATACGGACATACGGACACATGGGTGGTGGACAGAGAGGAGAAAGAATCAGGTGCTAATGTCCTCTGGAAGGTGTCCATATTTAGAGGGCACTATATAAATAAGTAGGCAAAAATTCAGAGTAGTTTGTGCCAACTCTGTCCTTGGCCCTTCCAATGGCATGACGTGGTCACAGTGGCCGAGATGGAAACTATGCATTCTATTCAAAGGCCTGTTCTCCCTGGGACTGATGAGATCATTGTTGTAACTGAATTCCCAACCTGAGGCCTATGCTGAGCTCTCAGTGTAGTGTTACCTCTCTGGTAGACCAGTTGTCTACCTGGAGCATGCTGGTTAAACCAAACCCCCTTTCCACTTTGTAAGGGCTATTATTACCTCACTGAAACAAATGTGCCTGTAGCATGGCTTGACTGCCTTCTGATTTCAGGGTCTCAGGCAGATCTACTGTTGAAGTGAACCATGATTCTTCACTGTCCATAATCCCACAGGGTACAGCAATTTAACAGCAGCCCCACCTCACAGCAAAGGAAGTGTAGCATGGTGGGTTCACTGTCCAAGTCACCATACTGCACTGACCTGTTCAGAAGGGACCGTCTAGAAGGAGCAGGAGCTGTAGGGACAGGCACAGTGTCAGCTTAGGGTGAGGCCCACCAAGGGTGAAAGCAGTAATGCATGCCCTGCATCAAATCCACCTGTCCGGCATTGTCTCTCCACTAGAAAAACACGAGCCTGGGAAGCAAAGGGACAGGAGAAGCAGCCACACTCGTCACTGAAACAGGGGTTCTCCAGATATCCTCATCAGACCATGGAAATGTTCCGAGGACAGATGAAGCCATTGCAACCCCACAGTAACACCTATCAGGCCCGCCATGCTCCCAGCTCCTCCAGAGGCAGAACCATGGATAAGATCATTCTTACTGAAGGAGAGCTGGGAGGCCAAAGCCTCCCATCCTGAAACAGGTGCATGTCTCATTCTCTAAAGAGAAATTCCCTACATTATCTTTGGACATTAAGAGAGTAAAGATATGAAGAATTTAGAGGACTCTTTTAATCTTTTTACCAAAATTGAGAGCAGTTCTTAAAATAGCCAAGTTAATCCTCACATGGAAAGCCTCAGAGGTTGTGGGGGCCCACCCTTAGCCATCCTGACTCAGTTCTTGTGAAGGGCCGGAATCTTCATTTGTGACAAGGTCCCAGGGGTGTTTTCAGTCCAGGTCCACTCTGAGAACTCCCTTAATCATTCCTCATGGCTCTTATTTTCCATATTTAGACACCTCCATGACCTTCTTCTGACCTCTACCATGAACTCTTTCATGAAAGGCTTGTCTCTGCAAAGCATGCTTTCAGCAGACTGCCCAGCGCAGAGCATAAAAGAAGGATTACTCCGCAGTATGCTGTGTCAGCTGCTCTTACACCCCTCAGTCTTTCATCGGCTGAGCCTCGCCTGCAGAGATGATCTGTGGGCAGCACCCATCCACCGTGACCCTGGCTCTCTGCAGCCCACAGCATCCTCTTCATCTTGCACTGGAGACCCAAGGGTGCATGCAAACAAATGCCTCAAAGCATTCCGGCAAGGGGAAGAATTGCCACACACCTTCCAATGGAGGGACTTCCTTTATTCATAACCACAATGAGAAATGTGAAATATACAGCATTTCAAAATGAGTTAGGATAGTAAATACCTGCTTGAACGGAATAGAATTGAAATGAATTGTCTGAAGCCCCGTCGTTGGCTTTCACCCACTACTATTTCCATCTTTCTTTGTACACTTAGGAAGAGCCTTTGTTTTCTGAGAGCCAAACTGTAACCACGTTCCAAGTGGCCAGGCTCGCCTCTGACTTCTACAGTGGGCCGCTGGGTGGGCCTGCCTCTTATTTGAATTAAACATAATTTATTCTCAGTGATCCATTTCTCATACTCTGTTCTTCTCCTGAACCCCAGGCTTTTAACTGCTCTGCAAACTGTTTTCTCCCATGGGACTGTCAGAATTAGCGCCCCCCCAAGCCCCCATGTCAACATCCTTTAGGGAGCCCTTCAACCTGACCCACCTTCACCCCAAGGCATTTTGCTGCTTAGCACTATGGCTCCTATTGGAATTGGTGTCTCCGATTCATTAGATCTCATTAGAAGAACTGAGTGGGGTATGCTGGCTGCTGCTCTTCTGGCGCTCCCACACATTCTGTGTATTCATTATGGCTGCCAGCTCTCTGGCCCAGTGCACAGAGCTGCAGCTCAGGGGAGCTGTGGGCACAGGTCGTGTAAATGGGTTCCCCAGGAGGGCGTGGGGATTCCCTCGAAGGGATGCATAGCTCTTATGGATGGCTGAGGTCAGTAGAGTCCCCTGAAGTGAACCTGGAGCCGAAGATGCCAAAAAAGTGGGATTTTCCCTGTTAGTGCTCCTGTCAATCACAATCTTCCTCCCTCGTGTTTTGGCTGTTGCTGGAGGTGTACAAACACAGGTTCCTGATGTAATCTGGTGTGTAGCTTTGGGCTTTTACCCGACAGATGCTGGAGAGGTAGCTGGTGCTCACTGTTTTCAGTCTAGATGTTATTCTAGAACTCTTAAACTATAATCGTGTCATAAAAGCACATTATACGTGTGTAACACAAGACTTGAAAACCTTCAAAGGGCCAGGGAGTAAGCTACACAAAGCAGGTCCACTGTGATACAGTGTTGACAGACAGGAGTGTCTCAACCCAGGCATGTCCACTCACAGCCCACAGGCCACATGCCGTGGAAGAGGGCTATAATGGCGGTACAACACAGGCATGTCCACTCACAGCCCACAGGCCACATGCTGTGGAAGAGAGTTATGATGGCAGTACAACACAGTCATAAACATACCCAAAGCATTATGAGATTCTTCCTTGATTTTTATTTTCAATTTATTGCACAGTTCTCCCATGTGAACTTGGTAGGTGACAATGTTGTGTGTCAATGCCATAATAGGTTAGACACACCTGAAAGGGGGCCTCAACCTTCAGCCTCGTCAGCCATGGCTATGGCTGAAGTCTTGCCAGACAGATCCTCCTGCTTCATCGATAAAGTCCAAATTTTCATGTGACAATTTTTGCCTTTAAAATGCTGGCAACTGACCTAAGAATGTTAAAAGCTCAACACAAGTCTGATGACCAACTCATCCCTCAAGCCCCCATCCTGTGCCTCTTACCATTTTACAGATGGGTGAGCTGGATATTAGCCCTCCCTTCCCCATGAGAGGAAACAGAGGTCAGATAGGCAGTGACTTGCTAAAGTCCTCACAGCTAACAGCCAAGCCAGGTTCAGCTCTTGGAGGCTCTGCTTTTGCCTAAGGTACATGGTGTCCTTACTAATTTTTAGCTTACTGTGTTCAAGAGGGACCAGAGGCAGCCCCCCTATACACACACCATCCTACACTGCTATGTCACACCTGCCACACCCATAACACACCCCTGGTTAGAACCTGCTACCATACAGCTGGTAATCCTACCCGCGGAGAATAAGACCACTACCACGATCTAAAGTCAAATTTGAAGCAAGCTTTAATTAAATACTGGCGAGGTTAATGGATTCTCCAGCCAGATCCATCTCTGGGTTTCCAGAAAATGGCCCCCAGTCACAGTTTTCAGGGACTTAAAAAGGCAAAACCCACAATTCACTGAATTTCCCATTGGGTCCAATCAGGGGCAAGTTTACATCCTGACACATATCCCACCCACGTGTGATTAAGCACATCACATGTGTAGTTGGGTCAAACAAATTTGTTTAGGGTAGTGAAAACATATGACTTGTTATCTCCCATAAACAACAGCCTCCAGCATTTTAGGAACTATCTGTCCTTGGGCAAGGGGCTTATAGGTCAGAGACATTTTTGTTTCATGGATGTCTTAGGCATAGTAGTTAAAAATTAAAACATAACTCTGGCTTTCACACAGCACCCAGTTCTGGTAGCATAGTCTAGCTGTGTTCTTAGAGAGGCACAGAAACCGAGCGTTTGAATTGTTTTTCATTCCCGGTACAGCCCTATGCACACAGCAAGCAAGCAGAAATGATTTGCTTTAGTGCATTAGCCCTGAGGGCTGACACGGCATGATGCAGACAAGAGGCTCTGCCCTCACTCCAGCTGACAGAGCCCTTGTTTGTGTTCACTCTTGGAGCTCCAGAGGAGTGCAAGGAGAACACAAGGTCCAACCTCTTGCTAAGCTGTGAGCAGCCCTGGGAAGTCCCTTCACCTCTCGGGAGCTGTAGCCCTCAGCAGCAGAGTGGAGATCATTAACCCCCTCCCCACCCCCACCAGCACACTTCACAGACTCATCAAGATCGCACATCACGAGAAGGAGAAAGTCAGCAACCAGGGACAGAGGCTAGAGCAATCTGAAGTTACCTTTGCTGCTGGGGAACTCCAAACGACCTGAATGGGTCAGTAACGTCATTCTAGAAGAACACACACTCATACTTCCCCCACAAATGGAGTTGTAGATGTTGTGAGATGGAGAGAGAGAGAGAAAGAGAGAGAGAGAGAGAGAGAGGACTTGGTGGGTGGAGCCAAGGTGCCCGTCTTGGTGGGTGGGAGACAGAGACAGCACTCAGTGGAGAGTTTATTTGTTGGGGGGAAGAGAAAGGGGAGAGAGAGGGAGGAGGGAGGGAAGGAGGGAGGGAGAGAGAGGAAGGGAGGAAGAGAAAGAGAGTCCAAGAAGTGGGTCTGAATGCTAAGAGTAGCGGTGAATCAATAGAATTTAATGGCTGCCCCAAGGACTGGACAGGGCTCTCCATGTTCTGGGATACCTGGTTTGCTGGGAGATGCTGATCCAATGGCCCTCGTGTGTACCTGTGGTCTCCCAGCAGCCTGGCAAAGATCCGAGATGCCTCAGGCTACTCCTCACTGTAGAAATCCTCTTCACATGAGAATAAAAAAGTTGGGGAAAATACTGTCCTTTTTCGGGCATAACAAAGTTTTCTCCTCAGAGTCCAGTTCACCCGGCATTTATACAAAGGAACTTCTCTTAATGGGATAAGGGATGAGAGGAGCAAAGAGCAGGCCAGCTTAAACTAGTTTAAAGCTCAACAGTTGTTGGGTGAGGCTTTGAGAATACAGTGGGTTCTGATGGGGAAAGAATGGCCGATGCGTGGCCCTGAGAGGATGTACAGCCACCTTGATATGTTCATAAAGTCGGGTTAAACTGAATATCAAATGTACCTTTAAAGTGGAAAATAAAATCTTTCCCAGCTTGAGCAGGAAGTGGAGGAAGCTCTAACCTTTCACCCTTGAAAAAGCACAGATGTGAATGGGATCTGTCTTCCTCAGACTCTGGACATCCCTGGCAGACCCGGGAGCCAATTTTTGTTTGTTGTATGTATCGGGGGAGGGGGTCCCTTTATAGGGGGTCTCTCTTTTGAAAGAGTTAGAGGATACACACAATGCAGTCTCAGAACAAAGAAGTCTGATATTCATAACACCCTCCCCTGCTTTTCCCAGGAGGATACAAAAATAGCTCACGGTGTGGCTACAGGCTATCAGGAGATTGACACAGCTCAGTCAGGGTCTTCAGGGACAGGGGGAGAGTTTGTTATCTTCTGTCATTCTCGCTGTCTGCTAGGGAACCAGGGCTTTAGGGGAAATTGTGGCTGTATCTCCTTTATCTGCCCCCATTCATATCCCCAGAGACCTGACTGTCAGTTACCCTTCCAGGCTGGGGCCTGTCAGATCTAGGAGAGAGGTTGGCCTGACTCCCTAGGCTGTGAGCTCCAGACTTAAAGCGACAAGTCCGCAATCCATCATGTCCTCGTGTGAAGCTGAATCCGGCCACTCTCTCACTGTCCAGACCACTCCGGGACCTCAGCTTCCCACCTCAGCAGGTGCTCTCGGTGGTGGCTGGCCCTGGAATGACCTGCAGTGGATGCCTGGCCTGGCCCAGACCTGCGACATCTAACTAGAAAGTCTGATAGATGGGCTCAGTGCCCACGGACTCACAAACTCACAGGTCCCCGGTGATGCTGACACTAAAGATTCAGAGCCACACCTCAGGAACGACTGGGACGCTGAGCTCTGGGACCAGGTGGAACTGCATCATCAGGACCCTGAGCTCTGGGACCAGGTGGGACTGCATCACCAGGACCCTGAGCTTTGGGACCAGGTGGTAAGCATCATCAGGACCCTGAGCTTTGGGACCAGGTGGTAAGCATCACCAGGACCCTGAGCTTTGGGACCAGGTGGTAAGCATCACCAGGACCCTGAGCTTTGGGACCAGGTGGTAAGCATCACCAGGACCCTGAGCTCTGGGACCAGGTGGGACTGCATCACCAGGACCCTGAGCTCTGGGACTAGGTGGGACTGCATCACCAGGACCCTGAGCTCTGGGACCAGGTGGGACTGCATCATCAGGACCCTGAGCTTTGGGACCAGGTGGTAAGCATCACCAGGACTCTGAGCTCTGGGACCAGGTGGGACTGCATCACCAGGACCCTGAGCTTTGGGACCAGGTGGTAAGCATCACCAGGATCCTGAGCTCTGGGACCAGGTGGGACTGCATCACCAGGACCCTGAGCTTTGGGACCAGGTGGTAAGCATCATCAGGACCTTGAGCTCTGGGACCAGGTGGTATGTATCATCAGATTGTCTCGTGCACACCAGGGTACCCAGCAGCCTCCCTGGCCTCTATCATAAATGTCAGCAGCGGCCCCTCCTGTCACACCCCAAGCTACCCACACATGTTGCCAAATGCACACTTGCCCCTCTTAGGAACTGGTTTAGAGGGACCAATAGACCTAGAGGAACCAGCTCTCTCTGAGGGCTCCTGGGCAAAGGCCACCTTTCTCTCTGTGCGCATTTACCCTATTATCTGCCTTCTGACTGCTGCCATCCTTCCCTGCCTTGTTCACCCCAAGTACCAAAAGAGCACTCTTTGGTTCCATAAAGAATTCTTTCCCGAACTTACCTGTCTACCAGTGTCCACTGGTCCTCTCTTTAGCACCTAGATTCAGCACCCTGTCTCCCCCATTCTAGCCAAAAGGGCTGGGTGGGTCCTGATATCTGAATGGCAAGAAAATGTCCCCTAGAGACGGACAGCTCGTGGGATAAAAGCTCTTGCAGAGGATCAGAATTCCGTTTCCAGCACCCACATCAGGAGAGTCAAAATTACTGGTGGCTCCAGCTCCAGGGGAGTTTACACTCTCTTCTTGCTTCCATGGGTACCTACACGCCTGTGTACACACAGAAGTAAAAATAAAATTAAAAAAAGAAACCATCCCTAGCCATGTTCACACTCTGAAAGTCTGCCTTATAGGCTGCTACTGGGGAGCTGACAGGAAGGGACTCTCAATGGGTCCTGCTAATGCCCAGCTTGAGTTCAGCATGGAGGCTGGGGCAGGGGCAGAGCTCTGGGGAATACCGACGAGCTACAGGAAAGTGGTCAGATCCCAAAGTCAGCCAGATCCTACCCCACATGTCAGGTCTCCAGCAAATATTGGGGTGAGTGGTGGAGGTGGGGGTACAGGACAGATGGGAATAAGCACAGCTCAGGGAACGCAAACTGAACATGGGATGTCAAAGTTTTCTGGGAATTCATTGGCCCTTCCTGGCCTCAGGAAATCTCTTAGTCTCTACATCTACTCTAAGTCTGACATCACCATTACTGTGATTTCATCCTTACCCTCTCACCCTCTTTCTGCCGTTCATGAACCCAACTCCAACAGCAACAGTTCCTTCACCACACACAGCTTGCCCTTCCTTTGCTACTCACTGGGCTTGCCTTTGGAATCAGAACTAGCTTAAGTGGGAGTCAAATGTATCCACAGAGAGGCTCCATGATAACGCTTCCCTAAAGAGAAACCCGGCCTTCCCCACGAGGAGTCCTTTAGCACAGTTCTTCTGAAGGTATAATCAGCGTGTGAGGGCATAGTCGGAGACGGTGGACCACACACTCTGGGGTAGGGTTGGGGAACCCATCATCTGCTGCAACTGTCCACCAGGCAGTCCTGGTGCATGCACGCAGAGAAGCAATGTGCTAGACGTGTCCAGCTTTTTGACAATGAGACACTATGCTCTCTCTACGGCGTTTATACTCTGCAAACCACACAATTGAGCTATCAAAAAGACTGGACTGGGGAGATAGCTCAGCTGGCAAAGTGTTTGCCATACAGGTATGAGGACCAGAGTTCAGATCCCCAGGACCCATGTAAAAAGCCAAGAGCGGAAGCCTGTATCGGTAAGGGGAGGCAGAGACAAGCATATCCCTAAAACTCACTGGCCGGCCACCCTAGCTGACCGGTGAACTCCTGGATCAGTAAGGGATCCTGTCCCTCCAAAAATTCGTGAAGAGCAAGTGAAAATGACATCAGACATTGACCCCTGGCTTCGAAAGGAAAGCAAATATGTGCACATGCGCAGGAACATGTAACATGCTTGAGCATGCACACAGGCACACGCACACACCTCACAATGTTTCAAATAAATTTACAATGTTATGCTGTATCACGTTTGTAGCTATCATCACTAGCATATCGCCACATGTAGTCTGAAAGCCATGGGTTGGACATGCCTGTGAGCATGGCCAGCATTTAAAATAGATCCCTCCCACTCTGCACAGTAAATGTATATCTTCTTAAAATCTGTCAGTGAAGGCAGAGCATCTGGGTGCTGATGCCTCCCAACAGCTAGAGAGATTCGAATCATTTGAATAGTTCTGTAGGTTACAGACTTCCTCATGAAACATTATATAAATTTCCAAACACTTGCAAATTCGGAAGCATATATTGTTCTTTTGATTTACACCCATAATGGTACTCGCACCTAAATTATTTATGCAATATGATAATGTTCAGTCCGTTGTAGACTCTCTGAGGTGAGCCAACAGATAACCACTTTCCTACCTGAAAACAAAATGTGTCAGGCTAGAATAATGTGGTATTTTCTTAGGACTGAAAGGATGGTGTGATTTGCAAATGTCATGTTTTCAGGGCATGAGTAAAATTCTCATTATTCATAACCTGGGATCCAAGGGGCTGTTGTAAAGGCAAACGAAGGGAAATGTTACATCCAAACATGCCAGGCACATCGGCCTTCTCTGTGGCTGTCTGGGCACGGTTGCCCACACAGGCTGATTGTTTTAGGTTTGACATTAATGACCTCATGGAATCAGCTCAATGCTCTAAGCGCCAGCTGCAGAGACATGTCAGGGATGGTTTCTGAATCAGCCGTGCACACGTAAGAACAAAGCAAAACAGGATAAAACTGTCACCGGGAGACCTAGGGAGCAGCTAACAAGATGTAAACCCACGAAGGCTTGCTCTTTTGAGGTGGTGTTGCCTAGGATTGCCATGCAGCAAGGGTACCAGACTGATGCCTCCCTGAGGCTGGGTGGCATGAACGATGGGCATTTGTCTGGAGTCCACAGTCTTTGTGACCACTCTTCTTGATGAATGGCCCTTTCCTGTCCCTTAAAGGATGGCTTCGGAATACAGAGCACTGGCAGGTTATTCTCCAGGCATCTCCTATTTCCTCCAGTTCTTTTCTTCCAACCTCGTGTAATTAAAAGTCAATTCCACACAATCAAAGAAGATAGAAAATGCTTGGTGTAGGGAAGGGATGGCCCTGAAGTCCGAGAAGCAGGCCAACCTTGAGCCATCAAATCACTCCACGAAAGGACAACAGCACCAGCCACTTAATCTTCCCACGGCATAGGTCCTCTGGCAGCCTCTCATGAGAAAGCTGAACAGTAGACAGAGCCTGGCATGACACTTGAGTGGCAGGAAGCTGTCCTCCTTTCCATAGTCATATACTCACACTTGACCACCAGTGTGATGTCATTAAGAGGGCGGTATTAGGCATGAATATTAAGTCCTGGAGGTTTTAGCTTCGTGCATGGCGTAGTGCAGTGGTTTTCAGCCTTCCTAATGTCCTTCATGTTGTGGTGATCCCCAACCATAAAATTATTTTCGTTACTACACATAACTCTAATTTTGCTACTGTTATGAATCCTAATGTAAATATCTGATAGGCAGGAGTCATGACCCGCAGATTGGAAACCACTGGATTCATGCCTGTAAAGAGCTACAGGGAACTGGCTACAGGTCTTCTGTACAAGGTCAAAACAAGGAATTCATCACTATATACCGAATGCAGGCTCCTTGATGGCAGAGTCCAGCCTTCAGCACTGGGGGAAATAAATTTCCTTTCACAGTAAGTTACCCAGTCTAAAGTATTTTATTATAGCAGTATAAATAAACAGATACAACATCTTTCCAGGAACTGAGACCAAATTACACACGGATGCCATGGGAGGCATGATTCAAGATGGCTCTAAGACTTCTGAGTGTTTAGACCCTGGGAGTAGGTTACTAACCCATCATCACTGGTAATTAAAAGGTCCGACGGAATCAGAGAGGACTCAGAAGAAGGGGAAGTCACAGCACATATTGTGAGTTCATGGGCTGTCCACGTTGCGAGCAGTCCCAGGAGCTACCTGCACGTGGCCTCAGGAGTCAAGACAGCACTAGCCAACAGCCACAGGAAATAAATTTCATCAACCTAATGCAAGCCTAGAGGTTCTAAACCCTGAGCCTCAAATAAGACTCCAGTCCCAGAGACACAGTCATTTCAACCTCCTAAGAAGACTCTCAGACCAGGGAGCACATGGTCTGAGCACCCAGATCTGTGGTAATTTGTCATACAGAAAACTGAGGCAAACACTGGATATTACTGAAAGGAATGTTAGTTAACTCGGGGTTATTTACCTAATGGAAGCATGAGTTTATAAAAGAAAAGGCTAACTCGGATGGACTCTAATGAACCAAACCAGCTAGAAAAACTGTTATAAATTCTAGAGTCGACAGACTAACGCTCTTGCCCGTTCACTCAGCTGAGTGACTTCTGTGTTTCTGGCTTCCTCCGTGTGTCTTTGTCTCCCTTGTCTCTCTCTCATCAGTGCTGTGTTTAGCATCGAAGCCATGTCAGAAGAACTGGCTCTGTGTGTCATCTTCTTCTGAGAGTGGTTCCCAGCCTCCCAGATTATCCCCACCTACAGTCAGCTCTGGTGACCTCCAGAGGTGTCTCACAAATATTGACAAATAAGCACCATGGTCTGGGGTGTGGGGCTCAGCAGTGCCCCTGTTCTTGCCCAGCTCTTAATAAGCCCTCTGATGCCCTCTTGGCTTTAACCAGGAGAATGAGCTTTCTCTTCAATGGAATCACCAAGTCAACACAGTGTCAGAAACTCGCAACCTCAACACATTTGGAACTGTGTCGACCCCAGTCACCCGTGGGGCACTCATGTATAACTGGGGCATTTGTATCACCTCAATCGGCCAGTTGTCACAAGCCACCGCAACCCTGCAAAGGTCCTCCGCTCTGCCCCCACTTCCCCATCCAGCACCTGCTGATTTTTCATGGATAGAACCCTAGTTACCTTGAGGCACTTGGGTCTCTCTTTCTGCCACAGGGCAACTCTTAAAATATCACCCATCCCAGCCAGGCAGTGGTGGCACATGCCTGTGCCTCCAGCACTCAGGAGGCAGAGGCAGGAGGATCTCTGTGAGTTTGAGGCCAGCCTGCTCTACAAAGAGAGTTCCAGGACAGTCACAGTTACACAGAGAAACCCTGTCTTAAAAAACCATAAATAGGCCGGGCGGTGGTGGCGCACACCTTTAATCCCAGCACTTGGGAGGCAGAGGCTGGCGGATCTCTGTGAGTTCGAGGCCAGCCTGGGCTACCAAGTGAGTTCCTGGAAAGGCGCAAAGCTACACAGAGAAATCCTGTCTCGAAAAACCAAAATAAATAAATAAATAAATAAATAGATAGATAAATAGATAAATAAATAAATAAATAAATAAACAATGCCAAGTATCTTTAACAACAACAACAACAAAAATCACCCATCCCATCCCAAAAGCTAGCCACTATGAACCTGTCCCCTCTAGAGGAATTCTCTTGCTGAGTGGCCAGCCCATCCTCAGAACACTTTGCTAATTCACGGTTTCCTTGTATTATGCATGATAGGTCTCCAAATATCTTTCAGCAATTTTAGTAGAGCAGCTTGATACAGCTAGTGTTTGTGGAATAACAAACAGTCCCATAACTCGGTAATTTAACAGCAGAGGTGGACTGTGTTTTGAACGTCTGTGGGTAGACTGGTGATTTCTCCTATGGCTTTTGCTGGGCTTTCTCCAAAACTGCACAAAGTTGTAGGCCTGGAGGCTTACCGATGTGTCTGGTAGCTCATGCTGGTTACCACTGGGCACCCCGGTTGTCTTGTACAGAGCCCCATATTAGCCTGGGTCTTCCATAGTTTTCCCAGGTCAGCACTCCAAGGGACAGAAACCGAAGTCACAAACCGACACTTCCTCCACATTCTGTGGCTCAAGGCATATCAGCATTTGACCAGCCCAAATTCGAGGTGCTAAGAGGGTAAGATGAGAAAGTCAGACCTTGGTGGGAAGAACAGTAGTCACACAGCAAAGACAGCCACACTCAGTTCAGGGCAATCGAGAGTGATCTACTGACTGACTCTGTTCAGTTTCCATCCTTCACTCAAGTTCATGGGAACATAGTCCCTGTCCCTCCCCCTTCCTTTCCTCCTTACCCCTCCCTCTTTCTCTCTTCCTCTTCCTCTGTCCTCCATCTCCATTCTCTTACACACACACACCCACACACACACACACAGCACGAACCTTCAGAATCCTAAACTGGGAGACAAACTCGAGAAATAAGCTCATCAGTATCTTATTCCTGTCTGACTCTGGCCAAGCTTGCCTCTCTGGCTCTTCCTGTAGGATGAGCTCTCAAGGGCATGTCCAATCCCTTAAACACATTGGTCTCAAACTGGTCCAGTGTGACAAGACACGTCTGAATCCAAGGAGCAGGCCTTCGCTTCTCAATCGTGCAGCATTCCCTGCTCCCTCTGACCCTGAGCTGCTCCTCCTCCCCTGCCGTCCTCCCAAGCCCCTGGCTTGAATCCCCTGGAGCTAGAGTTACAGGTAGCTGTGAGTCACATGACATGGGTGCTAGAAACCGAACTGTGTCCTCTACAGAAGCAGTATACCCTCCTAACCACTGAGCTATCTCTCCAGCCCCACCAAGGGATTCTCAATGGTGTCTGGTAACCCTTGACTACAAAGAGAAATATTATCAGAGATATATATTGAGATATATATAATGAGAGAGAGTAAAGACTGGTCTGGCTTCTGAAATCAGGGAGAGACCAGGACATCCTGACAAGGGATGAAGTTGGTTAGGTGGACAGCAAAGACAGATGGTTAGCCAGGCCCAGAAACACTCAGCAAAGGCGCAGGACAGTAGGCAGATCACAGGCCGAAACCTCAAGGTAGGTGTTCTTCGAGAGCCTTGGAGAAGATTCTAGAAGAAATACAGATCAGGAAGTTGAGGGGACTGGACGGCAGATGCATTTCACACCTGCGAAGAACATTCCTGTGAGGAAAGAAATCGTGCTGACCGGAGCTCTGGCCATGTGGCCTTCACACGGTCTCCTTGAGAGAGGAGCCCTCATAAAAAGGGACCGGCAGAATCTGATTACTCGGTAGGAACAGCCAAGTTAATTAACTTGATAAATTTCGGCTTTCCTCCGTGTGGTATAGACACAGGCATATTCTGAGAAAATACAGGATTCCTTCTCCCTAGAGAAAAGTCCACTAATAAAAAGCCATTAACCTATGTTCTTTCAAAGTCTAAACTCACTGAGGAGGCAAGCTGTTTCCCCCTCTTGTGGGAGCATTCTCGGCATCCTCTTGAACCCGTGTGGCCACTCAAATTGCTGCGGTCCAACAGAAAACAAGCAAATGAACTCAAAAGGTTACCCGCCAAATTAAGAGTTAGGGGAGGCAAGACTGTGGGATGAGGAAGGGAAAAGAGGGGCTTTTTCAAGGACAACACTTAGAAATTATATTTTTTAAGGATTTTTTTTTAAGAAAACCAGCTTGGTACATTTCTATTTTAAAATTAATGGCATATACTTCATCAAAAATGCTATTTCCAGCAAACTGCACAGATAATTAAGTCTAATTTCAATGATGTTTGAAATAAGGGCAATAAATCTTTATGGGTCTTATACACAATCTATACTGAAAATTCATTTAAATTTCATCTTCATACAGTTTTTTCTCAACTTTGGAACGTTTTATGAGTTCATTTAGCCAATGCTATGGCTGCATGGCCAAATTTAGGCAAAGAGGAAGAGGAGATAGTTATTGGAACTGTCCTGTTCACACAGGACAGCTTCAACTTTTCATTGACTTCCCTTTCCGTCCCTATGTGTCAGTTCCCATGCCTCAAGTTTGAGAATGAGTGGATTATCATTCTCACCTGTACCCTCATGTTACAAGTCGTAATAAATGTTGTTTAAACGAAGTCCTCAAGACTCGAAATGATCTCAGGTTAGGAAGGTGAAAAGAGCTGACACTTTAAATGGCTCCCTGGAGAAACCGCTGTTAGGATAATTTAGGGCTAAACACAGCTCTGAACCTTCATCACCCACAACATGGCACTTAACAGAGAAATTCCTTCTGTGATGTGTTTGTTTGTTTGTTTGTTTGTTTGTTTGTTTGTTTGTTAACTTGCCCAGGCAGGCCATCAGGCAGAGAAAGTGATGAGGAATGCCATGGAGGTGAATTTTCCCATAGCCTTGGGTCTGGTGAAAGACATGGATTTCTCCTGGACCTCTCCTCACCACCCCACCACCCACTGTGAAGAGGGAGATGGCTTCCTGGAAAACTGTTGACTTGCCTCTGCACGTGTCTCTGCCTGATGCTTGTGTGTTATCCGGCCAGCTCAAGCGGAGGATATTTAGACATAAATTTCTAGAACACTGGCGGTGTTTATATTTTCCCTTAGTGGTCAGTAAGTGTTTTCTGTCAAGGGCGACAGGATACACAGTTTAGGCTGTGCAGGCTGGGGCAGAGGTAGCAGTCACAACTCAGTTCTGCCATCGCAATGCAGAAGCCGCTGTGGAGAATCACTGGCAGATGCGCTTACATCACAAATAAAACCGTCAGCCCACATGCTGTGGTGGCCAGTGACTGCTTTATGTGGCACCTGGAGACACAGAATCGATGTTGTACATTGGCCCTTTCGACAAAATGTCATGTGGGGAGGATTGTGTGATGAGAAGAATTTTTGTATATTTTGGTTTCTGTTTCAATACCTTCATCTGCATATTCCCAAGAAAACGCTTATAAAGGCTTACCATAAATCTCCATTTTCAGATGCAGAAAACAGATTTGCAGTGACCTGAAACTATGCAGGGACAGTCAGTGACCAACTGGGAATCCTCCCCACCCCAAATACACAGAGACTCCTACTAAGGATGAATTAAGTAAGCACAAGGTCTGGCCCTCAGCCACCTGGCCCTTCTGGCTAAGCAGAAACTTCATATAACCATTATTTTCTCCCTCTATTTCTTTTCTGATTGAGACAGGGGGTCTCATGTAGCCCAGGCTGGCCTTGACAGCCCTCTTACTGTAGCTGCCATTCATTTCACAGGCACTCCCCAGAAGAGTGGCCGAGGTCTTTCTGAAGGGCCCCTGGAGAGCTACACACTGACTTGGGATGTGTTTATTCATCTCCTTTGGCTCCCACCAGCAGAGATGATACAAAAATGGTTAACGATCACACTTGACATTTTTAAAAGATGCAATCAGATCTGAATTGTTTTTCATGTTGAAGGAGAAATTAAATAACTCATAATACTAAAGTACAGTTGTTTGAAGAAACAGCGTTTGTCAGAAGCCCACTGTTGCCTTTGGTGGGTCACGATTTTGTCTTCCTAGCAACTAGGTCATGTATTACTTCCTTCTGATATCAGGGTTTAACTGAACACTACAGTTAAAAACAGGCTCTCCGCCTCAACACAAAACCACTTCTTTTCAGATTCAATTACCTCACCTCCCGGTTCAACTCTAACTGTGTAGTCAACCCAAATGTTGTTGATCGACTACCATGTTCACGGTCCCTATCTCCCCAAATCAGATATCCCGGTGAAGATTGCGCAGAAGCCCTACCTGGCAGAGGTTTGCATAACACAGATGATGGGGAACATCCAACTCTCCAGCCTCCTCATGGGGGTGGGGAAGGCGGGGGGGTGGCCTGGAGAAGCCTCCCCACGCTTGACTCTCCTTACATGGAAAGTCAAGACAGTGCAGCCACGTGGTCCTGGAAGTGTTGGAGAACACATCAAACATGCACTCAGTGGTCTTGGCTCACAGAAATCCAAGGAAGGACCTTACACGAAAACTTAAAGTAGGAAGCAAAGATCATAAGTCACACAGTCCAAGAGTCCCTTCTGCGAGAATCATAAGCATGAACCCTCCTATCAGAACCAAAGTCTGAATTCTGATTTTAAGTGGAACTTCAGTTCTGTAAAGGATTGTGATGCAGCTGGGCAGTAGAACATTTGCAAAGCTTCAAGTCCCATCCTTCCTGCTGAAAAGGAAAGAGAAACAGACAGACAGTGAGAGACAGATATCTGATTACAGCATTTTATTTGTAAATCTTCAACTCTTTCCTCTTTCTGTGCAGCTGTGAAGTCCCTCAAGCCCCGGCTTTCAGAATAGTGACTTGTGTACAAACAAGAGTTCACCCCAACATCCTCACCAACTCCAGGACTTCAAACAGCACCATTCAGGCCAGAGAAAGGCAGAGAACCTCTACACACAGGGCAGCAATCGGGGCTCTTATTCCGCTGCACTGAGGCCTGGGGATAGTAGGATCCTACATTACTTGCTCCCCCACTCCGCACCCCCAGTCTTTCTGGTCTTTTCTCCTCCTGATGAGCCACTGCTTGACAGCTACACACAGTAGGGGGCACCAAGTGTGGCCTGCCTACTCTCACTTCTCTGAGAGCTGCTTCTGATGAGCATTCCGCTCAACTTTTAGCCTCTGGGACTCTGGAAACACAGCCCTTGCCTGAGTGATTTCCACCCAACCCTGTTGAAATCTGAAGAACCATGAGGTCTTTATGTGGCAAGAAATGTCCATCAGATGCTACCAAGACCACCACCTTACATGCCCATCACATACCCTGTCATACTTGTTTAATACTCCTGCCATACACACTCATACACATTCAAGCACCCCATAATCACACACTCACATTCATACACACATTCACCACTTCCTATGCTCTACCACCAAGGCCCACCCTGACTCTCACTTCCAGAGAGGCCTGCCACCTAAGAAGGCAGAGAGATAAAGGTTCCTTTGCCTTCTGACTTTCCAGTGCTGGCCTGAGGGACACAAAAAATACTTAAGCCAGGCACAGAAGTTGGGGATATCTATGAATTCTCATAGCAATGCTTTCCATACCATCTAGAAAACAACTCTCGTAAAAGGAAATTTGAGAGATGAGGGAGAGACATGGGGCAGGATGAGAAGAAGAGGACAGAGACTCAAGGGTGGTATCCAGAGAGGCCAGGTGAACCCCCACCATCCCCAGTCAGGAAGCTCTGTACACCTTGCCCCAGGCTCTCTGTGAGAGCAGTGTCTGTAGAGGACAGACAGCTGCACAGACAGATGGATGCACAGAAAGTCAAGATGAGTGTCCCTGGGCAGCCTCAGGCTTCAGAGTCTTTACAAACTTTAGAGCAAGTGGGATACATCACACATGGCCTCTCATCTCAGGAGGAGGCCCATAATGAGAGTTCACCTCCCACAGTGAGAACTACAGACTCTCCCTTAGACCCCAGGGACCTGAGGCAGAGGACTTGTAGATAGCTGCCAGTTTGAACCAAGGACAATTGAAGACCAGAGGCCACCCGCTGACCCTTTGTCACTGGGGGAGCTCACCTACACCTCCCTGAAATTCAGGTGCAGTCTAGCAAGCCATGGGTACAACTGAGTTTTAGGAAACTATAGAGATGAACTGACTTCAGGAAAATGCAGTCACTTCTCTTGTTGCCCCAGGGGACACCTGAGAATCTGAGGCACTACCCTACACCTAAGCCTTGGATATTCTGGAAGCAGCAAGGAGAGCAGTTAGTAGAGCATATGGAACAGGTGCCTCCCATGGAGACAGAGAACATCAGCATTTCCTACATTTCCCTTCTTGGACCAAGGGAAGACACAGTGCCCTGGGCCAAAGCCAGCCAGGGACATAGTGCCCTGTCCCAGATGACTGTCATTGGGAATTCATCCAAAGTATTATTGGATCAAACAATCTCACCCTTCCTTTCTTTCTTCTCTCACATCAAAGACATGTTTTTGCTCAAATTTTCCTTTTGGCCATTCTCTAAAATGATACAGCATCACTTCAAATTTCTCTTCTCAAACAGCATGAACAGAGAATAGTGGCTTCCCATCCTAGAGACAGACACAGCCTGGCAGGTGTTAGACACTGCCTCTGCTTGGCAGCCTGTAAGATTCGTGATAATCCCACCCTCTCCTCTCCCCTTAAGTATGGCCTTCACCCTAGTGGCTGCCATCTAATGAACAGAATACATCAAAAGTTGTATCAAAAGAATGTCAGTTCTCAGGCTAATTCACAGGAAGACCATGGCTTCCATTCTCTGGGATTTTCTCATGCTCTCTCCTCACTCAGGCTGGGGGTGTCAGGTGCCATGCTCCCTGATGAGAGACCCATAGGGTGAAGAACTGAAGGCAGCCATGGGCTAGCAGCCATCAGACCTGCCTCAGTCTGGAGCTTAGAGAAGTTGCTCCACCCAGCCAGCCTTCAGATCAAACCACAGGTCTCTGCTGTGGAATGTCATTCTGTATGCTGTGAATATGTGTTGCTCTGATTGGTTGATAAATAAAGCTGCCTTGGCCTATGGAAAAGCAGGATGGAGCTAGGCAGGAAAATCCAAGGGAGATAGTGAAAGGAGAAAGGAGAGGCAAGAGACGCCATCCCACCATCCAGGGAGCAGCATGTAATGTCACACAGGTAAAGCCATGGAACACATAGCAATGTAAAATAATAGAAATGGGCTATTTAGTTATAAGAGCTAGCTAGCAAGAAAATTGAGCCATAGGCCATAGCCATACAGTTCATAATTAATATAAGCCTCTGTGTGTTTATTTGGGTCTGAGCAGCTGCAGGACTAGGCGGGACACAGGAAAACTTCTGACTACATTTGGCACACACCACATAGATCTAAGAAAGCTTAAAGATTCTGAACGTACAGAAATAGAGCCACACTAGGCTTCCTAGTCTCACAGTCTCATGCCAGTAGCAGCATAGAGACTCATCTCCTAAAAGCTGCCTGTGAGATGAAGCTGGCTACCAGCCACCATAAGCTAAGCAGCATGGCAGATTCCCGCCACAGTACAGAGTGACATCTCCAAGTCACACAGTGCACTGCATGATGGATTTAGCTTTTGCTACTACCGACAAAAAAAAAAAAAAAAAAGGTTTCTGGGCTATACACTGCTTGTTAGAAGCATAGAACCACTGGTTCCCTGAGTCAGTGGTGAACAGGGCTCCTAGAGCTGGTGGTAAACGTAAAGTTGCCATGATGGGAAGCTGAGATGGATGGAGTCAGCAGCTAAGGCTGCCACTTCTATCCTAGCCACTCTTCAGTTTAAAGCAATAGATTCACAATAAGATGGATTCAGATGGAATAAACCTCTAAATGGTTTACATTATGTATAAAAATGCATGCAGGCTTGGAAGAGAGAGAAAAAGAAATATATGCAGTTATATAAACAAATAGATAGTTTTAAAAACTAAGTTTTTAAAGAGACAGTAAAAGTAATACAAAAATAAGCCATGTAAAGATGGAAATCACACAGAGAGTCTTTGGGATTTTTTTTTTTTTTTTTTTTTTTTTTTTGGTTTTTTAAGACAGGGTTTCTCTGTGTAGCTTTGTGCCTTTTTTCCTGGATCTCGCTCTGTAGACCAGGCTGGCCTCGAACTCACAAAGATCCACCTGCCTCTGCCTCCCGAGTGCTGGGATTAAAGGTGTGCGCCACCACCGCCCGGCGTCTTTGGGATTTTTAACTGCAAAGAGACATTTGATTGTAAAGGCTACTCAGTTAAACCAATATGTATATTTTAAAGGTATCTTGACTTCAAAATTTGTGTCTAAGGATATGTTGCTTTGGAAAAGAGGTTCTACTTTTCGTTTCCACAGAAGATGAGAACCTATGGATTGCTTCCAGGCTAATGTGGTTTGACCAGTCAAAACCCCCTGGGAGGTTTCTAGATGATCCAACATCCAGAACAGCTTCAAGGCAACTGCCTCAGAGAATACAGCCTCACAGACTACTCCAGTCAGGACTTGACCATAATCCTGAAATTTTCTTTGTGTCCCCATAAGACTACCAGCGCCCACACTTAGCAGGAAGTAGCCTAGAACACTATGCCCACATTCCCAAAAAAATGGATTATGGATGTTTGTCTTTGTTTAGGAGGTTGGTTACAAATTGTTATTGGTCATAGTCAATATCTTTCTAAAGAAAAAAGGGGGATATGATATGGAAATATGGGATATAGATATGATAGGATAAAAGGAGAGATTATTGAATTTCTTTTTAAAGAATAACAATTTATTTGAAATGTTTTATATTGCTATGAATTTTAGTTTATTGATACAAATTTAAAGTTAATTTTGTTATACTATATATATTTTTACTCTTGTTTAAGGTATTATGTTTGTACAGCTCATTTGCAATTATAATGTATAATTAAGAAATACAGATTAATAATTAGTCATCTATGATAATCAAACTTATAGTAATGTTAAGTTTTCTAGATATATATATAGATATATTTCAGTTAGGTAGGTAATCTTCAAACACTTCAAAGACCTACAGAATATAGCATTTAAAATGTTTTAAAAACTTAGACTTTTCTGGACAATGAGATGTGTCTGCTCCTGGCAGTACCAATTAATTCAAGGAAGATGATGGTCATTGAAGACACTCCACATGGAGTTTATCTTCTTCTTGGCACAAAATAGCCATTTGGGCAAAAAACTGTTCTTGCCTGGACTGCTTGACAAAATGTTGTATCGACTGGACCTATAGGACCCATGGAAAAATGACCACTGAATTTGCCAAAAGAAGGCAAAATGGTCCTTCAGGTTCCTGCTTCACAGAGGAGACTGCCAGACATTCTACAGGACACAGAGAGAAGTGACTGAGAGACTAGGCCTATAGGCTGAAGATGGATGCCCCAACGTTACAGAGGAACTTTGAATGACTGTCCAGGTAGACAGCTGTCTCTGTCATTCTAGATTTTTGGAAGTTGCCTACAATGCTCTTCCTGTTTACTTAGGTAATATTATAGCCTTCTGGGGTCTTTGATGTAGTTGAAGACTAGATAGTTATAATTTTCCTTGGTAATGATAAAGGATAAATAAATATGAAACCTTAGACTCACAAATATAGGATAGATAGAATATTTTCTTTAAATTTGCCAAATATAAATAGACTAAATATTGTAACTGTAATTCTTGCTTGATAACTGTTTTGTTATATGTAATTTTACTATGTTAAAGTTAAAAATCTTCCTTTTTGATTAGACAGAAAAAGGGAAGTGCTGTGGGATGTCATTCTGTATGCTGTGAATATGTGTTGCTCTGATTGGTTGATAAATAAAATGTTGATTGGCCAGTAGCCAGACAGGAAGTATAGGTGGGGCAGGCAGGGTGAACAGATGAGGAGAATGCTGGGAAGAGGAAGAGCAGAGTCAGGAGTCACCAGCCAGACACAGAGGAAGCATGATGACAAGGCAGAACTGAGAAAAGATACCAAGCCTGGTTGTTAAACACAGATAAGAGTTATGGGTTAATTAAAGTGTAAGAGCTGGTCAGTAGTAAGCCTGAGCTAATGGCTGAGCAGCTATAATTAATATAAGCTTCTGAGTGACTATTTTATAAGTGGGCCTCGGGAGTGTGGGGGCTTGGCGGGACCAGAGAAACTTTCCAACTACAGGTCTCAACTCATTCACAGATATTTGAGAGATGCAAAGACAGGGGCCAGCCAAGCCACAACAAATCCTCACTCACAGAACCTCTAAGGTTGACTAGGGATGGAGTTTGGTGGCACAATGACCTGCTTGGTATGTGTGGTACTCTGGATACTGACCTTGAAGGACAGGAAAAGCAAAAAATAAACAATACCCAATGAGCGCCACAGTTTTTGTTTTGTTTTTTAATGTGTGGGCCTTTTGTCTCATTTTGGCTTTTTTTTTTTTTTTGTCTTTTGGCTTTTTGTTTGTCTTAAAGAGACAGAGAGAGAAAACATAAAGTTGAGTGGGTTGGATAGCGATGTGGGAAAAATCTGGGAAGAGGTGGGGGAAGGGAAAAACATGACCAAAATATATTGCATGGAAAAAATAGTAAAAAAAAAAAAAAAAAGAAAAAAGAAAAGAAAAGAAAAAAGAAAAAACACAGAAGGCATACTCTGAGGTCCCAAATTAAATTGTTATTTAAATACATTTTTGGTGGGGTCACTTACCATAGGACAGATAACTAGCATATACCAGCTACATGTTGTTTTCTTTTAAAACAGAAATCTGAATTTCCATGGATTAGAGAATTAATTGACTTTTCTTGACTCATTTAATTTTTACCCAAGAACACATTGTGTGAGCTGCTCATTTTTACATAAAAGAAGGTAAAGAGTCCTTATGGTTTAAACTTTTTTCCCTTTTCTGTCCTTGTAAGACCTCTTTACATTCTAATGGTTTACATTTTTTAAAACCATTGAAATAAACGGGCAAAGAAGAGGAAGCCAGAGATGCAGTCTCTGCATGCACTGTTCATCTCTCAGCAGAGAGCAGTGTTCCCCTCAATCTCAATTTCTGGCCTCCTGCTCTATCAAGGGTTGCAAAATTACATTCTTCTCCACATTACCTGGTAGATTGTTCCTTTTCATATCTTACACACTAGCTGCTCTGACAGAACAATCTTTGTGCAAAATATAAAGAACCCATTATTTGGCAAATGAATGCTTCAGTTGCTGTGGCTATATTATGGGATTGTGACATTTTTCTCATTCCCGCCCCTCTGCAGAGGCTACATTGCTCATTACCAAACATCTCAACTGGTTTTGATCTCGTCAAAATGCTGCTGTGCGCATCGCAAATGTGGGCCATCTACTGTGGTTGCTTCCTGCAAATGCAAGTTCTAAGTCAGGTTTATGTAAGATGATTCTGAGTCACACTTTGTCCCCATGTGCAAAACAGCACAAAAGACAGACGCTACCATAAGATTGCCTTAAGCCCCTCTAAATCTATTCTTGCTGGAAATCCCTGTGAGTGAAGCATCCTGTGGTCCCAAGCCTTGTGCAGCCTGGATGAGAACCTCTTCCTACAGAAGGGGGTCATCTGGGTGTCAGTACCTTACTAACTCTGTGAAGGACCCTGCCCCCCATGTCTAGCAGGGCACCTAGCTCCCCTCCCTTCACTCCAGCATGCAGAGGCCCTCCAGACCTCTTACATGACTGGGCATCCTCTCTGCTGGCTGCCTTGCCCTTGGAGCGTCCTGGTGTCCTGAAGTCATGCATCTGCTAACTCCTTGCTCAGTAGTATTTCTCTTACTAAGGCATATAGGTGTGATGGTAAATCTCAATGGTCAATTGATTAGATCTGGAATCAACTTCAAGACACACCTATGGGTGGGTCCAGGAGGCATTTCCAGGAAGGATTAACCGAAGGGAAAGGTCCCACCTCCACCGAGTGGGCCATCCCTTCCAGCTGAGGCCCAAACGTAAGGAGGTCTAAGGGAAAGCAATGCTGCCTGCCATTTGTCTGTGGCTCTTGCTGGTGAGAGCATCTGTTTCCTTGTTGGTACTGCAGTCATCCTTCTGACCTGAAAACCTGACTCCTTCGCCTTTCCAATGTGCACTGATAATGACTGACTCCCCAGGAACCCTCCAGCCTTCAGTACCAGATTAAGATCTCTGAGGCATCTTTGCCGGCTAAGCAGCTACCTCTGCAGCATGTAGACCACCACTGTTGGACTACCCAGCCCCTGTTATACAAGCTGTTCTAATAAATCCCCTTTGCAATATATACTCATGTAAGTACCGAATACTAACCGATTGCACCACGGCCTCCTGTAATACGTATTCATTCTCTCTGTTCCATTCTAGAGAACACCGGCTAAAACAGACCATTTCCCCTTCATGGAAACACCAAGCAGAAAGTTGTCCAGGAATCAGTGATGACTGAATAAATGAATGGATGCATTTCATCACATCACTGAGAGATAAAAGTACAGGCATCTAAAAAAGAAAAATGCACACCTGCCAGGCACCAACTGCCCAAGGAACTGCAATATGAGAGGGTAGGACATGCTTTTCAGAAGTTGCAACATAGAACAAACTCCCGCTGCAGAGCAAGGCCTAGGTGGGCTCCTCTGAAAGGGCAGCCACTGGACTCTGCATCCTGCGGCAGCTTCGCACTCCTGAGTAAGAAGGATAAAGGGTGCTCTTGCCGCCTGGGTTTTTCTTTACCTCGGCTCAGCTCGACATTTGCAGGCCTGGGGCCTGCTAACCTGAGTGTGATAGATTCATGATGAGGAGATGGAGACAGATGGATGGCTTGACCTTGAGTTTAGCTTGGAAAGTGGTCACAATCTAATCAAGTAAAATGCCATCCTTTTCTCTTTCCTCTGGCTCACGCCTACTTGCAAGGTAGAAGGAGGCACCATGGCCCTCCCTGACCACAGCTCTGCTCTGTATGGCCAATCAGTAATTTCGTGAGTCTCTGTGATGCAGATCTTTGCTCTGACTTCTGGCCTGTCCACTTTCCCAAAGGCCAGCATGTCCTCTTCTGCCCTTGTCAAGTCCCCAACTTCCCCCACCCCCACTGCTCTAGTGACATCATGAAGATAAGACTGAGTGGAACTATTTCATCAGGAATGCCATATACCACCAACCCAAGATTCTCATCACCCCTTGGTGCCCACAGCCCAGATGATCTGCAACACGAATCTTAAATGGTCTTATTAATAGAAAACCCAGAGCCAGACATTGGGGTGAAAGCTGAAAGATCAGAGAAACAGAACAAGCCAGCCATGTTCTTACCTCTACAAAATCCTCAGCCTCCAAAGAGAGACTTCCTGTTTACTCCTGCCTTATATACATTTCTGTGCCCTGCCATCTTACTTACTTCCTAGTGCTGGGATTAAAGGCCTGTGCCACCATGCCTGGCTCTGTTTCCAGTGTGGCCTTGAACTCGCAGAAATCTGGATGGATCTCTGCCTCCTGAATGCGAGGATTAAAGGTATGTGCCACCACTGCCTGGCATCTATGTTTAATATAGTAGCTGGCTTTGTCCTCTGATCCTCAGGCAAGCTTGATTGGGGTACACAATATATCACCACAAAGATCCAGCCTGGATGAAAAAGACTTTTAGATGTTACCTAACCTCACACCCGAGCACCCTGATCCAAAGCCAGTCCTAAGACCCAGCTGATTGGGAAGGGGTTAAACTGTAGAAATACGACAATCCCACAATCCGCTGGGTCACGTTTTTGATCCGTGATGAGAGTTACTGGAGTAAGCACCATGAAAGGGAGCCGTCTCCAGCAGCCATCCTCTCACTGCGTTCCCAACCCTGTTTCCTCTCTCTGGGGTGACATGGTGCCCAGCAGTATGGATACAGCAGCTGAGACAAGGAGGTCCTAGGGTCTCGGGAGCTCCCTGGCTGCTTCACAGCCACCCTTGATTCCTCTCCGGGGAGATCACGAGTCTGTCAGGCAAGCACATCTCAGTCACACCTCTGTTCCCCAGGCTTCGCTCAGAACCTGGAAAGAGCAAGGTGCCTAAGTTAGTCCTGATGCTACTATAACGAGCCACAGGGTCCATGGCAGATTTACGAAGTGCAGATTGAGTATCTAATAAATGCTTGAGGTCAGAAGTCCCATGCACACAGACAGGGCTGAAGTCAAGGTTGGCTCTTTCAAGTCTTCAGAGCCAAGAACCACCAGTCAGGTCTTCCTACTTCACACCACATGTCTCACCTGCCTTGGTCTTCACTCCTTGGGTGCTTGTGACACCCATATTGGGCTCACCCAGACACCACAGGATAATCTTATTTTCAACTCAACTGACTTCCCATCATAACAGTATCCGTAACTGGACTTCCCCTTGCCGTCGTTTTTCGACTGGTGTTTTGTGAGTGCCAATTTGCCGATTCTAGATTAACAGCTCCATCACAGTTTGTCAGAGTCTGTATTCTGTTGCCATGGCAAAATACTTGAGGCAGGGTACTTTATAGATAAGTTTATTTAGTGCATAGCTCAAGACAGGTAGCCCTGCCTGCTCAGCATTTGGAGTGTCTCTTGATGGCATCACAGGGGTGAGAGAATGAACGTTAGCAGAATTCCACCCCTAATCAGAACACGGTCGGTGGTTCACAGTGGACTGTGGTCAGAATACGGTCAGTGGTTTATGACGATTCATCACAGTATGTTGATACTGTTGTAACTAGATACTGTTAATTTTTCTATGATTTTACCAAATAGGAAATATTGATAAGTTGGGAAATAGTCATATTTTAAAATGCTTTATAAAATTTTCTTATTACTTTTACATTTCCTAAAACTTGAAAATGTGTAGGTGGGTTTACACATTAGGACTATTTTTCAAGCTCCACTTCTTTTTAAATTTTTATTAATTTTTAAAATTTATTTTACATACCAACCAGTTTCCCCTCTGACCTTTCCTCCCGTTCTCTCCCCCCACCTCCCTTCTACCCCGTCCCTCCCCCATCCACTCCTGCTCTGTCTCCATTCAGAAGGAGTAAGGCCTCTCCCATAGAATAAGCTGCAGTTTTCTCTTACTATATGTAATTATTTTCTTCGGGGCCAATAAATTCCAACCTGTATCTCTGAATAAAAATCCAGGTAGTAAAACAAATTCTTTTGTGGTTCTTTGCATTCGTTACTATTTCTGAAGAGTGGTTGCAGAAGGGGTCTCCCCCTCCTTTTCCTTATAACCTGATTTCTGCTTATTTGGCCCCCTTATGAAGCCAGGGCTAGAGTTATTGATTCAGCTTTGCTTCAAACATGTGTGCTGTGGATTTGATTGCAGGTGTAGAAGGCAATTTTTGTTTTAGATGTTTTGTTTCACAATACACATTTCAAACACAGTGAAGAAGCAGCCAGGATGGTCACTCCTGACTCAGGAACACTAGCCACGAGTGCACTCATGAAGAGTGTGTGCTGTTGTTCATGCATTAATTCAGAAGTGCAACCCATGGCGTCTCTGTTCACAAATGCATGTTTCCACGAGTGCACTCATGAAGAGTGTGTGCTGTTGTTCGTGCATTAATTCAGAAGTGCAACCCATGGCATCTGTGTTCACAAACACACGTTTCCATGAGTGCACTCATGAGGAGTGTGTGCTGTTGTTTGTGCGTCAACTCAGAGGTGCAACTCGTGGCATCTCTGTTCACAAACGCATGTTTCCATCTCCATAAATGACAATGACCAAGGCTAAGAATACAAAGGAACCTGTGTTTATAGCCCAGAATTCCATGGTTCATAATTCCACACATGACAATGTAAAAGACAGTTTTGAGTATTTGTTACTAACTCAGATCACTAAAATGAAAATTTTTAAATAACAACAACAACAACAAAAATGTCCAAATGAATAATTAGCTAAAAACATCAGAAGTATTTACTAAGGAAGAAAATTCAGACTCATTATAAAGGTTGACCTCTGTTTGTTGTGTATTTCCTGAGTGCTGGGAAGCACACCCCATGCTGTGAAAACACATTACCACATCAGATCATTGTCACAACAGCCTTCCAGGTGGGTGTGATACCTGTGCTCAGCATTCAGGTTGCTAGCTACCCAAATACAAATTTCTTGTTATCTAATCTGTATTTGTAAAACATGGAATGCAAATCATTTATGTGTGGAGATGGTCCAGAGCCTTACATACGCCAGGACTCCGGGAAGCATCCGAGTCACCATCTCTTGTTAGACCTGAGATGTCCTGGTGACTCTCAGTCCCAACTTCCCATGGGGAGTGAAGGGTAGCCTCTTCTCTGTGGCTTATTTCTACTTCTGCTTCATTTTATTTTTACTTTTGACACTATGGAATACTATGTACTGTGGTCACACTCACCCCACTAGCCCCTCCCCCACAATGACCCCTCATTTCCCTCCTTCCCATTGGCTCTCCTCTTCCTAAATAGCTCCTCTTTTACACTCATGTTCCTCCTTTACTTCCTCTTCCTCCTCTTCCTTATTTTGGATTTTTTTGAGACAAGGTCTCACTATGTAGCTCTGGCTGTCCTGGAACTCATTATGTAGACCATGCTGGCTTCGAACTCACAGAAATCCACCCACTTCTGCCCTCTGAGTGCTGGGATTAGGGACACAAACTACCACCATGGTCAGCTCTTTTTCCTTCTTTATTACTGAATAATACATCTTTATACATACACACCATGTTTTTCTTATACATCCATCTCTTTATGGGCATCTAGGCTGACTCATAATGTGGCTGTCATGAAGGATCTTGTCGATGGAACACTGGAGCCCATGTGACAAGATTCCAAAATTTACAATGTGAAAAAAAATGCTAAAATAACAAACATCATCATTTTCCCCAGCATTCCAACTGCCAAAGAGTACAAGATGTCTCTGATGCTCTTGTGATGTGTTCTGGGCCTCTGATGCTTTTGTGATGGGTTCTGGGTCTCAGCTACAGACATATTCTAAGAACAGAGACACAGATGTCCAGGTACTGGTGAAATACACTCTGGGCTTGGTGTGCCTGTGGGCTGGCCTGACAGGTTTGGTGTTCTCTTACTGAATACTGTTTGTATTATTTACAGAAAAAAAATTCTACTAAAGAAGACCACTTTGTGATGTCATGTATGGAGATATGAATAAGGTGAACTTTAAACATGTGCAAATCATGGATATTATCTGGGCCACAAAATATCTGTTCTCTCATTCCAACTGATAGGAGAGACTATCCATTCTTTACCAATTGAGGCTTTGGTCCTGTTTTGGTCTTCCATCCTTTCAATGAGACTGATTACAATATCTAGTCATTGAGTCAGCTCCGCTTCTAAAGAACATCCACTCTGGAGTCAATCTCTGCTTTCCCACGCCCTCCCTTCACCCCAGCCACCCAACCAAAGCCCACATTCTGCATATGATCCCCAAGATCATCTCTCTGGGTCAGTGTGCTCCTTCAATACAACGAGTGCTGGGCCAGGGTGTCATCCCAGCTGTCTGCTCCTGGCAGTCTTTGGCTGGGGGTGGGGGGTGTCAGATGCCAAAACTATCAATCATTTGATCTAATTGACAATTGTGGAGATCAGCGCTTGCCAGAAATCCCTTAAATAAAATTAGTAGCTATGTAAATTAGTTATCCAACTTTAATTGACTATGCTATTCTCTGGGGTGATAGAGGGAAAAATAAAACAAGACATTTTCATCTTTAAAAATCACAGAGTCAGGGCTGGGAAGATGGCTCAGCGTGATTGCCGCACAAGTATGAGGACTTGAGTTCAAATCCCCAGAACCCGTGTGAAAAAAAATGGGTTTGAGCATAGGCTTCTGTAACCCCATTGCGGTGGGAGGGGCGGGAGATGGGGGACCACTGGGGTTACTGGCTGACAGTCTAACTCCAACTTCAGTGAGAGGTCCTGTCTCAGAGAGTAAGACGGTGAGAGGTAGGGCAGGACACCTGACGTCTTCCTCCAGCCTCTGTGTGAATGCAAGGTCATGCCCAAGCATATGCTGGCACACATACACATGCACATACACTACATTCATAAATATGTATATATATATATATATATATATTAGTGTTCCTCATTACATGAAGATGAAACAAGACATGAAGAGAGAGCTCCTTGAAAGAAATTTAAACAGTACTTGTAGGAAAATATGTACAACCTTGGTAAGAGTCGGGTCAACTAGATGAACAAAAATCTCAAACCTAAAAGCATTTTGCTGACAAGGCAGGAGAGCATCACTCACACAGTGGGGAGGAGTACAGTGTAGCCTCCTAGTGAGGCTGCAACCGCAGGAGCATCACTCCTCTGACCAGCAGAATCTGACCTCAGACCAAGTAACAAAGGCTCACCAGCAAAAACACACCATGGCCTATTCTCATTGGGACACTGTGAAAGGAGTGAGTCTGTCTATCTGTCTTTCTCTGTCATCTGTCTGTCTCCCTCTCCCCCACTCTGCTATAGAGTAATCTACAGCATAAATTCAGTGGGAAAACCTAAGATGCAGAACTGGGCTACCCACTGAGACGGGGGACCAGCAGGGATGCTTAGGTGGGGCCGAGAACACAAGCTAAGTCTTGCTGAATGAATGCACCTTACTGAGTATCTTGACTTCGAATCTATATGATGTTTTGCAAACCTTCCAAAGACAAGCTAATTTTCTAAAAATATGATCTATAAGATTGAAAACAAGTAAAAACAATATCTGTGTGTTGGCACAGCTACATAAAGAAGAAATTTTTACAGTAATCTCAAAGCATAGTATCTTGCTGGTGTCTCCATAATGGATGTGACCTAAGGCTCAAAATGCCTCAAAGGAGCCTAAATTTCTGTCTCCCTTTCATTAGTTACAGCATTGATATTGTTATCTTGAAATGTGTGTGTGTGTGTGTGTGTGTGTGTGTGTGTGTGTGTGTGTGTGTGTGTGTAAGAGAGAGAGAATATTGTGTTGGGGATAAAAATAAAGAATTATACTAAGATGAAGGCTTATGGTGTTAACAAAATAAACCAAATTCATATGTATAAATTACATTCATTTACTTATAATTATTTTTAGGAATAAAATTGTGGGACTAGAGAGATGGTTCACTTGTTAACAGTGCAATCAGCTCTTGCAGAGGAACTATGTTCGGTTCCCAGCACCTACATCAGACAGCCCACAACTGCCCGAAGCCCCAGGAGAGCTTACGTCTCTGGCTTCTACCAGCACCTGTATACATGTATTCTCTCTCTCTCTCTCTCTCTCTCTCTCTCTCTCTCTCTCTCTCTCTCTCTCTCTCTCTCTCACACACACACACACACACACACACACACACACACAAGCACAAGCTCATGTGCACACACACACACGCACAATTTAAAATAAATCTTTTTGAAAAGAAAATTGCTATTACAGAAATATCTAATGATTCTATAAAGCGTTAGGTAGGTAGCCAGCAGGAAGTTTTCAATACATTCAGATATCAATGGGGTTACACAGGAGCGCTCGCTCCATAGTCTCTCCACTGCCTGGTGTTGCTGTCTTTGCATGGCTCTGTCTGGCTGTTTCCGCTATATTGCTTAAAGTTCTGGAGAAATAGAAAGTTTCCTAAAGGCCTTTGGCCAACTTAATATCCTTATGTGAGTGAGAACTGGCGGTTCACATTTCTTATCGACTTTTCTCCTATATTTTGACCTTTATATTTATTTTATCAATCCCATAATATACTTGGCCTTTATTGTACTCTGTCCCAAATATTTTTTTTTTAAAAAAAACAGTCACTACATGGACAATAAATAATATCAGGGCTAACTATTTTTCCAAATTTTTATGCACAAAGGGGCACAAAAATATGAAACTGGGGATATAGAGATGGCTCAGCAAACAAGAATGTTTCCTGAACAGGCATGAGGACCTGAGTTCAAATCCCCAGCACCCATGTACAAAGTCAGGCCTGACCACGTACTTGTACCTATAACCCCAGCACTGGGGGACAGACACAGGAGGATTCTGGGGCTTATTCACCACCAAGCACCTTAAATTTCAGTGTGAGACCCTGTCTCAAAGGAATAAGGCAGAGGGTGATAAAGCTGAACCCCTGACATCCTCTGGTACATGAACGTCCACCACACTCACAGAGGGATGCACACACACACACATACACACACACACACACACACACACACACACACACACACACACACACACGCACTATGATCCAACTGAGGTTGTGTCTTCAAGAAAGTTTAGCTCCAGAAGGGAAGAGAGATGAATCATGTAACCTGAGTCACTAGGAGAGAGAGGACATGGGGAGAATGATAGACTATATGAACCCACAGTCAGAGGCGCTTTTCACCACTGAATGCTACCGTGAGGGTACAGAGGGCAAGGCATGTCACGTGACAGCCACCCACACATGAAGGATCCGGCTGGAAGTATGATTAAATAACAGAGCATTTCCATTTGGCTATCGCAAAGACAGGCAAAGAGTTAGGGGAATGAAACTGATATTTTCCAATGAGCCCGGAAAGTGTAGACGACAGTGTTTGGAATCCGTTCTCTATCAACAACCAAGGAAGCACCAAGGAGGCCTGGAGGTGATCTGCTGGGGAAGGTGCACCCTCCTGGAAACTGTTGGGAAAGCTAGGCAAGGAGAGGGGGTGGGGCCGAGGTGGAGAAGGGTCAGAAACAGTTTGAAAGGCACAGCAGAGAGAAGACAGGCCGAGTGTTTGCTGAGAGAATGGCCAGGTCGTAACTCACACCTGAGTGGAAGGAATTGCCTGGAGGGGAAGAAAGGATACATCTTTCTCTGAGCTGTGAAGCAGTTGTGTGTCCATAAAGATGTAAAGATATTGAAGACTGTCAACATTGAAAGGACTCAGCCTCAAGCTCTGGGTTTAGTGAGGCAGGAAATTCCTAGATAAACGCCTGATACTAGAATGCGGGTCAAGAAGCAGGTAGAGAGGCCTTCCGTGGGATCTTTGAGAAAAGTCCATTCTGGGGTGAAGAAAAGCTGTGTCTCCATGGCACCAAGAGTGCCAGCATCTGTGTGGATGGATGTGTGGCTGCAGGTGTAACCTCCAGCACCGGGCAGGAGCAGAAGGAGAAAGTGATGGAGACTCACCAATGGACCGGCTGGAAGGAAGCAGTGCATCCATCCACTCAGCAGATGCTACACTCCTCCCATGGCAGTGCTCTAAGAATGCTACCTGCATCTCCCCGCTTCAGACCCCAGGCTAATGACCCAGGGACACATCAACTGCCAGCATCCTTTTGTTCTTTCAGGATGCATTCAACAAGAACAGGACAGGAAGAAAGGGATCAAAGTCACCTCAGAAGTGATGTGAAAGGCTAGCCAGGGGGTTAGCCGTAAACAGGCAAGTGAGGGACGTAAAGGATTGAGATAATGAAGGACAGCAAAGCCCTTGTGTGCACTGCACACAGATGCTCAACCAAGGGGCTCGTGAGGCAGGATCCTGCCCTTCCTGCTTTTGCTTTGAGTATATGGGTCTCATCTCTCCAAACTGCTGCAACACAAGACTGGGTGGCTGAGACAAGAGACGTCTGTGTCTCACAGTCCAGGAAGCTGCAAATCTGAGGTCAGGACATCTGCATGGCCAGATCCCTACACTATCGTTACATGATGAAAGAGTGAAGGAGCTCTCTGGGGTAATTTATTGGGCACTAATCCTAGCACAAGGGCTCCATCCTCGTGGCTTAGTCACCCACTAAATGATTTTAATTAATGTTGATCATGGAATATCCTCAGCAAAGTTTCTAGACAAGCAATGGTTATTGGCAAATGGTGGCCTCATGTCCTTATGATATCACACTAGGGGACTGGGATTTCAACAAGAGTATGCAATCCAAAACAACATGGGCTTGTGCCCTGTACTAGAAAGGACCACTTTCCCATTCTCTTATCCACAAAGGGGACAATTTCTAACTATCCAAGGGTTCTAGTAGGAGCTCCAGGTTGCAGTGAGAGCCAGGGCCCCAGGAGGACGAGAGAAGAGTGCAAAGATCAGAGAGAATGTCAAGCCTGAGTTTGAACAGACGGAGCCAAGTGGGGAGGGGGGATTCGAAGCAGGAAGTGGGAAGAATGTGGCCTGCAGAGAAAAGGGATGGGAGAGCTGAGGAACGTACTGAAGCAAAACGGAGTGAAGAAAAGCAACAGGCAGCCCAGGAAGGGCCTTCTCGCTGTGTGACCGCCATGCCGCACTGAGGGGTGCACCCGCTTTTGTGCCCCCTCACCTCCACACCGTGGAGCCCCAGCTCTGCCATCGCTGTTCAGACTAAATCTTGTTGAGCGTTTGGCTCAGCTCACCCCAAACAGTAAAGCAAACAGCTTCCTCGAGCTGTTCCTCTTTATTTGTGTGCATCGGTACCGTTAAACACAGGACGCCGCAGCAGCAATGTAATTGATGACTTAATGAGCTAGATTTAAATCCAAGTCATTTCCATTAATCTAAAAGCCATCCCTTAAAAGTCTGTAAAATTAATTTATTGAAAAATTTTTCAGCAAAGCGGTCCTTGAGAATCCCTCTGAATAATGACGCCACGGAATTGCACTTTTTATACCCATTTGTCTCAGCCCTTCTTCATGCAGAAGCGTTGCCAAAGATGAGGCTATGAGCCTCAACACAATAAGCCTAGACCAATTAGACCTTGAGAGTCCGTGGGGGATTTTTGAAGAAAAGTATCCCAGGCAGTCCAGGCAACATACAAGATGTTGACCATAGGACTTTCTACAGAGGAAAGGTGGTGTGCCTTTCCTATTGCTGCTGGGAGCCTATGTGAGTACCAGAGAGGAGCCGTGTGCCTGGAGTGCAGTCGGTGTGTGTGTGGGCAAGTCATGTGTCTTAGCCCTATTTACTTGTGTTGAAGATGCTGTGTCTCAGCCTGGAGCACTCCAATGGTCAATGAATACCAACAACAGCTCTGGATTCTAAACGTCGGAAATCCAAAGTTGAACCGCTAGCGGGCCACACGCCCTCTGAAGGCCTCTTTCACCTTGCAAGGAAAACCCTTGTTTGCATCCTCTAACACCTCATGGCTTCAGGTGATGCTTGACAGAGGCCACATGACTCCAGCCTCTGCCTCCATTATCATGTGACCTGAATGTTTGTGTCATCTCTTGTTTGTCATGAAGACACTTGTCACTGGATTCAGGGCCCATCTGAATAACCCAGAATACCTTCATCCCCAGAGAGTTAACCAGTTCTATTCCATTCATAGAATCCAAGGGTTAGGGCATGGACATATCTTCTTGAAGGTCCCTGGGGAGAGACAAATGGCACACCTCTGATGGACAACTTGAGCTGCATGTAACAAATTCAGTTTGAGCTAGATTTAATGACAAAGGAGCTAATGTGATCTCACATTAGAAGCTCAGTTGAGAAGGCACGGTGGGTGTCAGCCTTCTTCCTCCCAAGGCAGCAGAGCTACAGCGGCCTTTGAAGCAATGTGTATCCTTGTTCGTGGCCAAGAAGAGTGAGCAAGAGCAAGTATCTCCCCAAACCACAGGTAAAGCACTGACTGCGCTGTATTAGGTCAGTGTACTCCTGGAACGGCAATAGTTCCCAGGGTCTGTTTACAGTCTCACTTAGAGACCAACATCCTCCATCCTGGATCTGGAGGTGTGTCAGCTTCCTCCAAGCTGTCAGTTTTATGAAGATGGAAAAGATCTGCAAATCAGGTAGAAAGTGAGCAGAGAGACCCTAGGATTGAAGAGTAAAGGTGGTCTCAAGAAGGTGGTCGCTGGCTGGAGACCGCTGGTGCAAGCTGGACATGCTCGAACCTGTCAATCTTTTCTAAGAAAATCACCCAAGTGATTGGAGCAAAAACCGAAGAGAAACAGTGACGTCACTTGCAGAGAAGAAAAAGCAGGAGTCGAGCATTCAAGTAAGAACCTGTCAGTAAGATCCAACAATCAGAATGGTGTGTTATTCTCCTGCTACATCATTCTTAGAGCATGTAAACTGGATTCGATTTTTGTCTAGAAAGAGAAATAGCTAAAAGTCAGTGTTAGTATAATTTGAATGTGAAAATGTACCATGGCTTAAATGGGGTTGTCTGTAGTCATTCGATTCCTGGATTTTGATAATTATATAGTGGTTTTGTAAGAGAGTATGATTATTCCTAAGAAATACATTCTAATACACTCCAAGTAGTGGAGGATAAAGAGCCATGATTTGTGCAATTACTTTGATACGGCTTAGAGAAGAGCGTATAGTGTATAAAGCGAGAAGGGAGCATTTTCTATTTTAATAATCCGTTGATCTGTGGAAACAAGGTAGGCACTCCTTGAACCTGCCTTGTGATTTTTCTTCTAGGTACCCCAAATGAAATGTGACAATTTTCTGGATCTACTATAGCAATACACAGCCAGAGCTGCCCAAAGTAAGCTAATGGAAACTGGTATTCTATGCTACAGTAGCCCCAGAGCACGGAGTGAGTTAGACAAGGTGTGCAACATTAATCTCCTCTGTGGGTCTAAGTAATGCTCTTCCTTCACAGGTCTCCAGCACTGTAGCATGTGAAAAGCCTGGAAGCCCACAGGTCATGGACAGGCTCTGACCTGCCATGGTCAATCAAGATCACAATGGGAACAACCACATACCCTCACTCCAACCCTCCCCAAACACCCTGAAAGGAGAAGTCACATGCTCCATATGTGCATTTAAATACACAGCTGCACACAGGGACTCCTTCATGACCTCAGAGAACACATGAGGTCAAAGTCACACAGCTCTTGGGGAGCCAGGGGTCATTGGAAGCCAGAGCAACGCGGCTGTGTTGAAAGAGCTGTGTGGGAAGCCACACCACTACTCTTCAGGACAAGTGAAATATGTCTCCCCACACAAGCCTGAAACGACCCAGAAAGGAAGGAAAGAGCACGTTGGAGACTGCTCCATCACCTGGAAGTTACCAATGAAACAAGGGAAGAATCCTGCTACTGATGAAAGTCAGGATTTGGCCAACTAATCAAACAGAATTAATGTTCCTCAAAGGCAGCACACTGATACCATCATAAGGTAGGAAAAGACAGGTGTGAACGTATGACCATTTGATTTATTACTCAAGATCGAGAGCGACACTGAGATGCTTCCAGACATCTACAGATGAGGGTTACGACACAGAGGAAGTACCGCTGAAAGAAACGCCGGAAGAGACACTTCAAGGGGGAAAGAATGAACCCAAACAAGGGTGACAGAAATCAGTACGGCTGTGAGATCTAAGTGGTGCTAGAGCTTTGTGTGGCCCATGCCTTCCAAAAACCATGAGAACGTGATTGCCACTGTGTTGATACTGGGAAAGGGGCTTTAGAGCTGATGAGGCTGTCAGGGCCCGGGTTTGCTCTGCCGTGAGCTGGCAGTCACAGGTCCAGATGGCCCCCATGTCTAGTTTCTCACATTTCATTGCCCTTCAGTCTTTCACTCTTTTGTGATACAGCATGAGACCCTTGCCAGGGATGGACACCCAATCTTTGACTTCAGCATCCAGAGCCAGAAGCCAGATGAACTTTAAAGTGTCCAACATGATGTATTCAGTGATAGCTACAGAAAATGAATAGCAACACAAAATAGGAGACATAGTTAGTCACTGTGACAGATTCAAGATCACTTTGGAGGCTTTCCTTGGGCCCATACTTTCTTCCCTCACCTTCCTCTGAGGAAGCACATACAGCCTTTGAGGTAGACTGATCCAGGAGCCTCAATTTGCCCAAAGAACTTAGTGGATCTGACAAGGGTGTAGTTTGTCTGACCCTGTGTCCCGTGAGTCAGAAGAGAAGGACTGTGTGTGGCTGCTGCCCTTGAGCCGCTCAGTCTGACCCCTCCTACATCAGACATATTTTGGTGACCCAAGACACATCTATGTCATTGTGCTGCAGACTCAAGGGAAGCTTTCTGAGCCTATTTATAGCTCTAAGTGGCATGTATATGTCCGTAAATCAGCTCTGCTTCCAGGGTGGGCCATGCAGAGAAGTTGGGCCGGGTCACCCTAGAGCTTCTACACTTGTCTTCCCTCACAACAGAAGGACAGGCTGTCACTGTCTGGAGACCAGATTCTGAGTCTGGAAATAAATGTTTCATGTCAACAAGAAACATGCTTAGACACTGAGTTCAGATTGATAATGGGTGAAGGACACTCCTGGGACTCCAAAAACGTCTAGAATGTTCAGACTTTAAAAGCCTATTCTGCTAGTTAGATTCTAAACTGAAGTTTTCTTCGAGATGTTTTAGAACCAAGGTAGAGATGAAAGTTTCACTGAAGACTGTTCAGAATCTAAGACCCTTGGAGTAAACACACACACACATGAAAAAGACCGACACGTCATTCATTGGCAGTAGCTAGCCATTGTGTTCTAAAAGCTGTGGTGAACAAGGGAGTGAAATCATGCATTAAGGGAACAGGAGGCTGTGAAAATGGACTAGTCGAGAGTCTGGACAATCAAGCGAGAGCATCTGAGTTAACTGAGTTATACTGGTCCCCAGAAGACACCTATAAACCAGACATGATGGTACTTATTTGTAACCCTAGGACTAGGGTAGGGGCAGGACACATGGGTCCCAGGGTTCATCGGCCAGCCAGCCAGTCAATCAATGAATTCTGAGGTCAGTGAGTGAGAGATCCTGTCTCAAAAACTGGAGAGCAATAGAGGAAAGTACCTGATATCAACCTTTGAGATTCACATGAACCTGTGTGTGTGTGCGCGCGCGCGCGCGCACACACACACACACACACACACACACACACACACACACACACACACACACACCACAAATACAAAAAAGAAAATAGAATACACTTCTTTGGTTCTAGCGAAGAGTCCTCCCATAATCCTACTGTTAAAACAGACAAAAAGCAAGCATCCTCTTCCTGTCACAAAGCTGGTGTGTATCCATATTGTCACTTGTCTCTAGGGCACACTCAGCATGAGGAAACTGGGAACCTAGTTTAGCTAACATTTGAGGCCAGCAGTTAGCCTACAGTAGCCTCTCTGAACCTTCGGGCCCATGCCTCTCACTGTGAGATACTCTGTATGGATCTGCCCCTGCTGATGGGCAGCTCGTGGGCTGTTTGTGCCGTGTGTAGCATTCGGTGTCATGTGACTTTTCCTGGGGAGTTATGAAGAAATGTTATTGACCCCAGAAAGAGAGGGCAGTAACAAACCAAAGAAGGTACTCTGTCCAAGTTCAGTTTGGTGAATAAATTCATTTATGGGGGGGGGGGGGGGGGTTACAGGAGCTTGGGAGATTTACAGGCAGCTACACGACCTAGGTAAGGTTTAGATGATTCAGACAGCTACATCAAGAAGCCCCACCCCAGGTCAGTTGTTTACACCTTGTCTAACCCTGGGGATGGGAAGGGCCTCATGAGTATATGCTAACTGCCTTGTGAACAGGCCTCATGTAATTCCTCACTCCTTCCACCAAGAAGTATTACTGGCGAATGTAAACAGACATCTCTCTTCTGCCCACCAATTCCCAAATAATCACACAGAGGCTAAATATTAATTATAAATGTTTGGTCAATAGCTCAGGCTTGTTACTAGCTAAATCTTACATTTAAATTAACTTATATTTCTATTTATGCTTTGCCACATGGCAGTACCTTTATTAGCATGGCACATTCATCTCCTGCTCCCTCTGCATTTGCCTGATGACTCCTGCCCTTCTCCTTCCCATCATCCTTAGTTTGATAGCCCCAGCTATACTTCCTGCCCAGCTACTGGCCAATCAGCATTTTATTAAACCAATTCAAGTGACCAATCTTTACAGTGTACAAGAAGAGTATTCCACAACAGGTGAATCCCATGAGGTCATATCCAACTGTGAGGAAACAGCTCTGCTGTACCTATCACCGGAAGCTGCTTCAAAGACAGTCCCATACTGTCTGGAAAATGGCAAGTCATTTAGTCCTCTACATGGAAGTTTCCTCCCATGACACAGAGGCCAGGGCTGCTGGCATATAGAATTGTCACAGGGATTTGATTGACCACTGAAGACCAGTGATTCCATGTGTAGTTACCAACTGAGTGACACCACATGACCTGGCAACTGGTTGAATTGCAAAGCCCAGTTGCCCCTGATCTAACACTTCAGGCTGAGGCCTAGCAGATAAGATGCAGTTATCTCTCCAGGTGACCAGAGTGGGTCAGTTTTGTGACATGTCAGTAAAGCAATGAGTTGACGTGTGGGCACCCAGGTTTGGACAGTGTCTGACATTTCTTATCCATTTGTTACTATCAGATATTATTCTGTTTGTGGCTGTCACAGATATGACTACCACTGTTCTCGTACTAACACTCTGGTTTGCAGTAAGAAAAGCACAGAACACATCCATTCAGATCCACCTGCCAAATTCACATCCATTGCATTACACACTCCAGACACATGGGCTCCTGAGTGAACATGGAAAACATCTACTTAGTTCATCTGAAGGCATGAGACACATCCCTCTCCTCTTGCCCTTCCCCCGCCTTCAGAGGAAGACTGTCTGGAACCAAAAGTCTATAAAGTTTGCTTTTCCAAGGTGGGCAAGGCTCTTACACTGGGCATTCTACCTGAGCACACCCAGGCACCAGAGAAGGGGCTTGGTGGGTCTTCCATCTTCTGCTGTCAGGAGGGATATTAGGAGTCATAATCCTGTACCACCCCCATGCATTCTGTTTACTTTTTAATGTGTTAATGAGAGGGCTTCCATCCTCTGCCCTCCCATTGCTCCAGCCCCACAGCTCCCTAGAAAGGCCTGGGGGGGGGGGGCTGGCTGGGTATGTGTGGTGGGTTGGATAAAATTGGCCCCTGTAGGCTCATATATTTGAGTGGCACTATTTGAAAGGATTAGAAGGATTAGGAGGTGTGGCCTCATCAGAGGAAGTGTGTCACTGAGAGTAGGTTTTGAGATGTCAAAAGCCCATGCCAGACCAAGCCTCTCTTCTCTTGGCCCACAGATCGGGATGTAGCTCTCAGCTACTGCTCAAGCACAATGCATGCCACCATGCTCCTTGCCATGATGACAATGGACGGAACCTCTTTTTTAAGAGTTGCTTGGGTCATGGCATCTCTTCACAGCAATAGAACGGTGAACTGGACAGTACACATGGCAGAGGAAGGACTATGAAAGGATCATGTTGCAAGGAGGGAGCTGGTAATCACCTGCACTGAGCAGAAGAGGTCGGAAGTAACAGCAACAACCGCGGCAGCAGCCTTAGATTGAAGCCAGTCAAGGAGGGAGGCTTGGTTTTTCTGTTCTTGTTCTTACGTTGTGTTTGGTTTATTAAAGACCATCAGGGCATAGTGTGTGAAACAGAGCAGGGAGCGGCAGTCCTGCCTGGCCACTCTCCTCCAGGGCAGCACCCTTTAGGCAGAGGCTGGAGTTGGATATGAAGTCTGCCTGCACCTAGGGTCTCTACCATGTCCACGGCCCACATGCATCATGGTGGTCAGCTCTTACCAGACATAAGGAGATAAGGGTCATGTGCTCCAGGGAACTGATCGAACTGTTGGGAAGTTTCATCTTTTCTCAATGTAGACATGATTTGACAACCAGAAACAGGCTAAGATTGGAGAGAAATATCCAGAGAGTTGGGCTCCCCTTTCATCTGCATCCTGGAGGAGGTGCATAACAATGCATCCTGGGAATTGAAAGCTTTGGAGTCCAACTTCTTCTTGGTATCTCTCACCTCATCAGTGCTGGTGATGGCCGCCACATCCTCAGAGGATAGAGAGGAAGCTGAGCCTTCAGGATAGTTCAAATGGAGGTTATAGGAAGCAGAAGGCGGCAGTGTGAGGTCCTGGGGTGGTACACACCCTCTTCATAAGCTGTGGTGTTTCACAGGGAGGATCTGGCCTAAGCAGGTCTCCTGAGCACCTTCTACCCAACACCCATCCTTCCTGGACTTAAGAAAGAGCCAAACAAGTAAGAAGGGAAGGGAGCCAGCTGGCAACAAAGGAGGTGTAGTTCTTCTGAGGTCGGACAGAAAGACAGTATGATCTACGTGCTTTTAATCAAGTGTGCTTTCTGCAAAGTGTGTGGCTGGCGCCGAGAAGGAAAGACTACAAAACTACCCTCCCGGGAGGCTTACCCAGGACTGTGATCAAGTTAGAGTCAGCCACTCAGCCTCCTGCCCCATCGTCACTAAATTGTGGAAGCGTTTATATGAGCGAAGCAATAAAAAGGGGAAAGAGATGGAATGGAAGAGAAACCTATAAAGATGATTAAGCTTGTTAAAATAAGGGCCGTTAATGGAATAAATGACATTAGCACTAAGTGCAAATTGACAACATCTTTCTCAGGTTGAGATAGTTGCTGGAATGATAATTCCATTATTGATTATACTTAATTATTAACATTTTTCCCCCAAATGAAATGCAAACTAGTTTTCTGGACGACAGACTGCTATTAACTAATGCAGCTAAATAATCTTAATGACTATCATGCATGAAAATAGAAAAATTATTTGGCTTTTTATATTAAAACAATACAAGTGAGGGGGAAAGCATAGTTTATATGAACACATTAAAATGTAAGATTAAAGCTTCTGAAAGAAAACTCTGCAATTTGAGTGTGAAAACAACCACGTGTGTCAAGGCACAAGGTCCACAGGATGCCCATTTCCACACACGTCTCCTCCCTCAGTTCTTTTGGCCTCCACCTTGAGCCCCTGCTGCAGGGATGGAAAGAACCTGAAATCGCAGCAAGAGTAAAGTGGTTAAGGGCTAAAATGCAACCCGCTCCGGAGAAATTTGCATTTTGAGGAAAAAAGAAAAACTCAAGTGGAAAGTATACATCACAGAATGTCAGGAGCCAGAGAGCCGCTTGGCGCTGACAGACTGGAGAAGGACTGGGAGGGAGAGAAAGGGGGAGTTTCTCTGCTTCCTGCAGCAGGCCCTGCACCACCGGACCGGAACAGGAGCCAGCATCTCCGCCTATGCGACGTCAACCCACAAAGTCGTCACCTGCACTGATGTCGACTCAATAACCCTGTCCCCACAAACAGAAGACTTGAGGCCAGGACTGAAGAGCAGACAAATAAAACCCTGTCGTTTCCTTATTCTCTGCTACACCAAAAAACGTGTTCTAAAACTTAAACAGAGCACACTTTGGTCTGAGAGACAGTCTTGGGCCAATCACACAGACTATCTAGAACCTTATGTTGGGGGTTAGAGAAGCAGCTCAGTCATCAAGAGCATTGTCTGGTCCTCCATAGGCCCTGGGTTCAATTCCCAGCAACCCACGTGCTGGCTCATAGCAGTCTGTAACTCCACTTCCGATGAATCCAACGCCCTCTTCTGGCCTCTGTGAGCACTGTACCCACGTGGTGCAGAGACTTACATGCAGGCAGGCAAGCATGTACAATAATTTCAAAAATAAACAGGATGTTACCTCTTCTAAACGATCACGGGAAGCCTTGCTGTCCAGCCAGGCCCAGCTCTTGACTACAAACCCTGAGATGATGTCTGTTTCTCTGTTTTACTCAATTAGTTCCCTAAGCTTCACCCTGGCCCCACAGCCTCAGCACTAATGAAATGAGAGCAAGCGCCTGGTGTCAGTTGCTTCCCTCCCACCTTGCCTGGCCTTTCTGCATCACTTCTTCCCAGAGGCAGGTCACTCTTCAAACACCAACTCTCCTCATTAATGCATTTGCTCTAAGTGACTCTGCGGGGAGTGCTGGGAGCCCAGGTCACCCTCTCGATGGGCCAAGACCCTGCAAGAAGAACGAACTGCCGGTGGGGCCCAGAGGAAAGAACAGGGGCACTGTTTCTGATTCCTGTTGGAATTCTAACACAGCCACAGAGCTGCCAGAATATAGCCCACAGGCTTCAAAGGCCTGGAAGGTCCCCGCAGACCATGCCTGTGTGCCCGCCTGTCCAGACTCATCCAGCCTAAAATGTGTCTCTATCTGGGGTACAAGCTGGGCGAGGCCTGACTTCAGGGAGGGACAAGAACTGTGGCAAGTGACAAAGGCTTTCTTGAGCTCAGGAGGATACCATGCCCTCTGGCACTTCAGAGGTTCAAGGACCGTAGACAGGAGAACTCTAATTTCTCATTCTCTGTATGGCTGACCGCTTATGAGAGGGGCAAACGGACACTCCTTCTTCATCCAACTTCATTCAAAGCCCTTGTGTACGCCCTTTGGGGAAAATGATGCAAGTCACACGTAAGACAACACCTTCCAACTGACTGTGGGGAAACAGGGCTGCACACACTAGCTAGGGGATTTACCTGGGGCTCAGACTAGGCCCAACCAACCAGCGTTCATGAGGACCTGTGGGCAGAACCGCTGACATCAGCATGATGCATACAGAGACCTGGGCACAGACGCACACAGGCTGCAAGCACAGCCCAACACACATGGTCCAAGATGGCACCCAGCTCCCCAGCCCCTGGGCTGAGCACCCCTTCTCTTGCTCCCAGAACTTACTCCTTGTCCTCCCTTTCCCTCTTGGCAGCAGGAGCTCCACAGAGGCTGCCTGCCCATCTCTGCACCAGTGGATTGGACAATGAACTGACATTTTCTGAGCAGCCTCTGCTCCACCCTTGATTAGAAACTATCTTTAATTAAAATGCCCCATCAGAATTCGGAGCCAATTTCATCCTGGCTCTCCTAAGTGCTCTGTACAAAACATTAACTCTGGAATCTCATTACACACTTTCAACCCCTATGACAAACACAAATGATAATTCAGCTCTAATGCCTTCTTGAGCCAGGCATGTTTTCAGAGGCTGGTGGAGAACAGGAACACACTGAGGGGAGCACATGAATGTTGGATCTCTCTTTCTCTGTGCTTTCTGAGCCTGTGTTACAGTGGTCTCATCACCGAGTGCACACCTTACAGGTCCCAGGTGATGCTCACCCCTGGCAGCTAGTGAAGTTCCTCATGAGTCTGAATTCTTGGATGCCAACAGAATGTTGCTAGGAAACGATCAGTTGGGCCAGTGAAGGGGACTAGGAGATGCTCAGCATCCTTCAGTGGGGTGCACTGTGCTGGTGGAGACTAGGAGATACTCAGCATCCTTCAGTGGGGTGCACTGTGCTGGTGGAGACTAGGAGATGCTCAGCATCCTTCAGTGGGGTGCATGTGCTGGTGGAGACTAGGAAGGTTTCCCAACCTCTTGGCCAGCAGACTCGATTCTTAAAAGGTCTCTGGCTCTAGGGTTGATACCGTCACTGAATTCACTGATCATACCCTATCAGCTATTGGGCTTGGTGCCACTGGTCACACCTATGCCCTCTCCTTATTGATTGGGAAACTTGTTTCACATGACTTGATCCCATTCTCTCCCATGTACGGTGACTGGACCAACTTTGAGCCCATGATTCCACCAGGAGCACCTCACCCTTTATTCCTTTATAGCCCGGAAATCAAATGATGTACTTAAACAGGGACCCTCTGTGGTAATCTCACGCTCAGTGCCGAGTCTGCAGAACCAGACAGAAAATGAGGAGGCCGTGGCTGAAGATGTGAGGGAGCTGTGGGCTAAAGAGTGGGCCAGGATGAAACCCAACCTGCTGGTGAGGAAGCTCTGAGGAGCATGGAGGCTGGGCCCTGCAGCCGGAAGCCGGCATAGTGAGAAACTGCACTCCACACAGGGTACCAACAAGAGGAGACACAGATTCTTCAGATCCTGACAACTACTCCACCAGGGTTCAGAAGGCCAGAGCCAGGGGGAGATTTTTACAAGATTTCGGCATCCTTAGTTCAACTATAGCTTCATCATCCATTTTCTAACGATGGCAAACACATGGGCCTTCCTAGGCCTGGCCACAAGAGGCAAATACAGTATTCCAGAACGCTGGCCAGTGAGAATATAATTTAATAAAAGCCAAATCACTATTGGTCTCCATCAGATAGCAATTTCACACCATGCCTCATTCTCATCTCTGTAATATCCAGCTCCCACATGGCTGCAACCATTTCTGAAAACAATTTCAGCATCCTGGCTCCCCTCATGGCTCCTGTCCACGGAGAGTCTGGGGCTGAAACTCACTGTCATGCATGAGGATTTCAGGCTACTCAACCTCTGAACTTTAGTTCTCTCATCTTGTTTGTGTCATTCATTAGGTTGTCCTACCTAGTGTCAGCTTTGCACAGCCCAGTCATCTGAGAAAGTCTCAACCGAGGAACTGCCAAGATCAGATCGGCCTGTGGCCATGTCTGTGAAAGACTGTATTAACTGATAGTTGATGTGGGAAGACTCAGTCCACAGTGGGTGGGGTCTTCTCTAGGTAGGTGGACCTGGAGTATAGAAGAAAGTAAGCTGAGCGTGAGCAAAGAACAAGCCAGGAAACAGCATTCCTCCATGGTTTCTGCTTCATTTTCTGCCCTGACTTTTGCAAGCTGGAAATGTAAGCCAAACAAACCCCTTCGTTCCTTGTAGCAATTTGGATGGGAATGGCCCCTCATACAATTATATGTTTGAATACTTGGTCCCAGTTAGTGGAACTGTTTGGAGAATATTAGCAGGTGTGGCCTTATTGGAGGAGGTGTATCACCTGAGGCAGGCTTTGAAAGTTTAAAACCTTAATGGGATTGCCAGTTAGCTCTCTCTGCCTTGTGGTCATGGATCAAGATGTGAGCTCTCAGATGTTCCTTCACTCTGCCGTCATGGACTCTATTTCTCGGAAACCATAAGTCAGATTGAACCATGTCTTTGCTAAGTTGTTTTGGTCATACTGTTTTATCACTGCAATAGGAAAGTAACGAAGATATTCAAATGGCTTTTGGTCAGAGCGTTCTATCACAGCAACTAGAACAAAGGTCAAACAGGATCAACGATAGAGTGATGGTTTGTGAACTACAAAGGGCTACAAAATGTGATGGATTCCTAAATCTCTGTGGTCTCTGTTAGTTCTCACCCACAACAAAAGCCAAATTTCTGATATCATAGAAAGAATGGTACCAACATGAAAGCCTGTTGTAAGTAAAGAGCCTGCTCTTCCAGGAATGAAGCACAGACCTGTTACACAGGAAGACACCAATCTATCTGTCATCTGGGCCACACTTGTGAAGACACTTTCTCCACTGTAACAACTGTATCTCCCATACAAACCCTCCTTCCCCACATCCTTTGTCAAGTATTTGATCACAAGGACTTGAAAGCTACTAATAAAATATGTTATTTTAAGCAGACTAAAAAAACATAAACCAATTTGTAGCTAGAGTTTTTTTCCTCCGGGTCCTGCCAAGCCCTGGCAGACCTGTAGTCCACTTATAAAATAAACATACAGACGCTTATATTATTTAAACTGCTCAGCCATTAGCTCAGACCTACCATTGTCTAGCTCTTACTCTTATACTCATCCCATTTCTGTTAATCTATATGTGTTGCCACGTGGCTTGTGGCTTACCGGTATCTTAACATGTTGCTTCTCATCATGGCAGCTGGCAGCATCTCTCTGCCTCAGCCTTCCACTTCCCAGCATTCTCTTCTCTGCTTGTCCTGCCTAGACTTCCTGCCTGGCTACTGGCCAAATGGCATTTTATTTATACAGAGCGATATCCACAGCACCAATTCAATTGGTAGTTACTGGATCCAATAAAAGACACTTGCCTGAAAAAGAGATATCACAACTCTATCCTTTTATAAAGGGTGTGTCTTTCTGAATGGAGATGGGGTGGAGGCTGTGGGAAAGAGGAAGAGGCTGAGCCTTGGAAACAGACATCTTCATATCACAGACATCATATCACAGGAAGCTAGTTCCAGTATACTAGGCAGGAATAGGCAACGAGACTGTGTCAAGTTGATCTCCTCTATTAAGGGTACCCATCCTTCAGAGCAGGGAGTTGGGGTGACATGCACTGTCAAAGGACTCATGATCTCTCTGTAGGATGCCATCATTTAAAACCCTATCCCTCTAGAAAGCAACTGCTCCCTTTTCAAACAGTCATCGTTTCTCTGAAGAGGTCCTTGGCTCAGGATGAGGGTTTTCCTCTAACCCCAAGGGAAATTTGGACAAAGACAGTACAGTGATATTTCATAAAGTGTAATTGAGGTCTGCATGACTTTGGGATTGACCTAACTGGGATGACCTAATAGGGAATGAAGAAATGACAGACTCATTTACAGAAAAGCTGGGACTGGATGGGCCAAGCACTCTGATGGAGATACACCAACAGCCTGGGAAGCCAGACTGTTTCTTATATACAGATGAACAAAGGGGCAGGTTTGCTGATCTAGTAGGAGGGTCTCTGTAGGGAGCAGTCTCAGGCTGCAGTCATCCTGGAGGAGAAAATCTGTAGTTCATACTTTCTACACAGTCAACATCCATACTCAGACCAGAAGGCCTTGCTATCCCCTTGAGCCTGACATGGAGAAGGCCTTGCCATTCTTATGAGTCTGAGGTGTGGGAGTCCTTACATGGTCATGCTCATGTCAATAATATACATTCACTCAGGACTTCATCTGCTCCCCTATAAATTCCAGTTAAAGGCTTGCTCTTTATTCTGAAGCTGAGCCTTTTAAGTCTTAACTTCTCCTTTATGTTATGGAATTCCCATGTTATAAGACAAGAAGGAGTGTAGAGACCTACAGAGGTTTCCTAATGAGAACTTACTCAGAGTCCAATAATCTGGGCTTGTTTTACCCAGCAGGGCTGCATACAGGGATGATTTGACCACGGGCATGGTTACCAGGTGTTTGGAAGAGTCTATACTTGGCTGTGCGGTGTGCTTAGATCTAGCAAGGGGGAGGTCTTTTGCTCCATCCCTTGGCATTGTTATAAAAAGCCCTTTTGAAGAGGCAGAAGGGGCTGTTGGGCTTTGATCCAGATCCTCCCGAAGCTATCCTATGTTTCTGTCTTTCTCCTCTTCGATATCTTTCTATCTAAAAGTTTCTTATCCCTTTCTCCTCCCCATAGGAGCCTTTTTAAAAGGTGGGAGCTGGCCTCCCACAAAGGATTTTCAAAACAGAACAAGCACTAAAGTTAGGGAAACAATGGCAGCCTGTTAGCGGAGGTAGGAATCCATGAGCCCCCAGGCAACCCATCTATCCTGCTGAGAATTTCAAGGGACCCCTCCCTCATCTTCCAGTTCTTGGCTTCTAGCTTCTAGCGGTGACTCTTGTTTCTTCTGTTGCATGGAGTGTACATGTATCCCTCCATCCTTCCAGGGGCAGACAGACAGACAAGGTATAAACCATCCAACCCTACCCTTGGCAACTAGAACAGCCAAAGCACATCTTCCTCTACAACATGGTGCACACTGAATGTTTGACAAGAACATGAGAAATCTGGCTACTGATAATCTTTTTTTTTCTCTCCACATATGCTACGTGTATAACTTATAAAATATTTTTCAGGAAAAGCAAAACTCTATAGCTAGAGTTTTCTTGCCTGGCCCACAGTCAGGACAAATCTCTGACACCTGCCAGTCCCACAGCCATTCAGACCCAACCAAATAAACACAGAGACTTATATTGGTTACAAACTGTATGGCCGTGGCAGGCTTCTTGCTAACTGTTCTTACAGCTTAAATTAATCCATTTCTATTAATCTATACCTTGCCACGTGGCTTGTGGCTTACCGGTACTTTACATCTTCCTTGTCCTGATGGCGGCTGGCAGTGTCTCCCCCTCAGCTTTCCACTTCCCAGCTCTATTCTCCTCCTTGTCCCGCCTATACTTCCTGCCTGGCCACTGACCAATCAGTGATTTATTCATTGACCAATCAGCAACACATTTGACATACAGACCATCCCACAGCAAAACTCCTTTTCCTTCTCTTTGTTGCTGAAAGTTTAGCTCCTCAGCATGCTGAATCTTTCAATTAAAAAAAATTGTTCTGTAACAATTTCTTACATTTAAATGCGGGGGATGCATATGTTCCAACCTAGCTTAAAGTCCCCGAGGGATATTTGGTTTAGCAATTTCTTTCTTTTTTTTTTTTTTGTAAAAGGCTCCTATTAGCCTTTTACACATACATTTTTCTAATTTACTCATTTTAAAAATGAAATATTAACTTTTTTACTCCTTCCCAATTTTTAATAAGACTAATCAAAAGGACACACACTGCTCCTGCAGGCGACCTGACTTTAGTTTCTAGCACCCACGCGAGGCAGTTCACAACCACCTACAGCACCAGTGCCAGGACCTAGTGCTCTGGACTCTGAGGGCACCTACATGTGTGTGCACAAACCTGTATGTGGATACACACCCAACACACATTTGAAAAATAAAAAATTAAGCCGGGCGTCGGTGGCACACACCTTTAATCCCAGTACTTGGGAGGCAGAGCCAGGCAGATCTCTGTGAGTTCGAGGCCAGCCTGGTCTACAAAGTAAGATCCAGGACAGGCACCAAAACTACACAGAGAAACCCTGTCTCGAAAAACCAAAATAAATAAATAAATATGAATTTTTAAAAATTAAAAAAATTTTAAAAGAACACTTGGAAGTGGATCTGAACTACAAGTTCAGATTCAGTCCCGTTGGAAACATCATGGATTCTTATGTTCAGTGTGCTGTGTGTGTGTGATGCTGGGGATTGAACCTAATACCTTGGGCATGCTAGGCAAGCCCCCCACTACCGTCCTAAATCCCTAGCCACCACCACTGTCCCCCCCCTTTAATTTTTAATTTTGAAATAGGTCTTACTGTTTCCCAGGCTGCCTTTGAACTCATTCTGGAGGCCAGGTTGGCCTTGCATTTGCAATCCTCCTGTCTCAGCCTCTGAATTGCTGGGATTCCCGGCCTGTGCTACCAGGCCTGGCTTACATGATCTTCTCTATTAGGACTATACAAAAAAAAAGCAGAATATGTGTGGACGTATATTCCGTATGCTCTTTAAAGCTAATCTTAAATGAGCGTACGGCGGGGCTTGTTATTAAACAGCCCATGTTCTTCAGTGTATGTCCAGAGTCACTGGATCACTTCTTCTCTGTGAAACCCTTGATTCATTCACAGCCCCGTGGCTCATCTCAACTCCATATCTTTCTGTAACTGGAAACTTTATATTTCTAAAAGTATTCCTTAATTTTGATCCATCTCTTTTCTACTAGTTTCCCAATAGCAGACTATTCTGGTAGTCTGAAGTCTATCAGTCTTATCACCCCAGGAGTTACTTTGGTGTTATGATATTCTTGTAGCAAAAATTACTTGAAAGTTGGGGGTATTTTCATTAATTAGATATGAAGACTATAGTATTTGTAATGGAATGAAAATGGTAAAGTGGATGTGTATTACATTCCTCATGAATGTACACACACCTAGGGACTCTTTAGCTCTCTGAAAGATTAGACAAGCTAGAAAGAGACTCTGACATTTGAGTTCATCAAAGATCCAAGGTGACTGTAAGGAAATCAAAAGTTTTCAGCAAACCATAAAGAAAATTTGATTTATAATATGGAATAAAAAATGAACGTGTGGATAAAGATGCCTGCCTTGTGTCACACTAGGAAGGGAGGGCAGAGATGTGGGCTGTATCATGTTCAATTTCCTGTTCTGTGTTTGGGCTGACAGAGTGCCCTGTTTCTCACTGCAGCAGAACCTGCACCTGCTCTGGTCTGTTTGGTACATGCTCAGCAGACCAGGCGACTCCTGAGGCTCCTCAAGAATTCTGACCTAAAAACCTTTGTTGAGCCGGTCAAAATGAGCTGAATGGATTAGATGGAAAGAAGTTTAAAGAAACCCTGGCAGCTGTCAGTTCCACCAGGCTGACAATTACGGTCTCTGAACCCACCTGGACTGGGCATTTGCTTGTTTGCACACTTACTTACACACGCGTATACCTACAATTGCTGACCTCTGAGCAATACCTGGAGATTTAACCCTAAGCAAGCAACAAGACAACCTCCGAAAACCACCGAGCTTTAGCGATGTTGATGACTGAAGCACCATGGGAGCATTGAGCACTGTGGAAGGAGCATCCTGGAGATGTCCGGGAGGCTGGGACTCTCAGGGATCCTGCAGACATTCTTAGAACTGTTTATGAATTTTAAAAAATTCTATTCTAATCTTGCTCAGGGTTCCAGAAAGTGGAACTATCAAGAAAAGATATAACATAGTATAACAAAAGTATAAACATAGATGTCTGAGCCTGACTGTAACATCTTCTCCAAGGACTCTCTCGGAATTGTCTGAGGGGCTGGACTTTCTTGGTCTCATCTCTAAAGGACATCTGGACAAGGCTCTTTCCTTTGCCTGTCAATAGAAGTCAGGCTTGGAGGTCAGACAGACCCTGTGCATTAGTTCAAAAAGGAAAAAAGTTTCTAACCCTCCAGCAGGGCAAGAGTGAGCCGCAGGCGCTGTTCCATGGAGGCAGCACTATTGCGATCCTGCAGGGAAATAAATCGCCATCCATGGGATTACTCCTTTTCTTTCTTTTTTTTTTTAATTCATAAACAGTTTCAAGAATGACACATTTTCTTTTTTTTTTCTTTTTTTAGAATATCCTTTATGTGTGTTTGGCTTGCATACATGTCTGTGCATCATGTGCACACAGTACCCATGCATCTCCTAGAACTGGAGTTACAGACAGTTATGAGTCAGTAAGTGGGTGCTGGGAATTGAACCTAGGTCCTCTGGAAGAGCAGTTAGTGCTCTTAACCACTGAGCCATCTCTCCAGCCCTGAGAATGACACATTTTCTGTGATATGGTATCAAGGGTACTGATATTTGAACTCTAAGAAAACAAATACAGTTGTAGAATGTGTCCTTGTTGACATTGCTTCCCGTGTGTCTGAAAACATACACCAACTTCCCGTCTTCTTCAGACATAGGTTTCCACTTTCCCTCCACCTCCTCTCATTTTATTTAAAGTTTCTCTTTTAAAATTGCCTTTGTGTCTACACACACTTTATTTTACACAATGTACAAATGCTCTTCTCCCCTTTCCTTCCTCTCTTTGTCTCACCAGGGGAGACAGAAAAATAATGTCGCCACTCAGAAACACCCACACCCTAACCCAGAGACTCCTGAATGCCACCTCACAGAACCAAACAGACTTTGCAGGTGGGGTTACTTTAGGTCCTTTGAGTTGGGATATTATTCGACAGCATCCAATGGACTCCATGGCATAACCAGAGTCTTAATAAAGGAGAAGCAAGAGTGTCAGAGTCAGAGAGAACAAAACAAGAAAACACAATTCCCGTGTCCTCCTCACAGCCTTTAAAGGATCCCAGCCCTACAAATGTATTGGCTTCTGATCTTTAGAGTGAAAGACAAAACAAAAAACAAAAAAACAAAAAAAAAAAACAACAACAAAAACCAGTAACTCTAAGCCACTAGATTCATGATCACTTGTGACAACAGCCATAAGGAATGCGCCCTCTCAAATATCTGCCCACTCCTCAGTAAACCATGCATCCTAATTAGCTTTGACTGTCAATTTGACATGGCCTAGAGTCATCTGAGAAGAGTCTTAATTGAAGAATTGCTCAGAAAAAAATTAGCCTATGGTTACGTATGCCTGTTGGGGTTGTCTTGATTGGTAGTTGACTATGGAGGAATTAGCCCACTGTGGGCAGCATCATTTCTTGGGCAGGTTGTCCTGAAAGTCAGGTAAACATGAGACTGTCTGGGAGTCTGCAAGCAGCATTCCTCCTTGATTTCTGTTTCCAGATCCTGCTTATGTTCCTGTCTGGATGTCTTTCAATAATGAACAATAACCAGTAAGCTGAAATAAAGGATGCTTTCCTCACCAAAGTTGCATTGGTCATGGTATTTGTCATAATAACAGAGCGAAACAAGAACATTCTGCAAGTTTCTGGGATACTACTAGCCATTATACCAAAGACACAGTAGCTTAGGGTCTAGGGAGGTAGTTCAGTCTTGCCTAGCAAGTATGACCACCTGTGTTTGGATTCTTAGCACCAAGTAAAAAACCAGGTGTGGCTGCACAAGTCTATAATTCCAATGCTCAGGAGTCAGAGACAGGAGGATACTTAGGGTTCAAATCAGTGAGCTAGTCCAGATTCAGTAAGAGACCTCACCTCACAAAACAAGGTGGGAAGCAACGAGGAAAGTACTTCATGTCGTGTTGATTTCTGGTCTCTACACACAGGTGCACATGTGCACATACCCACATGAACGTGTACATATACTACACACACACACACATACACACAAAAACATAACGCCTTGAACATCTCAGTGTCATTGTCTCAGGCAGGCAGGTAGCTGTCCTCCTGGTGAATATTCAGGGCCCCAGGGACCTAGGATCTGTGATCTGTGGTTTCTAAGTTCTCAGCATCTCCATTTCAGCAGGAGAGGGGTGGGAACAGAAGCCCACAGTCTATTGAGGAGAGCCTGCTCCTACAGATGCACTTAGGGGTAAGAGAGAGGCTGTGAAATGCCACCACCCGATTTCCATATCTGCCCTCCAAATGGAGACAGCCCTGAAGAGCCTTCTTACAGGAGACAGCCCAGAGCCTCCCCGAAGCACGGCATCTAGCTTGGCATCTGATCCACATGGATGGCATTGTCTTATCGGGTTCAGATGTCCATCCATCCTCTGGTCTTGGTGACATGTGACTGAGAAGACCATTGTCCCTGCTTGCTTTCTGTTGCTGTGGTGAAACATTGTCCAAAAGCAACTTGGGGAAGGGGTTTATTTTATCTTACATTTCCATGTCACAGTCTATCACTGAGTGACATCAGTGTAGAAACTCAAGCAGGAATCTGGAGACAGTACATGAAGCAAAGGCCATGAAGGAACACTGTTTACTGATTTGCTCAGCCTTTCATGTATTACCTGCTCAGGGATGGCTCCTCCCACAGTGGGCGGGGCTCTTCCCATCAATCATAATCAAGCCAATACCCCACAGACTTGCCTACAGGCCAATCCAAGTGAGTTATTTTCTCAGTTAAGGTTCCCTCTTCCCAGATGACCCTGGCTTCTGTCAAATTGACAACAAAACAAAACAAAAACAAAAAAATGCAAAACAAAACAAAACAAACCCTATCTCTTTTTCCTGGGCACTCCCAGGGACCTTTCTTCTATATGGATATCAGACTAACTTTGCATTTCTCTGGAAGTTTCTTGCATTGTTTTTAAAGGTCTCTTCTAGTCATTATTTCTTCAGGACTGAAAACTGTTCAAACACTTCTTTGCCTGAATTCATCTGTCCTTTCTCTTTATTGTCTTTTGCCAGTACTTGTACTACCCTTTCTTCACTTCAAATCTCTTCTCCCTAATTCCTATTTTCTCTATTAGTATTCTTACTTCCCTGCTTCGTCTGTACCCTTTGCAATATGAAGGAATTTTCAGTTTTTCCTTCAAACTTTTTTTTCTATTGAGCAGAAATTGTAGTTTAGTACATAATTTATGCATCTCATCTACAATTATAAAGTTGTCCTTTTAATTGTGTGTATTTAAACCTTTTCTGTGATGTTTTCAGGTGACAATTTCTGTTACCCCTTTTGTGATTTCATTTTGGGGTGCTGTCTGTCACTCGCTTTGTAAATTCTTTGGTTTTCTTGTCATGTGACATTTTACTTTCCTTTTTCTTATATTTCTCTGGATGCAATTTTGCTGTTAGTATCTGTATGGTTTGAGTAAGACTTTATCGAACTGGTTCTAACTAGAACTCAGCTAGGCTAATGGACTTCTGCTGGCTCGTCAGTTGAAACACTTTCATCTGGTAGCTGGAAGCAAGTTCTTTAACCTCTCAATCCCTTTTCATTCTCAGACCTAGCCACAGAATTTCCATTCAGTTTGGAGCATTTATCTGTTTGAGGTTCCTTGGTGGCTTCAGGATCAAGCTTGATCCATCTGTTCCTGAATTTTATGGCATGACCAGGCTGAATGAGGTCATGCCCCTCAACTATACTTTTAAAAAGATATATTTACTATTTTTATGTGTGAGGATGAGTTTATGTTAAAAGACTCTTAACTTCTGAGCCATCTCTCTACCCCCTCCCATATTTTAATTGTATTTTTGTTTGTGTGTATATAATTATGGGCAGGTACCCACAACATTCAGAAGGTGTCAGATCTCCTGGAGCTAGAGTTACAGGCAGTTGTGAGTCATCCAACTCAGGCACTGGGAACTAGGCTAGGGTTCCCAGCAAGAGCAGAAAGCACTCTTAACCACTGAGACATCTCTCAAGTCTCTCTCTATATATTGGGGTTTTTGTTTGTTTGTTTGTTTGTTTTGGACAGGGTTTCTCTGTGTATCTCTGGTTGTTCCAGAACTCACTTTGTTCGAGGCTGGTCTTGAATTTACAGAGATCTGCCTCTGCCTCCCTATTGCTGGGATTAATGGCATGCACCACCACCACCTGGCCTCTTCAATATTCTTAATCGTGTCATGCAAACAAAATTTCTCCAAGATCCTGAGTATAAGATGAGGTCCCCAGCATGACTACACAACTGACTTTGATGTCCCCATCGTCACTTAGCCTACGTTGTCTTTATCTATCCTTGGTTATTAAAATGATAGAGCCCAACCTCGGCAATTCATCATTTGGACCATTTCCACTGCAGTCTCCTGTCTATATGCCTGTCTTCCCACAAGCCTTCTACAATTCACTGTAAGACTCTTGGTCTCTACTTAAAGAAAGGCACACTTCTAATGCTTGTCTAACTGTGCAAGTATACTATGTGCAATTCAAGGAATGTAAAGTTGATAAGTAAAATATCTCAACACCAGCAACTTCACCTTCTGTCTACCTTCCTCCAGCTGCCCAGCTGGGAAGATTCACTCAGTCTACTCATTCTCGGTTTTTACCTCTCCTGGGTCCCAGCCTCAGTATGAATCTTCTAGTCTCCCTACTACATGGTTTTCTGAATTCTTCAAAAGCCTATGCAATGTTCCAGGGCGTGTTTTGTTTTTCTGTAGAGTTGCTCAAAGGGGCCAGACTCCTTGCCAACCAAAACTGCTCACCCAGGCAACACCACAGATCTGTCAGAGGTGCTTTCCTGCCCTGTGCACGATCACCCCTGAACCAAGTGCATGGTGCTTTTGAAGACTCATAACTTTTAAGGTCTGCATCCTGGTCTAGTACCCATGGAAACTCCGAAGCAAAAATTGTAGTACAATGAAGTAAGGAAAGAGCCACAGGGGAAGAGAGTGCAGATACAACTCTTGATCCTGTTTGCTCAAAGCACCAGGAGGACTAACCTAGCACTTCAATCACTGTGTACTTCTCAGGAGAGGGTTGCCTCTGGGCTGCATGCAAAGCAGACTGCAGAAAGGAGAAGTCAGTTTCTTGGGAAGTCAAGAATGTGTTCTTATGGACAGAGAGAGTGGGGTGTGTTCTTATGGACAGAGAGAGTGGGGTCTTCCTGTGTCGGTAGCCCATGTCTGGGGCTCAGGGAACATGCTGTGAAGATCAGACACTCCTCCTCTATCTTGATCTGCTTATTGTTGAATTTTTATGCTTGTTTCATTAAAATTAGTATTTACAAACAACTTCCACTTGCCACTGAAGCATGTTAGGAACAGTGGTAATGGTTGGGAGGCCAAGCCCACAGGCCCTCAGCATGCAAGCAGAGGACTTAGCTATGGACATGGTTCTACACGTTTGAAATGCACTTCTACAAATGTTCTTGGCTGTTGGTGGGAGGCTGATGGCACATCTGGAGTATGACTACTGGTGACTGACTACTCGAAGACTTAGCATACATACTTGCATGTTTTTAGAACAGTCAATCAACAGAAGAAATGCCTGGCAACATGTGTCTGCATGTATTCCTGGGGGTGATGTCTATCTAGGCCTTACATGTTTTTTTAAACTGTTATTTCATGCACAAATAAGAACATGTGAATACCTTTAAATAATCACACTAACTTCTAAGGCAATCACAATTTTATATGTGGGAGTTCTGCTATATTTTACTTCAAAGTTTCAGCTTATAGTTGCAGAATGTGTTAATGAATCACACACAAAACATGTCAAACATATTGCTACTTAATCCCGTGGGATGTGGCTCAGAGCCCCTTTAAAGGCATGCATTTCTTAGGAAGGTGTGTTTATTCACAAGTGGAGTGAATGTAGGACATGATTTCCTTCCCCCTACAGTGACTCCACTTTTAATGCATGCCTTCAAGATAGCATCAGGAAACAGCAGAATGAAATGGTAAGGGCAGATGTTCACATTCAGACCTAGTTGCTAGGCAACGTGTTAAGAGGGTCTTATCAATGATCTCATGTAATTTCTTAGGAGCCCTATTAGGCAGGAATTGCACCCGTTTTACAGATGAGAAATCTTATGGGATTTTTTTTCCCTGTGTACAAGTGTGGTGTCCATTCCTATGTGTATGCTTGCCTGAATGTGTGCAGACACATATATGCACATTTGTGTACATGCATGTGGTCGCCAGAGGTTGATATGAACTGCCTTTCTTGATTGCTACCTTACATATTGAGGCAGGGTCTCTCACTTGAAACCAGAGCTCACCGATTTGGGTATTCTAGCTAGCCAGCTTGTTCTGGGGACCCATCTCCACCTCCCAGATGCTGGGGTTGCAGGTGAGCCATCACACCCACCTAGCATTTACATACTTGGGTGCTAATGATTTGAATTCTGGTCCCACATATGTGGCAATCACTGTGCTCACTGAGCCTCTCCCCAGCCTCTGTGAGACTTGAAGTTGCAGTTACATGTTCAGAATCACCAGTTAACACAGACTGATTCTTCTTCTAAGAACAGACAGATTAGGACTCAAGTATTCAAGTAACTCATGGGACATTGTAAGTATGTAGGTTTCTAAATGCAAATTCTGAGTGACTGACAAGTACTTTCTTATCCCTTCAAAAAGTTTGTTTTGGGCTAGGGATATAGCTCAGTGAGCTCTATCAGTATACTCAAGGCCCCAGGTTCTATATTTTCTATCTTTTACTTGGCCGACTAGTGACATCAGTCCTGCAATTAGAAAGGAAAACAGCTGCTATTGAACAAGGACAAGCTCTTCTTTCTATAGGTCCATGGCGAAAACACTGCGACACCAGTGCTCATCTCTACACAGAACTGCTGTGAACACAGAACGGTAAACCATGGGTACTAACTTATCAACTTGATAGGCTCTAGATCCCCAGAGGCAAACCTCTGGACATGTGTGAAGGACTTTCTAGATTAGGTTAATTGAGAAGGCCCACTATGAGTGCTGGCAGCACCATTTCAAGAACAGGTGTCCAGGACTGAATCGAAAGGAAATGGCCGAGCAGCAGCATTCACTCCTGTTCCACACTGAGGCTAAATGTGACACTGTGACCAGCTGCTTCATGGTCCTGCTGCCAGCTTTCCAACCACACTGGACTGGACCCTGAAACAGCAGCCACAATACACCTTTCCTTCTTTAAGCCTTGAGTTCTGTTGGCTGCTGTCAGCTCTTGTTAACCTAAACTCTGACAGCCATCATACATGTCCCTTGTTCTTTGAAAGCATAGGGGTGTGTTGAGCTAACCCTTAAAACAATACCCACATTATGAAAAAGTGCTAAGTAGGACAGAAACATGGACACCCAGATGAATGGACTCAAAGATGGAGCCCTAAAGGTGGCATTCACTTCTCTTTTCTTAGGTCCAAAGGCAAAAAGCAAGCCTCACACAGGGAAGATGATAGGGTTACACAAATCACGGTATGAAGTCTGTGAGGCAGCCCTTCTCTAAGGCCCAACTTTTCCTGTTTCCTGGTAGACAGAACGGTCCTGAGAGCAGCTTGGCAAGGTCCCCACCATGGTCCTTGCAGGACCAGCTGTCTGGTCACCTCATGCTGAGAGTACACTTCCAGACCATGCTGTTCATGTTTAGTCATTTGAGTACTTTGGAGCCTGTCTATACTTTTGGTTTTTCAAGACAGGGTTTCTCTGTGTAGCTTTGGAGCCTGTCCTGGATCTCACTCTGTAGTCCAGGCTGGCCTCGAACTCACAGAAATCCACCTAGCTCTGCCTCCCGAGTGCTGGGATTAAAGGCGTGTGCCACCACCACCTGGCCTGTCTATACTTCTTAATGGCTAATAGAAAATTAGAATCAACTGGTTTTAGTTGTTGCAAAAACAGTCACAAGACTCTCACTTGGGAGCCCAAAGACATCTGAAAACACACTTGATACTTCTGAGCACTAGTTTATCATTCCAAATCAGTTGCGATTTTCACAAATTTTTAGTGAATGAAGCATTAGTGTGCCTTAGCAATGGTTTCTATAAATGACTTTTGGGACACCTAAGCCAGAGGTTTAGGCTGGGGCTCCATCTGACTGAGGTGTCATGTTTCAACTGTAACCCAAGTTGTGTGGAAATTGTGGATTGCTCAGTTTAGAGAAAGTTTGGAAAGTGCTTTGTGAGCGCAAAAGTGGGGCCGATATTTTCTGATGGAAGCTTCAGCATAAACAAACAGCTCTTTAACAGAATACCAATTAGTGGAGTCATGCCCACCAGTGACTTGAGAATTTGCCCCTTTAGAGAACAGAGACTTCAAAGACCTCATTCCCTTCCCCCCATGCAATGCTGCTTCTATTATAAACTGAGAGCAATGTGGGAGTAATGTCTCACTCTAAACCACTAAATCTTACTGATGGCAGGCCACTTCTAGATAGATTACATTTTCTTGGGCTTTTTTTTTTTTTAAATTGACTGTCCTGATAGTAACCAAAACCTCAAAGACCAGACTGTTTGACTTGCTGATCTAGCTTTTTTTTTTTTTTTTCCTGAGATACTAAGTTTTATGTGTGTGCGCATGCCACAGCTTGTGTGTAGAGATCAAAGGCCAGCTTTGGGGGAGTTCAAGTAGTCTCCTACCATCTGGATTTAAGGCTGGGTGGTGAATGCCTTCACCTGTTACATGTCAGAGGCCGATTTTAATCTTACCTTCAGATCTTTCATGTTACACTTCACTCACTAATTTCAAGTTTTACCTTTTCCACCTGAAATCCTGAAAGTTATTTTAATTTTTGGACATCTGCTTGCAATGTGTTCAAAGCAACTCTATACTCTTTCCACTAATCTGTTTTCTGTTTTATAGGCTGCATTATCTAGAATTCTACAGTACAAAAGCAACTTTTCAAACATGTTTCAAGTACAGCCAAGGTGTTGCACCCATTACCAACATCCATGAGTTCAAAATGATCCTGAAGATTTTAGGATTAACTCAGTCCTGCAAGAAAACATGACTTGTGAACGTTTTCATTTTTGTTCCCATTCAGTTCACCCCATAATTTTTTAATACAATGAGATGAATCATAGTCTATCTATCCATGCAGTTTTTCTAACCAGACTGTTACTTAAAAAAGCAGTAATTACAGAAATCCCCAAATGCCACCCAATTCCGAGTATGCTCTTCACTGTAAGAAATACAAATTGTATAAAGGACAGTGGTTTTTAAAAATTCTTTATTGTATTTGTGGTACGTGTGAACTTTGCATGCCATGGCACACCGTCGAGGTTAGAAGACTCTGGATTGCAGGGATCAAATTCAAGTTGTCAGGGTTACAGGATAAGCCTTTTACCCGAGTCACCTCCCAGTGGTAAGATCCTCAACCAACTCACAGATCACTCTCACCTTTTTATTTATTTTTCCCCCAGAAAGAGCTGTATAGCATGACAACCTTTTTTGAGAAGGCAGGGTAGTGTCTAAAGATATAAAATCACATTTCTAGACCTGGGCAGACAATGCAAACTGCCCATGTGTAACTCTAGGTACCCTAAGGAGTGGCGGTGGGCTTAACAAAGATGTCTTTTGAGACAAGGAAAACAATGAATCTATTTTTAGCTTAACTACTGTGAAAATATGGTCTTTCTTTGAAGGGAAGATTTGGCAAAAATGTAATCTTTAGACTTTTAATGCCTGCTAAGTCATCAAAAGATCAGGGTTGCCCATCTACACAACTGGTACCATGGTTGCCTTTGGAGCTGTATGAAAAGGATGCCCTCCCAGTGATTAAGCACAGAGAAGGCAGAGAAACTTACAAGTGTAACAAGAAAAAGTACCTTAAAGTACAAAGAGTTGTAAAATTTACATGTCAAAAGGAAACTTTTAATGGTGTCAAGCTACTAGGAGAAATCTTAGCAATTCTCCCACTTTGTTGAAGACACCTGTATTAGTCCTTTTCACGTAATAGATGGCACCAAGATTTGGTAAGCAATGCCTTTTGTTTATGGTGACATGCTAAGCTAGAAACTGAGTTACATCTTCATCCCTCTTCCAAGAAATTCTTACATTTAGAAAACTACCTAAAAACTGTACCATGTTTCTTAAAGACTAGCATGGTGTTTTGGATTCACAGACCAGTCAAGGAGCACATCGTAGTTTATCGATTTCCTTCTTTTAAACAGTGATCTGTTAAGAACTAGAACTCGCCGGGCAGTGGTGGCGCACGCCTTTAATCCCAGCACTCGGGAGGCAGAGCCAGGCGAATCTCTGTGACTTCAAGGCCAGCCTGGGCTACCAAGTGAGTTCCAGGAAAGGCGCAAAGCTACACAGGGAAACCCTGTCTCGAAAAACCAAAAAAAAAAAGAACTAGAACTCTAGAATGTGAGATTCTTGAATTTTCTAAGCAGTGTTTAAAGGATCAATAAAAACTTAAAATGTGCTCTTTACTTCGGTATTTCTGTGAAAGGGTCAGCCACACTTTCAGCTTATTTTTGGCTTGAGAAGATGCAGCACATGCACACTGTCCAGTTTTTTTATTGTACCTCATGTACAGTCATCTGCAGTTTCCCATTCATGTGTGATTTGGGAACATAATTCATATCTACATACCTACATCTATAAATATAGATATATACACACACGTGTATCCATATATATATATGTATGTATGTATGTATACACAAACAATTTCCACAAGTTCAAGATTTTTATACATACCAATGTAATATAACCCACAATAGATATATTTGGCTCAAAACTTTGTAATAATAGAACCTTTAAAGAGATATAAAGTTAACATTTACCCTGGGGGCTGAGACTATCCCAGTGCTCACCAGTGTCTCTTCAAGTAATGTGACCTGCACTTTGTCCAGTCACTGTTTGCAGCCCCCACAGCGCATATCCACCTACCATGGATTAGTTGCTGCTCCTCCTCTCCCAATCCCTGGCAATTAGTGCAGCAGAAACAAAGACAGGAGTGTACTGTGTTTCAGGTTAATTAACCAGTTTGATTCGGCATTGAGCACCAGCTGTAGATACTTTTAAAGTCTCTTCAAAATAAAGACAACTCAGTTTAGGTAATTTTATATAGAAGAAACCAGGCACTAAATATACCAAGGATATTTCTAAAATGATAGTGTCCATAAAATGGGTTAAGCTATTATTCCCACTTTAAAAGTTAAATACTTTGTGACAATATATATTACCCTATACACTTAAAAATGTGAGAGACGAAGTTTTCAGAGAATAAATTTAGCTCAATTAATGGATAATTTGGTAACATGTTTCATTCCATCAAGAAAAATCACAGGCTGAGAATGCTATACTAGTTAGCTGTCATCAAGGAATAGACAGGCATCCCATTCCAGCAACACAAGCAAACAACCCCTCCCAACGCACACACCAGTCACATAAAATAACAAAGCATAGACTTCGCTGATGAAATGTTGATTAGGCAACGCAACCACAACCAGCAATTTTATTTATACCTATCATGTTTTTGTTGCACACACACACACACATAATCAGACCCTTTACACCAAACACCTCGTGTGCAGACATTTTTTTATGGACAAGGTTCTTCAACAACTCCCTCACATGGGCACTGCCATATATGAAGATGCTGCACTACAATGATGTGAATATACTCTCCCTATCATGTTTTCCTAGATATTTTACCTAAAGAAAAAGAAAAATGCTTTACTAAGTACATTAGTATCAACAGCCTTTTTTGAATGAAAACACATCAAATAGCATCGACTAATGAAGTGACTCTCAAACTTTCCATCCATCCCAGGAACTTGGCTGTTGTACTATTGCAATGCTATGAACATGTGACTTGCAAAGCTAGCTGCATCATGTCAAACTGTCTTTGAACAACATTTTCAGTAGGGATGGTGGTAATAAGGCATAGTCATACAGGAAGTACTCTCACTGCATGCACAGGCTTCAGAGGATATTAACTGCACAGAAGTTCAAGATACCATAAAAATGTGTGCAGCAGCTGACAGCATCTTCAAATTTTCAGAGTACTACACATACTTGTTATGGCAATGGCAACCTGTGTAACCAATGATACTACAAGGCCTTCTCCTCTCAGAGATTAGTTCATGTGTGTACAGGGTCAAAAATGATCAGTGGTTATTAAACCAGTCTCACTATTCTGAGTTTCATATATGCACAAAATATTTTAGCAGTATGCTTTCACAAAGTTCTAACTTATAATTTAACCCTTCATTTTATGGATCCTAAAATACAGTTTCAAAATAAAAACCATTACTTACAAAAGTAAAATTCATCCTAAGAATGTTTCTTTTTTTTTTTGAACATGTAAAACAATTTTTTTTTCACAGACAAGGTAATTATGAATCTGTGACATATATGGACTTCAGTGTTAAAGAAGTTATACTTAGAGGGCCCTCTACACAGGGCATACCTAAGTGAATCATGGGATAGTGAAATAATCCTAAATGTAATTCTATGCTAGAAATTAACCACATGCATGTCAGATTACAGTGTTCATCCCTGTGTGCTTCTTGTGTAATTGCCTAGGCTGTTCTGAACGTGGGTAAGAGGAAAGCCACCTGAGAAGAGATCTCTAATGCGGTGAAGTGGGGGTGGGGGATTGAGGGGGGGGTGGACAAGACTAGGTTGTACTCCTAGAGAAGCAGCCTAGCTTTAATAGGAGCAGCTGGCTAAACAAAACAGGGAAAATATTAGTTGACTCTTACTGATGTGACTGAAAATGGCCTGTTTGTAGAAGAAGTTAAGGTAAATGGCTCAACAACGAATCAAACTGGTTTCTCAAGGTGCATCATTACAATAAATCTCTTGACTCTTTATGCTGTCAGCAGACAGCAGGTATTTGGAGCAGGAAAACTAAAGTGTGGAATTAGTAATGCAGATGCTGAAAGGTCAGTGGCATGACTGAGAGACTGGCTCAAAGGGACACCACTTTGTTCCCATCTCCACTGCACCTACCCTCCAAGGTAAAAGGCCAGAGCCCCCAAAGCTTTTAGCAGTAGTGTGCACAACTGTCAGCTGACAGACAACACAGAAAACAAGTCACACTATGTTATCTGTGGTCACGTTCTTCAGTGTTAGTCCAGGAACTCGAAATTTTATTTATCTCTGTTTATTTTCATTAAACACAAAAAGGTTAATAAACAGACATAGTCCAGAGTTAGTAGGTTGGTATTATAACATTTATTAAAATAATGCTATGGGTTAATAGAAACAGCAAAGAACCAAAGAATTAAAATGCAAGCTATGTAAAATCCCAACTAAAACCCAGAAGTGTCTAATGTATTCATTCATCAGCTAACTAAAAGCCCAAGAAAGACAAGACACCCAATATAATAAAGTACTGCAAAACAATTGGCAATTTTCAGTTATCAAAATTGTGGATTTTGCATTTTGTATCCTTTTCTCAATCAAGAAAAAAATTCTTTTGAATGTTATATAACATACATATAAAACAAGATAGAAAAATACATTATAAACTTGTAACAATGGCTGTAAATACATTATCTTACATGTTTCTCATAGGCAATAGGTTGGTTATGGTACATACATAGCATGAAACTACTAAGATAATAAAGAATAGACAAAAAATACATGTCAGCTGTATGGTAACATACTAGCGACACTCCCATCTACCCACGCTAAAAAATTACATAATACTGTCAGGAAAAAAGTCTTAAAAACTACATACTTTAATAAGAAAAAAATTCAATAGAGTGATAATACTGAGAACCAAGGCATTCAGAGATTCCAAAAGTCATGCTTTTTCAGTTGACTCAAAACACTGTCAACTAAGTTTTCAAAGTTTGTTCAGAGCCAGCATTACTCATAAACGTCACACGTCTATTGTTTTACATTTACTTTCTTCCCCATAAAAGACCTTTGATAAACATCTAAAATGTCCAGGTATAACACAGCTGAGATGAGACTGGATCAAATACTGGTACTGTTTGTTTACTGTCACCTCAAGTGTTCTGAGTGTCGCAAATTTATTCAACCAACCAAACAAAATGAAAATCAAAATGGCACAGCATATATTGTAAATAAATCAAAATCACCACGTGTATAACAGAAAGACAAAGCAGTGGTACATTAAACCAAAGCTAGCTGAGTACAAAACAAGGACTGTCTATTGCATAGTAAATAAACTGAAAATGGTTCCAAGTGAGACAGAATAATGGCGAGGTCACCATGAAGGTGCCCAATGAGCTTCCTGCTGACCTTGACTGTGAAGCCATGACGGTATGGAAGAGGGCATGAGTTGATGAGCCAGGAGTCCACTATCACTTGAGATTTGCCACATCTGGTACTGAGCAGTTAATGATTGATTAACTCAAGTATTTAGATGCAGGCTTTGCACACAAACTGTTTCAACTACAAAACTGAACTTTATGAGAAACAAAAGGAATGTAGCTGAGCGTTTATATGCACTGTGACGCTAGCTTTCCACATTCCTTTAAAGTTAAAAAATGGGGCAAAAAGGTGTGTTACTAAAGAGCAGTTGCTGAAGCCAGCAGAGATGGACTACACAAGGTATCTGGTATGACATAAGTCTGATCAAATTGGGGTTATTTAACACTTTTTTTACCATAAAAAATTTCAGATTTGTTTTTGTGAAAAAGTTTGTTATGCATTATAATTATCTCCAATTACTAAGAAAAAAATTCAATGTATCCCTCTTCTCTAAATAAAATAAAGCTCTAATTTAATTTTGTCTGTAAACTGATGTTCAGATCTCACATAATTTTTTCTAACCTCAGAATCCTCTGGGCTAACTAACACTGAAGACGGTAATAACCAAAAGTACTCAATTATGATTTGTAAAAGAATGACGTTTTAAAATTTACTAGTCAAACATTAGAAAAGCTATCACATTTTTTTTTCACAGTATCAGATTTGGCAAATTGGCATCAAGATAACGAGACACAAATCATATAATTTAGACCATCAACTCATCTGTTTCTCCTCATATCTCCTTTCACATACTGGGCGATGGAGGACATGCACTAACTTTTACTCTGAGGGAGGAGCTGATCTTGCAGGACACTTGACTAAATGACCATGAAGGAAAATAAGGCACTTTCTTTTTCTTTAGACTTATTCCAATACTTAAAAAATAAAAAACAAAGACAAAAAGGCTCTTTTGGTCTTTTGTTTCTTGACAACCACCAGAAAAAATCATTTAATGAAATAAAGGGTTTCTTTGTTCTTTTTCTTTTTTTTTATAACACTTGAAAGTATAAAATGCTACATTTCCAAAAATATATATTTTTTTTCTGCACCAGCACCCTTGTATAGTAAAAGTATCTACTTTTTGTTCATTTGTTTCAATGCACTACACTTTATCTACAATTTCATTACATGTATACAGCAAATAGGCAAGCATGGCTTTTACATCCTTAATGATATTTTCTATACAGGGAGGTTTAAAAAAAATATTTGAACAGTTTGCCCAGTAATGTGACACATAATGCATGTACCTTGTTCTCATATAATTTTTAAGGTGGTGTAAAATAAAGATTTGGAAATTTTAACTCAGATACTCAACTTTTTAAAAATAGTGTTGCAGTTTTGTTCTTTGCATTACTTTTCAAAACTCCTTGTTAAGTTTTTCTCTCATGGCACACTTTGTTCTAATACTTCAAATTTTGGCAGGCAATATAAAAGGCTGCGATTTCTGCCCTTTGAGGGCACTGTAGTGACTAAACAAAGAGCAAGTCAAATTTTGAATACTTGTGAAGTCACTTCACCAATGACATCCCTGACCGAAGGTTCATGCATGATGCATTGTCACACAGTACATTCAGAGAGAGCTGTGACTTCGCTAGGAGAAGAAAAAGATTCCTACAAGTCTCTCACAGTAACTGCCTCTGTCACTGAGTAGTTAGGGCCATCTGTCTCCCCTTCTTAAGAGAGGCCTTCTTACCGTTCGCTTGGGGTGGGGCATTGAAAGATGATCAGTGCTGTGGGATGAATCGGGCCTTATTGCTTTACTACTATTCAGTGCAGGTTCTAGAACCACTTTCACCCAAACAGGGGGGGTGGGGGGAAGCTGAGTTGGAGGACAATTTCTTTGTCTTTTGTTTGGTTAGATGGTAAGACGAACGGACAAGTGCCTCAGCTCGCTGCACTGACGACAGGCAAGCAAAGGCGATTACCAGTTAACTGATCAGCAGGCAGGCATGGTCAGGTCATCATTGGGTGAAGAGTTCAGAGGTCAGAAGGTCATAGGTTAGTTGCCGGTGGCGGCTGGGTGGTTAGAAACAAAAAAAAAAAAAACAAAAAAACAAAAAACAAAAACAAAAAACAAAAAAAAGAAAAGAAAAGATAGAGAAGAGATTAGTTTCAGCTAGTGACGGCTTAATGACAACATGAAAAACTAATCACAACTAATAAAAAAAAGCATGTTGAATTCTGACAAACTGATTGACACCATCTACAGAATACAATAAAAATCATGACAATTTCATATCATGATTTGAACAAATGAAGAAGAGCCCACTCCCACAAAAATAATTTGAAAAAAACCCAATTTGTTAACAGAAAAAATAGAAATAAAATACAGCTAACAACTAATAGTTAGTAGCAGTCACTGAAGGACACTGGAGAACAATGATGAATAGGTTTGGTATGAAGAACTTTGAACAGTCAGTGCAGTTATGAGTATCTGACTGCTATTAAGCATTAGTATTCTCTCAGATGCAAGCAATAAAGCAACTATTAATGATGGATGTGATTATTAATAACTGATGATTAACAGAAATGAATCTAAAGAAATTTAAATTACTATGAACAATTTGGTTCAACATAAACTCTGGGCCAAACAAGGTTTCTTTTGTCCAATAAATGTTTATTGCTTTTTCAATTATTCTATTTACAAACAACATGGAATTTCTTGGCCTCATGATACAAAGCAATACTGTAGTCTAGCAGTGTAGGCAACATCATGGGAACCAGAAAAAGGCCAGGCCTTTTGCACCAGCCAACACTTTCCAGTTGAAAATACTAATTTACACATATAGAACACTTATAAAATGCACTTGCATGTAAACACTGTAAAATCCTGCCATTTAAAACTCTATACCTCAAAGAACTCTAAGTACATAAAAAATAGAAGAAATTTCTAACTGATACCAATAAGGCATTTTAAAACTACAAACAGCTTTCTTTATTCAATTTCAAAGCTAATACTCTGCAAATACAATAAAATCTGACATTTCATATACATTCCTGCTTTATATTTTTATATTTTAAAAGAAGCCACCTGTAAATACTATTTTCTTTTGCAAAGTAACAAAAAAAGAACAAAAAAATTAAAAAAAAATTACAGTAAAACATAAAGTAGTTCTCAAGTGGAAAAGTTATCCCTCCAAATGTCCTTGAGTAGCTCCTTCTTAATCAACCTGTCACCTTCCACTTCACCAAACTTGGTCCACTTAACAGTAGTATGATTTGTAAGACTCATTCAACAGCTTCATTATTTCTACTATATTCTGAGGTTGGACAGAAGAATTCTGTCCTGTTGCCCTTGTAACAAAGGCAGGAGAGACGTGAATGAAAAGATGCTCAGTGCAAACTTAGATTCGATGCCACTTCATAATAAAACCTAGTGGGGTAATGTTCACAGGGTTTAAATGTTCTCTATAATAGACTTATTCACCTTTGTATGACAAAATGTTTTCTATAGTTTATCAATTAGGACAGTTTATAAATACTACAAAAATACTGTATCTTCAATATAATCAAATCTTCCCTGAATTTCTTAAAAGGAAGTGGAATTTTATTTAAAATTTAAAAATAAAAATGCTGCTCTCCAAAATTTAATTTGTGTAAGCAATGGTTTTGATCAGATCATGACTTGGATAATTTCTGATTATGTTTGAGTGTAGAATATTTAACAAAGAAACCATCATATTCAGTCCATCTAGACTCATCCTCTGCCATGTCCTAGCCTCCTACAGTGCACATGGGTATGTCAACTGTGCAAAATCACTCATCATTGGTTACAAGTCAGTTGGTCTTTAAGTTTCAAGCCGATTTTGAAATAAGCATGGAGGTGGGTTTGTTCTCAGTAAGCAACCACTTTAAATGCTCACACATAGTTACATGGTTGTGTGTCCTTGGGCTGTGTCCTTGCATCAAATGAATGCTAATAATAATCTTTAAAAGATTTTTTTTAAATAAAAAAAATAGAGAAAACAGTAGTATCATAAAATAATGTAAGTCAAGGACTTCGGTCATCTCCCTTAGACCCAATGAGTACATGTGGTGATAGTAAGCATAAGCGATGTCTCTAGAAAAAGAAAAGAGGAAGGGAGGGAGAGGGAGAGGGCATTTCGGTTTGCTGACATTGCATTTCAAATACAAATATAACTAATCAAAATAAACACAGCTACAGATGAGCCATGTATGGAATGTGTTGTCATTTTCCAAACATAGTAAGATCTTGGTCTAATATTTTCAACTACCTGAAGGCTCTGGAGTACAAAGTGAGAAAGGATTATTGTGTTAACAAAATTATAGAAAATCTCCTAAGAGGAACACAGGGAAAGAAAACCTAATAAGAAAAATTACTTCAAAATCAAAACACTTTGTAAGAGAATTAATTTAGACTTTAGCAGTATGATACAGCTTCAATTACTTGTAAGACTGCCCACAACTAAAGTGACCTTCCCCCATCTAACTTCCTATCTCTCGGTGATTCTGACAGAATGGTTAATACACTCACACTTGCAACAACTGCATGGAGTATTATTATTATAGATGTTCCCACAGGTAAGGATTTATTTTGTTTAATAATGAATAACCACTACAGAAAAATGTATACATTAGCCAAAGTTTTCAGTATATATGATATTATATAAATACCATAAATGTCTTTGGAAAGGCATTTTATTTCTAATACACAAAACAAGTGTGTCCAATATTTATGATGGGTATTCAAGGTAACCATGTCAAGTGAGCTAGGTCCTTTTCTACTATGCTTGGGATTCCAATCTTGCAATTAAAAACAAAAACAAAACCACCACACAAAAAAAGTAAAAAACAATTCAATGTCAAAAAACCGAAACTACCATTCCTCAAATAAGCATAAATAACTTTAAAATGGGTCCAAGGGCATATATAGAGCACAAGTTTCAAATATGAAAGTGAGAAAAATGAAGACTTGTTTTCCAGTCACAGGTTAGTCAAAAAGGATATCCAAACAGCTGGATCTCACATACCACAGAACTTCAGGATAGTTTACCTTCAGGTACTATATTTTAGCAGCAAATGACAAAAATCAAAGAATCCATTTTGGCAAGAAAATAGAACAAGAGGGAACTCATTTTCTAATTCATAAAAAGTATCCACCTACATGAAAATTATTTCACAGTCCTGACTGTTAATTTTAGCTAAGTACTTGACATGTATACCCTCATATTTACACAGTGGCTCAATGTTTTACTATATAGAAAAATGGAAATTAAATCTTTAGTTTTCTCTAAAAATGACACAGAAGCAAATTCCTTTACTTCTCTCATGAAAACATAATCTGTTCAATTCATTCTGCAGTACCAACCCAAATATTCAGAACAATTAAAGGGTAAATTTTAGCAATAATTAATACTAAAAATTGCCACGGTAAATATAAAATTTAATAGCTCCTCAAATTGACTAATTTATGTTTTAACTGGAATAAATCTTAGGATATGTAATAGAAGACTTAATAAATTAAAATATAAAGGGGAGGGGTAAAAACCCAAACCAAAACAAAAAAAAAATCATAAACAAAACCACAAAACCAACCTTCAATCAATCAATTATTAAATTAATTAGGGAAGGAAAAGAATGGTGTGCAGGTAAACAGTTACATCTTTCCATCAGGTGTGGTGTTGCAAACTTGATGGACACCCAGCGCATTGCTTATAAACAAGAACTGCAGAACTAAACTAACCTCGGTCTGCGGTCACAATCCTTTGGTAAGGATGGACACGCATATCGTGCCTTCGAACTTTAGTAGCCACCGCACCTAGTTAAATTGCAATTACCAAGACAAAGTTAGAAAACATACATAAGGGAAACATCGACAGCAGGTTTATCAAAATGGATCTCAAATGTTCACTTACTACAAAAGCTTAAGAAACACGTTAAGGCACAGTAGTTTTAAAATTAACTGTAGTATGCCATGTATATATGCATCTATCAATATTGCATTCATTTCAAACAGGTTGGCCTTCCACCTACTTCATCCCTTCATTTACAGTCCCCAAGTCACAGTGTCTCATGAGCTCTATTAGAACCAGACGTAGCTGAGCTTTACTAGTCACATATTCACTGAAGTGCCTTTCTTGCAGCAGGACTACTTAAATAATGCCACATTTAATACTGACAAGTATTTGCTAACCTTAACTTTCAGAGTTTATCACTTAAAAAAGGTTTAAAAAGCAACTCTTAAAGCCTACAGATTGTGGTTTTAAACTTTTGAGTCAATAAGTATGAACTGCAATGAATTAGGTGATTAGTAAAGCAAACAGTACAGTACACTTAGCAGTCAGTATACTACTATACACTCCTTTTATAAATTACCATTGCTTTGCAGTATTACAGACTAATCCAAATTAATAACATCATTTTACTTTATATCTATGTGCAAAAGTGCAAGTAAGTCACTGACTGCTAGGCTAAGCTTTTCCCCGGAGGCTGCTGAGACTAAGCATTGGTTAAATTCAGATCTGATGAGGGTTCGGTTAAGACCGTTCTTGAATTCTTAGCCTTTCGTTGGGAAAGCCATACCTAAAGATAAAAGGAAGGGAATTAAACATTAGTCATCAATGAAGATTTGATGCTAACACCAATCTCCTCACTACCACCAACACACATGTCTGCATCTGTTTTGAAGGGCACTGCTTAGTTTAAAATAATGTGAGACTTGATACATAAGCATGCATGTTATCTGTGTGCAAATTTACTGTAAATTGGGAATTTAAAGTAATTTCCTCAGTTCTCCAGAGGGCCGATATCATAGTTTTACTGCTTAGGTGGTAAAGCAAGAAATAACAATAATCATGAGTATTTTTCTCACTTAGTACTTATTATTAAGAACTTTGAAAATGCTAATTGGGCATCTGCATATTTTGCTCTTACTTTTGCTGGTTTATTTAATATTCAAGTGTTCATAATTATAAATGTCCCAACCAAACCAAACTTACAATGAGAAATTTTACAGCAGTGCCTCTTGCTGTCTCTAAGCAGTAAACTGGTTGAGAATCTGTTTTTCATTTTAGATATGCAGATTGCACAGAAATAGAATTCTATCTGGCAAAACTAGAGAGCTCCTGTACTAAGAGTCAGGAGCCCCAGACTTGCAGAAAGCCAAGAGTCATAACTCCTCAGGAACAGATGCTGTGAGTGCAGCAGAGAGGAGTTCTGGGGAAGGAGCATGCACAAGGCCACAGGACAGAGTATTAATGGAAAGGAAAACTTAAAAAAGGTTACAGGTTACATGTTATTTAAAAAAAATGCTTCAAGAAATGTGCAACAGAACACAGCCTCTCACTAACATTTCTGTGGTATAATTCTGACTTATTTTATACAATGATTCAGACAGAAAACATTACAATAAAATGTATTTGTAAAACAAAAGGCACCTATGTGCATGCACACACACAGATAACATACAAAGCATTGTGGCTTTCTTTAAATGAACAATGAATTTTCAAGTTTAAATCTTTGTGTCCAAGTTCATTAAAGATATTCCAATTAATATTAAGCTGAGGGGAGCCCTTTAAAAGATCAAAGTCCTAAAAAGTCAATAGCAAGCACGCAGCACCAAAGGTCATACACAATTCATGGAAAAAAAAAGTTTCAAAATTCTGACTGGTAAAACAGTGGGGTTGCACAGAAACAGTTTGTTTTTGTTTTTTTCCACATTGACTGGTCGTGTTATAACAGCTGCTGTATTCTAGTCCTTCATCCAGCAAGTCAATGGGCTGAAATATCAGGCATGACTGGCATTTCAATCCACTCTATAAAAAAAAGGCATCAATAATGTCTTTTTCAAGAATATTGCTTTTGATCATGTAAACCCATGAGTTTATATGACTTTAATTTTTGCCTCTAACAAGACAGAATTTATTAAGTTGATGTGTGGTCACCTAGTTCATAGTGACTATGGAAATTATAAAATATTGGTCATGTTAACCAGGACTTCAAAAGACAAAGCTGAAAACCCTTAAAACTGCAACTATTAACTGCATCCTTTAAGTGATCAAAAATATTTAAATACACACACAAATAACAGAAATGTAATAAAAATCTCAATATGATAGAACTTTAAAATTGAGCTAGCAAGTAAACCTGTGAGACAAAACTAATTTTTCGAGGTAGGGCTGATGAGGCCATCAGGACAACGTGGCAAGAATGGCCTAAAACTCAACAACTTCAGTCACCTAAGTAATAAAAGCATTGTCTGTTTGAAAATGTACATGGCAAGGATATCTACAGTGATTCTGAGATACTAAAGCAAATTCAAAATAAATCAAGGTATAGCTAACTTAATAGGAAAACTCTTGTGAAGAACTAAAATAAAAACATATTTAGTTTTCAACCTTTCCTATCAAAACTTACATTGCCTCTCTAAATTTGATAAACATCATTTCAAAGTCTGGGGCACCACAATTTAGGAATGAATTAACCATCTAGTACTAAACTCATACTTACCTAACACACCACTGGGTTCAATAGGGTACTCAAGGATTGATGTAGCTGGTGCCAACGTGTAGGGGTATTCATAGGGTGTGTAGATTAACCCAGCTTCAGGCCCCGGAGGGACTATTGCAGCAGTTGGGTGAGGAGTTCCGTTTGGCATGACAGCGGTCTGTATTTGTCTGATCAAAGGCATTATGGTAGGACCAGCTGGCGTAGGTGTACGCAGAGCAGCTGGTGGGAGGACAGGCGCAGGCCCAGTGATGATCCTTGGAGCAGCCTGGGCAGTTGCTGCAAGAGAAAAGGCAAGGGCTGCTACAGTAAGCAAAGAAATTTAGAAAGAAGTATAGGGATAGCAGTACACAACATGGGGAAATGAGAGCGAAGTAGGAAAAAGAAAGGAAAAAGCAGGAAAGAAGAAAAATAAAAGGAAATCATTAGAACATGCACTGATCACACAAAAATGCAAAGCACACCAATCAAATGCAATCAGCTTCCCCTTTACCAACATGATTAAAAATAATGCAAAAATTAAAAACCCACTGTAAAAAAATGAACACCACCATTAAAATGTTATACTGTTCATATCTTTGATGGTATAGCCACTATTAACACATTTTGTGAGACTATAAGGCCATGCAAAGCCAAAAAAAATCTCAAATTAAAAGATGCAATGTAAAGCCCGTAACTGGAGTCCACAGAAACAGATATGGTTTATTTCCAAAGTACAACATTGGCTCTAAGTCTCTTGAAGTCTAAGGAAAACTCCCTGATTAAGTCAGCTAAGGAAGCACTAAGTGTGTTTCCAGCAGGTCAGGAATTACTGCACAAGAAAAAGAAGCAGAAAGCAGTCCTATCGCTAAATTCAGGACTATTAAGAGTAAATTAAAGGCAACCATTGATAAAGCAACTATTGCTAAACTCATTGGGTTGCCTAACTTTGGGAATTTTGACTATAACTTTAAACTTCAATGTCTCAAAAAGGAAAGAAAAAAAATATCACTGCTCTAAATGTGACGTGTTCGCATAAATGACAGATAAACTTTATGCTGTTTCAAACCATAAATGTTATAAAACACTATTCTCTCAGATAGCTTATAAAATTATGCCACAACCCATGGTAGGTAAGGAGAACACAAGCTGAAAACAGTTCTCACACACTGATCTCTGTGAACTCACATAGGAACTTCAATAGCAAAAACAAACCAACAAAAAACAAACAAACAAAAAAACCAGACTACAACATGAGCACAAACATGCAAGCAAGGGGAAAGGAAAGACTTCAATAGCAGGCCACTCGATTTAGACACTTGAAATAAGATCTTTTTAAAGCCTCTTGCATAATGTAATAACGTAACAAGTTTAAAGTCTTAACTGGATAGTTAACAAGATAGTACATTTCTTGAACCACCTCCACACACACCAGAAAAGTAAATTTACAAACTCAAACTTGCTATGTTGGCATAAAATAAAATTGAGCAGGACACTGTTTACAGAAGCATTAAGAAAAAAAAATGGCCGGGCGGTGGTGGCGCACGCCCTTAATCCCAGCACTCGGGAGGCAGAGCCAGGCGGATCTCTGTGAGTTCGAGGCCAGCCTGGTCTCCAAAGCGAGTTCCAGGAAAGGCGCAAAGCTACACAGAGAAACCCTGTCTCGAAAAACCAAAAAAAAAAAAAAAAAAAAGAAAAAAAAATGGGGCTCTTTGTCACACTGTAAATGCTATTTTATTATTACTTCAACTGGTTTTATGCTGTGGTACCAAAAAGAAACAGGCCTGCAGACAAAACAGCTGTAATCCTGCCCCAGGCTCCTTACGTGATTTAATGTTGGCATCTCTGTAGGTGCCATTCAGAATTGCAAGCTCCATCAGCTGCATCTTCTTCAGGCTGTCTTCTCCTTCGGCCTACACAGGAGAAACAAGAAAAAAAAGGATTTGAGACTGTATGCATATATAAAAACCAAAACACTACACATCAAGAGACAGACTCTTAGAACTACAATAGTGAACTAACAATAATCACTCAATTTCTAAATGCTTATTTCTGCTTCCTTATACTGCTATTCTTGATTTCCCTCAATGTACCTAGCAAGTGCTATCAATTCTATCTTTGGCCCTCTATCTTTAGGATCATCATGAACCTACACAGGATGTATTTACAAGTGTAAAGGGCACTAAGGCTAATGAGACTACACAGACAGAAACCAGGATGGCTATATCATTTACCATGGTTTCACCCCTCTTCCATTAACCACTGCTACTCTTGGTAAGTCATTACTGTTAAACTACCCAAACGACTGAATTTGGCTACTAGTGGTGCCTGTCGTTCAATACATCCACAATCTAAACACCCGATCTAGATGCAAAGGCCAGATAAACTTCCCCAAACATAGCTTCTACCTCAATGTTTCGTAATATTCTCATGTCTACAGTGATTTCTTACTATCTGAACAAAGATTGTAATAAACCTTCCTCAAACTACCACCTCAAGGTGATCTTGCTCTTTCACAGAGATTTTATAGAGCAATAGACCAGAGAAAGTCTGTTAATGTCTTAGTGTTTATTCCCATTTGCCTACTTGCAAATGCTCTTTATGTGTTCCCGCATTGCTGGGGATATCACTCTGTATAAATAAAATGCTGATTGGCCAGCAGCCAGGCAGGAAGTATAGGTGGGACAAGCAGAGAGGAGAATTCTGGGAAGTGGAAGGCTGAGTGAGACAGACACTGCCATGAAAAGCGAGATGTAATGTACCGATAAGCCACGAGCCACGTGGCAACTTATAGACTAATAGATATGGGTTAATTGAATATATAAGAACTAGATAACAAAGAGCCTGCTGTGGCCGTACAGTTTGTAAGCAATATAAGTCTCTGTGTGTTTACTCGGTTGGGTCTGAGCAGCTGCAGGACTGGCGGGTGAGAGAAATTTGTCCTGACTGTGGGCCAGGCAGGACTGGAGAAAACTCAGCTACAAATGACGCCCAACGAGTTGGCAAGTTTCCACATAAAACCTGAGAAAAAAAGATTCTAAAACAGAGCTAAAAACAGCTTCCTAGTTGTCTCTCTCAAGGTATCGGCAGCCTGCGGGTTTGAGCTACTCTATGGCGGGTTCACGGTGTGCATAAAGGCTTGACCTACGCTATGTTACACAGAGGTGTCTCCAAGCTGTGCACTGTGCTGTGTGTTGGATATTTTTTGCTAGTTAAAAAAAGAAAAAAAAAGGGGGGGGGGGGTTCTGGGCTACATGCTGCTTCGATAAAAGCATAGACCCACTGTTTCTAAGAGTTGATGGCTCCTGGAGCTGGCGGTAAATATACCACTGCCATGTTGGGAAGCGGAGGTGGATGGAGCCAGCAGCCACAGTGCCATTTCAGTCTTAGAATGCTGCAGTTTAAAGCAATAGGTTCAGAACAAGACAGATTCAGATGGAATAGTTTTACAATGTGTGTAAAATATACGTTAGGCTTGAAAGAAATACATAGTTTTAAAAAAATAAAGTCTTTAAAAAGACAGTAAAATTAATATAAAAAATAAGCCACGTAAAGATGGATATCACACAGAGAATCTGGATTATGTTGTCTTAGATATTCTTAACTGCAGAAAGACATTTGATTGTAAAAGCTGTTGAGTTAAGCCATTATGTGTATTTTAAAGGTACCTTGACTTCAAAATTTGGATATAAAGATATGTTGCTTTGGAAAGGAGGCTCTGCTTTTGTTTCCACAGAAAGCAAAAGGCTATGGATTTGTTCCAGATTAAGATACATCAGGTTGGCCGGGCGGTGGTGGCGCACGCCTTTAATCCCAGCACTCGGGAGGCAGAGCCAGGCGGATCTCTGTGAGTTCGAGGCCAGCCTGGGCTACCAAGTGAGTTCCAGGAAAGGCGCAAAGCTACACAGAGAAACCCTGTCTCGAAAAACCAAAAAAACAAAACAAAACAAAACAAAACAAAAAACAAAAAAAAAACATAAAAAAAAAAACAAAAAAAAACCAAAAAGATACATCAGGTTTGACCAGCCAAGACCCCCTGAAAGGTCTCCGATGACACCAAGGCCCAGATGATCCAACATCCAGAACGGTTTCAAGGCAACTGGCTCAGACGATACACCCTCAGGACTACTCCATAATCCTAAAATTTTCTTTGTGTCCCCATAAGATACAGCGCCTACCTCCAGCAGGAAGTAGTAAGAGAAGCTATGCCCAAATTCCCAAATATACCAAGCTGGCTTTGGAGATGGAATTGGCTCACTCCTTCTCTAAACCCAAACATACTGCTTAAAAAAGTTGAGATTCTTTTGCCCCGTATCAGAAGAGCCCTCTGGTGTGGGACAGAGAAAAACCAGTATTTTTATTTAAATCAGGTTGATTATAAATGCAATCTCTTTCTAAAGAAGGGGATATGATATAGATATGACAGGATGAAAGGGTAGATTAATGAACCTACTTTTAAAGAGCAACTTGTTTGAAATGTTTTACATTGGTATAGATTTTAGTTTATTGATACAAATTTAAAGTTAATTTTGTTAAACTGTGTGTATATTTCTACTCTTGTTTAAGGTATTATGTTTGTACAGCTCATTTAAAATTGTAGTGGATAATTAAGAAATAGATTAATAATTAGTCATCTATGATAATCATACTCATAGCCATGTTAGTTAAGTCTTCTAGGTATACATAGATATATTTCAGATAGATAGGTAATCTTCAAACACTTCAAAGACCTACAGAATATGGCATTTAAAATGGTTTAAAAATTTATAGACTTTCTGGACAGTGAGACATGTCTGCTCCTGGGAGCACCGGATTTACTTCAGAGAGGAGGATGGGCATCAAAGACACTCTATATGGAGTTTATCTTCTTCTCGGCAAAAGTAGCCATTTGGGCAAGAAACTGTTCTTGCCTGGACTGCTCGATCGACTGGACATGCAGGACCCATAGAAAGGTGACCACTGAACTTTGCTTGGCAAAATGGTCCTTCAGGTTCCTGCTTCACAGAGGAAACTGCCAGACATTCTACAGGACACAGAGAAAAATGACTGGGAGACTCTAGGCCTGTGGGTTGAAGACAGATGCCCCAACTTTACAAAAGAACTTTGGATGACTGTTCAGGCTGCCAGCTGTCTCTTTCTACTCTTGCAAGACTCCCGAAAGTTGCCTGCATCTGTTTCCTGTTTCTCAGGTAATATTATATCCTTCTGAGGTCTTTGATGTAGTTGAAGACTAGATAGTTATAATTTTCCTTAGTTATGATAAGAATAAGTTAAATATGAAACCTTAGACTCACAAATATTAGATAGGATATCTTCTTTAATTTTGCCAAATACAAATAGACTAGATAGTGTAACTGTAATTCTTGCTTGATAATTGTTTTGTTATATGTATGTAATTTTACTACGTGAAAGTTAAAACCTTCCTTGTTGAAAAAAAAGAAAAGGGTAAGTTCTGTGGATATCACTCTGTATAAATAAAATGCTGATTGGCCAGTAGCCAGGCAGGAAGTATAGGCGGGACAAGCAGAGAAGAGATTTCTGGGAACAGGAAGGCTGAGTCAGGAGACGTCAGCCTGCCAACCAGGGAGCAGCATGTAAAGGCAACAGGTAAAGCCATGGAACACGTGGCGACATATAGATTAACAGAAATGGGCTGAGTTTAAGTGTAAGAGCTAGACAATGGTAGGCCTGAGCTAACGGCAAAACAGTTTAAGTAATGTAAGCGTCTGTGTGTTTATTTTATAAGTGGGCTACAGAACTGCTGGGGATTGGCAGGACCTGGAGAGAAAAACTCTAGCTACACTGTATGCTCCCCTTTCCAAGATCTACTAATTCATACAACTCCAACTAAAATGCCACCGTCTTCAGGAGCCACCCCTACCTTCTACGATTTCAGTCTTTAATTACAGATTGTTGAATGTCACCACTCCCAAATTAAGAGCCATTAGAATAGTCTTGATTTTGTTATTTATCGCTACCTAATCCCCATGTACTGATCCCAAAATTATGTTGGAATTAATTTTTGTTTGTTTTGAGACAGGGAATCACTACACAGTCCTGGCTGTCCTAGAACTCACAGAGCTCCTCCTGCCTTCCTCCCAAGTGCTGGGTGCCAGGTTAAAGGCATGCCACCATTCCTGGCTAAAATTTAATTATTAAATGACTGGTATGAGAAACCTAATTTTACTGACAAAGCTCAAATGTCTGAGTTCTACATCACAAATTTTAACTAGCAAAAGCAAAACACAAGTGGTAAAAAAAAAAAAAAAAAAAAAAAGACTAGGAAGTTTGTCCTTTAAATATTATGGCACTCAGGGTCTCCCCACTGTAGTATAAGTCCAGCTGAAACATGGGAGGGATACTACTAAGACATATGCAAGTTTCTCAGTCTTCTCTTTCTATTACAACTGAAATGATAAGCTCTTTACAACAGGGACTGATATACTGTAATTTGTAGAAAATAAAATTGCTGAGTTGGGTATTTAGTAAATCACACAGAATTAAAGAAATATGTAAGTGAAACCATTATGAAAATAACATTTGATGTGCCACCGACAACTTTTAAAAAGTTGCCTTTGCAGTACAGGAAGAAGATACTTGCATATTTGTTGGATTATTATTCCTTGATCCTCATCAATTCGTGTAAAGATCAATAAAATAAATGACTTATTTGGTCAAATATAAAATACGTGAGCTATTATTGGGAGGGAAGAAGTAGAAATCTATTATGATCAAAGTTCCTAAATCTGCTCATTAAAAGCATTAATACTGTCAGGCAGTGGTGGGGCACGCCTTTAATCCCAGCACTCAGGAGGCAAAGTCAGGTGGATCTGTGAGATCGAGGCCAGCCTGGGCTACAGAGTGAGTTCCAGGAAAGGTGCAAAGCTATACAGAGAAACCCTGTCTCAAAGAAAAAAAAAAAATACCACAAAATAAAATTTATCAACAGTTGTTTCAAATTCAAACTATGTAATAATGAAATATGAAAACCTTTAAAAAAAAAAAAGCAGCAGCAGCAACAGGCCCACTTTCAGTCACAGTGAAAAAGATGTACAAATTTGAAAATATCAGCGAGTGAGGAGCAAATTACCTCCATCAAAAACATAAAAAGGACCAAACGGTCTGGAAAGAGAACATGTGCTTGCAAACACGTTTGAATTAGACTGTTTATTATTATTGTTATTATTATGATTCCCATCAACTGGGGGGATAATGCCAAAGAGAAAGATGGTAGAAGAAATGCATGTATTTCCATCAGTCTATGTACATACACGCAGCCGAGTCATTGGTAGGTCCCAGAATACTAAAAACTGAGCAGAGATCATCGAAGTGGATAAGCAGCAGGACCACCTACATGATGATGATGTAACAATAACTTAGGGTGTGACCACTGTGGAAGGCTGAATTAATGTGTCTGACCCCCATCAAAAGTTATGTGGCAGAACTAGAATCTAAACCCAGTTGTCACATTCCAGAACAAGCTTTATTATTTTCATATCCTACCACTTGTTACACTTTTTATACTGGGTTTTATTGCCACACAAGACAATAAAGTTCATTACAGAATTATTTTCACATAAACGTGGTTGTTTCAACTTTATTGTCCCATTTTAACAGAAATTTAGCATATTTACTTGCCTAAACCTCTTTTTCAAATGTAAATTCAGATAAGAAAACTTGCTCTCAACTAGTTCTTCTAAGAATTCTCTCACAGACCACAATTGTCTCTGAGACCTCGTTATACACCTAGATGGTATTTTATCAAGTCAGCACATCTATGTCAGGTGTAATAATTACTTGGGGGTGGGGGGCGGGTAACACAACTGTTCCTAAGAACCTGTATGAGGTCAAAATTTGTATTTTATACTGTTTATGCTATTATCTTCAATTTCCTTAATGCTTCAATTTTATTTACCCCACCTTAAAATCACTTTAAAACCTGAGGCACAATTTACAGGCAATGACACCCCAAGATTTAAAGCAACACACTTGGTCAGTTTTGATGAATGTACATGAAGACAGCATTTCCACCAGCTTCTCCTTGTATTTAAGCACCAACATTAATATGGCTTTTCTCATAACATAGTTCAGTTTTTCAATTCTAGAATTTAAGAGAATGGTACATGCAATTTCAGTGTTCAGGTTTTCTCAGTAAGGTGTTTATGGTACTCATCCAGGTTGTTTGTAGCAGCAGACTGTTTTAACGGCCAAGTAGCATTTTTTATCTATTCTCTTGCTATAGATTGTTGCCTGCTTCTAGTTGGAGGACACAGTATGAATATAGTCACTCTGAAAAGTCTCACACAGGCATTGTTATGAGTCTCAATTTTGATTTATTTTGGATTAGGTATCTAGAAGTGGTATTGCTGAGTCATAGGACAGATTAATTCCATGGGAAAAATATAAAGAATATCAGGACACTATAAACAGCAAAATTACCTTTGAAATATGAAAGTTCAAAAATATAAAACTTAAAACTCATAGCATCAGAGGAGTCTTGAGATTATAGAGATTTTTAGATTTGCAAAAAGATAGTATACCACAGATAACATAGTATCTCTACTGGTGTCTGGGGAAGTCTCTTACAATAATTCTCAATGATTGTGTGTATGTATGTATGTATATATATATATATATATATATACATACATACATACACACATGTGTATATATGTATACATATATATGGTAGAATAAACAGTTGCAAACATAATTTTCTTAGATTTTTGAAATTGTGGACGGAAGATTAAGACATATAAATATATATTTAAATGTATGCATGTGTTACAATACTTTAACAAGCTATGTCAAAGTAACAAACAGGTCAAATACCATTAGACTAAAAAGGTTTTGACATTGTAAAGTACAAAAGTTTAAGTGCTGTTTTACTTTAATAGAATGAGACAGGAAATCTTCATCATCTAAGCATCATGCTTTATAATAACTCAGATAAATCAACTTTCTACAAGGTCATAATACAGAACAACCTCCTAAGCAGAGTAGGTTAAGCCAAAGCCCTTAGGCTTTAACTATTACATCAAATACAATGGTACTACCACATTCAGCACTACCACAGTACCTCTTGTGTGGAAATTATTTTCTGAATTCATCAAAGACTTCACATTATCAAGACAATCATGCTTTCTTACTAACATTGAAATTGATGAAAACAGAGCTGAAGGCCAGTAAGATGGCTCAAAAGGTAAGGGTACTTGCTGCCAGGCCTGACAACCTGAGCTCAATTCTAGGATCCACTCCTGCAGCCTCATTTCCAATGCTTTCTTTAATCAAAATCAAGTCCAAAGACCCTTAGAACAGACTAAGTAAGTGAACAGGCTCCTGTTTAGAAGCATCTCATAGCTATCATCTTTCAACAAGCCTTCACATTGTACTACTTTTCTATAGTACAGACTCCTCTGATGCCTATCACAGACAATCATATTACTTTCAGAAACTTATGCTGTTTATTTAAGGGAGCATTAGTTATACATAGCTACATGCTGTCATGCCCTATTTTTACTTTTCTGTAATTGGTAAGTATTTTCCAAATAACTCTCCTCCATACCACCCACTGTGTGTATATGTATGTAGGTGTGTGTGTGTGTACGCGCGTGCGTGAGAGAGAGACAGAGACAGAGACAGACAGACAGAGAGACAGACACAAACACAGACACAGACACACACACAGAAGGGGAAGGGAGGTAGGTCTAGAAATGTGAGGGGGAGAGAGACTGAAAATAAAAGATGAATAAATAAATGCTTAGAAAAAGAGACCACATTTTATAAGAAATTTATTGTTAATTTTTAAATTAAAATATAATTATAAAATCCTTATCCTTCCCCAGTCTTAAACTCATGGTCTCTTTTTTAAGTTACAAGGAATTTTAATCACAACACTTTCATTTGCTCTGCTATGGCCACTCCTTTAAGTTTCCGGTGCTAAATAGTAACACATCAGTGGCTTCATTCCCAACTCTGCAAAAAACTTTCTTAGAGTCTAAGATCTAAGAATAGTAAAACCTCTTAGGTTTCATCTTCTAGCCCTAGGGTTATAACTGCTTCCAAATCTGTATTACATTATCCCTGTCTCCGTTCTCCTCCACTTCTCAAGAGCTCTTTAACCAATTCCTTTGTAAGTTCTCTGTTGAAATAATACCTACAAGAGTTCATGTTTTCTTGTCTGACAAAGAAGGCAACTGGTTTTCCATCACCATTCCACAGGACCTAACTTTCCTAGATTGGTATGTGTGACCAAGTTAACATCCTCGATTACATCACCAACCTCATTCTATGACAAAAGTTTTTGTAGACTTTGTCAGCCATGTTCCATTATTTCTTCTAGATTATTTGAAGTTTACTTGATTTCAATTTCCTTTCTTTTCTACTCTGGTTTTTATTCTACCCAGAACTGTAACAGTTAAAACTTTCATCTGCCTGCCAAGCTTTTGTGGACAGAAGTCCGTCAAAAAATTTAACTGACTTGAACATAGGTTTTTAAAAAGGGGTTATCTCTATGAGCTAAGCTCATCCACAAAGATTACAAATTCATCCCAATTGCTTCTGTAAGACCCAGGGGTCCTGCTTTACTTCCTTCTTCCTCCCACATGGCTCCTTCCCAAGTCTTCTAATTTAGTTGCTAGAAATGCTCAATCATCTACTGTAATGCAGCTTCTATGCTAAATCTAACCCCAAAGCAGGGAGGTCATAAATGGAGCATCAGAGAATTCCCAACAGTGAAGAAGAGCCGAGTCAACTACTGAAGAGTTCTCTTGCGTGCGTGCGTGCCTGCATGCGTGCAGAGTGTCACTGTTTCAACTGGGTCAGAGAACCTTGTTTATCTCTGCAGAAAGTCTTCGGTTCAATATAGGTTAGACTGCTGTTGCACTAACAAATTCATGAGTCAAAGTGTTAGACATATGCTAAGAAGAAGTTTCACCTATCTTTTTCTAGTCCCCTTTAAACTAACGTATTCTACTTAAATGTAATACCTGGCTTAGTGGTAACTACTCATCAGCAAGTTATGGTAGAAAGTATGAAGTACACTCATCTAACCAGAAAATTCCAAACACCCAAACCAACATGTAAATAACGCTACATACATTAGGAGGATCCAAACTGCAGCCCACTGGTCACATCAAGTGAGAACAGCTGTGAATGAGGCTCAACACAAACTGTAAAGTTACTTAAAATATTACAAGATTTGGGTGTTGGGGTGGGGAGGCTGGCGCATTTTTGTGTCTTGACTGCAAGGTAGAGCCAGACAAGACTGGTCTTTCTGTACTGTAATTCTTGTTCCAGGCTGTTGAAACTTTCCTTGGTCAGGAAAAATAATCTAATTAAACATTTCTTTATGCAAAGTGCCTTAGCTATTTATAGTTTACAGAGAATTGAACATTTCTTATTTCATTTCATGTTAATAACTCGTGAAGCACACAGCATCAGTATTAGTTCTCCTACTGACTGCATTATTTTACAATAAAATGAGGAGAAGAAGAAAATATAGCACTATCTTAACAAAGCATTTACTTTGCATAGGTAGCCAACAAAAGCTATAGTTCATTCACGGTCAAGAATGAAACAAATTTAGAATGAAAGCAACACATTTCTCTATGGAAGAAAAACATTTTATGAAATCCAGTGCCCCCTTATCATTATTATCATCATCATCACCACCAGCAGCACCAGGTTTAGCTTTTTGTTGTTGTTGTTGACACAATCTCCAAACTGGCCTCAAACTCATAGAAATCTCCCTACCTCTGCTTCCCAAGTAATGGGATTAAATGTGTACACCACCAACGCTTGTTTATTCCCCCAAATTCTCAAATGGGAAACTACATAGCAATGTAAATAATCCATCTTGATAAAAACATTAAATTGGTGAAACTACTGAAGTTAGCTGCCAGAACACAGGTCAAGTCTAGAGCTCAAACTCAGGAGCTTGAGCAATGTCAGCTGTGAACCAAAGGCCTACAGAACTAGGGTCACCATTCTCTAAAGAGGAAAATTCCATGAGGTCATTTTGTGTTTGATCCACAATTTTACACACTGTAGCTGTGTCTACTTTGTATTCTCAGACTTTATAACATTAAGAATTGTGGCATAACAGTACGTGCGGTGGTGGCGCACACCTTTAATCCCAGCACTCGGGAGACAGAAGCAGGTGGATCTCTGTGAGTCTTGAGGCCAGCCTGGGCTACATACAGAGTGAGTTCCAGGAAAGGCTCCAAAGCTACCCAGAGAAACCCTTGTCTCAAAAAAAAAAAAAAAAAAAAAAGGAACTGCAGCATATCAATTAATGTGACATCAAATGAACCTATGAACTTAGTAAGTACTAAAAAGCATGTCAGGAACTCAAGGAGGACTGGTAAGACGGTTCAATGAACAAAGGTGCTTGCCTCCAAGCATGACCTCAATTCTATACTTAGGAACCACAAGGTCATGAGAGACAACCAACTCCTGCAAGTTGACCTCTGACCTATAAAGCTGTGTGTCCAAACAAACATACAAAGAAGCAAAGAACTCAAATACTAATACAGCAAAAGGGCCAATGCAACTTGTAAGCCACAGATGATAGTGGCATGGCCTCAAGGTCTAGAAGCATGTTTAAGTTAAGTAAGTGTCCATAAAGAAACTAACAAAAGGCTAGGCACACCAAAGATGCATGGAATTCCCTGTTGCACTTGAAATCACTAAGGGAGGTAGCCTCTCTCAAACCATTTTACACACACACACACACACACACACACACACACACATACACACACACAGACAGGATGATCTATTCTAAGAAAATGATCAGTAATCTCTGGTCCACGCAGCTCTGGTCAGCTTCAAACTTGAGCTCTCCTGCTTCTGCCTCTTCAGTGCTGGTGTTGTAAGTGCAAATCACCATGTCCAGCTAGAGTGACCATAATTCTATTTAGCAGAACATAATCGGGGCCTTAAAAAACATTTTTAACTTACAAGTGGAGCTATATTTGGAACTAACAAATAGACAAAGGTGTTTCCATTCCAAATCTAGGAGAATTTATATTATGTTTTAAAAATTTATTGATGAGGAAAATTGAATAGTTTTATTACAATCTAGATTTTACTGTAAATGGTTATTTCCTATTAATAGTTGTCATACAACTTTATTTAATATTAAATATTGATTTGACTTTTCCTTTTGTAACAAAGGCTGGCCTGTAACTCCGAAAAATCTGCCTGCCAGTATGCCCTGCCACACCTAGCTTTGTAAATATATGAAACAGATCATCAGACAATTTTTTCACATTAGTCTTTGAAACTTTAAAAACGGTAAAAACATGATTATGGAACAATATTTTCAAGAATATAATTTAACAAATCAAATCTGCTTTCTTGGAAATTCATGGGGAAAGAGAAGATGAAGGAAAAGAAAATTAGTAAAAATGGCAATTAAGAAAAATTGATGACAAGGACTTTCTGGAATGCAATGTAAGAGTACCAAGGCAACTTTGGACTGGTACTGAGTAGAACTGAGTCACTGAAGTGTGTGTGTGTGTGTGTGTGTGTGTGTGTGTGTGTGTGTGTGTGTGTGTGTGTGTGTAAGGAGAGTTAAAACTTTGATGCAGTAGATGGGAAGGATGGGAACTAGGGTGGGTCATCTGTGAATGAAGATGAATGACTTTAGGCAAAACTGTCATTCATAGAGAAAACAAAGGAGCAATCACTATATGTAAAAGACAGGGAAGAATTTTAGAAATATTATGTTTAAGATGTCTTCATGGTGTCCAGATACAATGAATAGTTTGTTCTGGAATTTCAGATTAGCCAAAGCAGTAGTTGGAGATATCATTATGGCGGTGATTATCCGGAAGGAACAGAGTGCAAAGAGATCCGACTCAATGAAAGTGTAACATTTCTCTATAGTGGACACCATGTGACCAAACAAGGAATTAGGAAATTCAATTACTCTCTCCCCCCTCCCCTTTTCTCACTTGCATCAATAAAGAAGAATCTTTGTTGGAAATCACAGTATTAAATTCTAGCCTGGTAACTAGAAGGTTTTCAATAGATGTTTATGAAGAGAACTTGTTTTGGTAGTCATTTAATGCTGCTTTTAATCTTATATACACGTTGTAATTCCACAAAGGCTAAGTGTAGCCAATCAAAGCCTTTTTTTTTTTTTAAAGTAGAGAATATCATCACCCATTCCACAGAATTTGAAAATCTGCTAGCAGGCTATTATACACTACAAAGGTTCATCACTTCATCAAAATGAAGCTAATAATATGTCAGCTTGAAAGCATAACTAAAAAGTTTACATATTTGACTTATAAAGGTTAAATGTTTTGTCTCCACAAAGGCGTAATAAAATAAAAACAATCACCTTTACAATTGATTAATATGGTTTCAAAATTAATGAGTGGGATAATCTGAAAGCCACTTTCAAATTAAATTTCAATTTCAATTATCAAAACTACATTAGAAAATGTTGAAATATGAGCTACTAAATAAGCTGAACAATTCAAATTACAATGCTTATTTGAACATTAATATATTAAAATGCTACATTTACTATGAATGATCTTGATAAAATGTATCACTAAACATTTGCGATGTTATGAAAAGTTAGGCAAGCATTAAAAAGTACAGAACTCTGACAGACATCTGATTTTCCTACTTTTGTCAGTTCAGTATCAAGTGTGTTAAAATAGTGTACGGCCCACAAACACTTCGCCTATAGACAAAGAACATGAGGCTACTTACCAACCATCAGAAGAGCATGCAAACAAATTAAAGGGATGTATGAAAACAATTGAACTAAAGGAAATATACTGAGAAATTATTCATCTATGTTTTTTCTATTAAATACATTTTAAATATTTAAAAAAAATAGTATGTATATCATATACTTAATAGGGAAGTGTAAAAGAACTAAAATGTATTGACCTAGCCAATGAGGTGCTTATTTAAATATGGGATATAAATATTATTTAGGTAACAATTTCAACCAAGTATGAAGTTCTATATAGTAAGTTTAACATGCGAATTCTGAGGAATGCACAGAATACATGGTTGAAAATAAGGCATTGTATATAACGCACAAAAATTTTTCTTAAGGAATAAATACACCACCCTATTTTCCTAGAGCCAATGTCATTATTTTCTATTTGTTAGCAGCTCCAATCTGGAGTTATAAGCAATCTAAACTGTTTGTCAATCTCAACATGTATTGAGATGAGGCGTTCTTCAATGAATCCTTACAGGAATGGCAAAGAGGCCACTTATCCAGGCTCTTTGAGAAAGCTGTTCAGTATATCATAGACAAGACATTTCAACACCACAATGCTTCCAGGCTACAAACTCAAGTGTGAGGAAAGCTGCTCCCCTTATTAAGAACCTGTCAGCATTACAGCCAGGACAGTAACCGGATTGTTAACTGCTGATGACTTTAAGAGAATTGTGTATTAACTCTGATTAAAGTCTTAGAATAAATAGGAAGTATATCGCACTTCTCACCCCTTTGTATGGATTGCTAATCAGAAGTAAAAATCACATAGTTGGAACAAATGTTCTTTCCCTAATGTAGACTACAACTAAAACAGAAGTGGTATACAAAGAGAACTGCTACAAAACTTGATTAAATTTTATTTTAGAAGTCAAAAAATAAACTTCAAGAAAACCAGCCAGTACAGTTCAATTTCTGTAGGTTCTTTTCTGTCTTGTCATGTTTCCTTAAATAGCACAAGCAGCCTTCTGTCAGCTAGCATCTCAGGAACTCCAGAGACAGTGAGGGCTTCTATGGCTTTCACTTGACACTAATGTGGGCCTTTAGGAACTTATCTGCCATTGAGTCAAGTTTCACCAATGGTTCAAATAAAGTATTAAGAGTACAATATGCTACTCAGATGATGCTGATGTATAACTGAACACCACACACTAAAGACTAATGAATAAACAAAAAAACCCCATTTATTTTACTTTGAAAATATTTTACTTTGCCATTTATTTATTTGTTTGTTTGTTTGGTAATTTATTTTCCAAATATAACTGTACCTCTTTGGTAATACATTTTGAAAAATCCAGCAATATTTTCAGTCAAATTATTATTTTCCTTATGAAACAGCAGCCTAGTGACTTAAAAAATGTTAACAGCCTTCCTAAAATACTTTATCTATCTTATAAACCAATTATACAGTCTCAAAATTTTTAAATATTCCAGCTTTGAGTGTTTTCCTGAAAGACAGATGAAAATTCCATCATAGGAACTAATTATTATGACTAGTGTCTTGAGGATAAGTGATGTGCCACTTTGGGCATTTAGGGAGGGAGTCATTACATACTAAAATATAATTCTTTGGAGACACAGGGTAAAGTTGAAGTTTGTTCTAAGGGCATGTACATGAAATCTGAGTAACACAATTTAACACAGTTTGAAAACCACATTTGATTCCAAAACTGTTTGTTATTTTTTTTTAATTCCACCCTTTGGGTCTGGTAGGTGTAAAAATACATTATTTATTATACACACTGTATGAAATTAAAATATCACCTTATTGTTTATAAAAACAAAGTATTCTTCACACAATACTCTGCAGTGTTAATACAGGAGGAAAATGTATGATGAGAGCTGTCACATTCTTTTCTAGAGATTTGGAACAAACTGTTTTTCCTTAAATGTGCTTATCATCCATTTGTTTGGGGGTGGTGAGGGGCACAAGCCCTGATAAACTGTGGCCCTCATGGGAGCAGAAATCAATTCGTTCTCATTAAGGATTTATGAGGCCATTGGCCTCTACAAAAACCCTGCCTATAGGAGAAAGACTGGCTTCTTTTTTTCCAAACCTGTAATTTATGAGTTTATTCAAACCCACCAAATTGCTTTAAGTAAACGCCTCTCACATTTTGAAAATTCCCATGGCAACTCATTTAGTTTGGCAGACAGGCAGACCCACATCCACTCCTTTCATCCTGTGGCTAAGCCATCACAATGGTAATTCTGCTCTGACACTCTGAAGAGACTAATTACTGCACTTGGAGTCCCATTCAGATGAAAAGGGCAGTGAGAACACAGCAGAGGAACACGCTTTGCAAGCTCTCGCTGTGGCTCCATCAGGGACCACATGCATTTTGGTTAGATGTCTTCTACCTCTTTTAGTTTCTACCTTTTTCTCAATAAAACAAATAAAGCCAAAATGCCATACATTTCAGTTACTAGTACTTGGTCAAGAAGTTAAATGTTAAAAGAGTGCCAGTTCATTAACAATTCAGCTTAAGAAGGTTTTAAGAGGAAACTATTTCAGAGTCAAGATACCTCTTACTATCATTCATTACCTCTTTAAACTTATTTCCAGGCTATAACTAAAACGGTTCACTATGAATCAAATTCATAGGCCACTAAGAAAAGGAGAACGCCTGAGAAACATGAAAAGAAAAATTTAAAAATATATACTGTAAAATATTCTTTTCTCCTATTTTTTCTCAATTTCAGTGACAGTGATAAATGGTATTTCTAAAAAGCAAATTAAAATGATTTTGCTGTGATAAATATTTTCAAATTTCATAATATTCCTTGACTAATCAGCACAGCTTTAAATTTCAAATTTCTTAGCTGGAATTTATTGTAATGTATTAAAGCCAATTATTTAATTCACATTAATTCAGATCCCCATACATGTTAACGCTTCTAAAAAAAAAATCGACTGTATATTAAAAACTCATTCATATTTAAGTTCAAAGAACCACTGAGTAAACATGGAAACAGGAGGAGTATCATGAAGCCATACAGCCAGCAGATAAACACTTTATGAACTGTCTGATAGTAATGACATCTGGAATGTCAGAGTCTGCTAAAATCATGAGTGTAAATTTCTGCTGTCTGAAATCATTAATCTCTCTAGTCAGAAGTTAGCACCGTACAGGTCAATGCTCCAGTTTAGTCCTGGCATCTCATACAGAAAGATGGTAAAGTACAATGAGATCACAATATGAAGGCACATATCCTTTATCTCTTTTCTGAGTCTCACATCAGCAACAATACCCTGTTTTCTTCATCTGCTCTACTTTTTAATCTTTTCTGAAATTATGATATGTGTGAAAATGTTTACTGTTGTTCCTTTTTTCTTTTTATAAATTAGAGTTAGCACACTGTGTAATGGGTTTCATTAGGGCATTTTCATTTTGTGGATCACGAAGAGAATCAATTCATTTTATTTACAGTGTTTCCCATTATCAGGAACTAAATCTACAACTGGCTTCCCAGATGCTGCAACTGAGGTAACCAATCCTTTTTATGCATAAAAACAGAAGGAGTAAGGAAGGACACATGTCTCACATTTCCACACAGCTAAAATAATTACTTTCACAATGCCACTCAAAGATTTGTTAAGGCATGTGAATCAGAACACTGATGCAGGAAGTAACTGGTGTTTGGGGTGGGAGGGGGTAGAGGTCAAGACTATACAACAGGAGAAAAGCTGCTCCCATGCAAACAAAACAGCAAACCCTGTTCATACAGGTTTTGAGAATTAGAGACACAGTGTGTGCACTGAGTTCATCTGCCTTTCAGTGCCACAGAGGAGATCTTCACAATGAATGAGATGACTGAGACATTCGCAACACTTTTATCTAAATGAGACTTACAAACCATAGACCCAACTGCTGCAGAATATACATTCATAGACAAGTATGTTTAAGTCAATATGAGATGTACACTAAACAGAGCATATTACTAGATTATAAAGAAGTTATAATCAGGGCTGGGATTGCAGTTCAGTGGTAGAGTCCCTGACTAACCTATGTTTGAGACATGGAATCCAAGTCCTAGATCCACCTAACAAAATAAATACGTAAAGAATACAAAAAGTGTTATAGTCAGATTTAAAAAGACAAAAACACACAGAATATATTCACCAAGAGTAAGACTAAAAAGAAGCAATGAGAAACAAAGAAAAGTCCTAAAAAGTACAAAAGGTATTAGAAAATACTTTAAACTGAATAATAATATATAGCATAACCATACTTGTGGGATACAGTATAGTTATACAGATAAAATAGTTACACAGTTTATACAGCTAAAATTTATATCCATAAAAGAGAAGCCTCTGATCACTGTCTGTTACCTTTAAGATGCCCATATAAAGCAGAAGAAAATTAGATATCAATAAAACAGAACGAGAAAAATTAACAAAGGTCAAACTTGGAATTTAGAAGATTAATGAATTTAACAAGAAAAATAAAATCACAAATTATTGACATCATTATGAAAAAGAGAATTACTACAGATCCTCCATACTTACAAAGATAAAAAGGAATTACAAATGAACAAGTTCATGATAAAAAATTTAACCACTAGGAAGATATCAGAAAAACAAGAGAAATTCTGGGTATCAAAACAGCTCATTACAAGTAGAAAAAAGCACTAGTCTGACATGTCTCAAACCTAAAATATAATAAATTTTGAGAAAGTCAGTAAAAGACAAGAAGCTGGGTTGACTTAAATAAAGACACACAAAATCACCTGTTTTAGTAGGTAATCTATAACACTTGATACAGAATTGGAAAAATGTCCTAATTTGGTTCCTGTCACTGTGATAAAACATTGATCGAAACAAACTTGAGGCGGAAAGGAGTTAACTTGGCTTACAGGTCACAGTCCGTCAGCAGGGGAAGCCTATGCAGGGACACCAGGCAGAAATGAGACAGTGATGATGGAAGAATGCTGTACTGGCTTGCTAGGTACATGCCTAGTGCTCCCAATGGTCTGCAACAATTACAATAGGAAAATACCTCCATGACAAGGCCACAGCTAATGTGATGGAGGCGATTCCTCAACTGAGGTTCCCTCTTCTCCGATGATGAGATAAGCCAATTAATAAGCAACCTTTGTGGGAGATTAAACATGCAAAATAATTGAAAAGGTCCTACAATGAAAGTGAATCACACACAGCTCGCAGCTCTGTAGTTAAGACTGTAAACAGAGGAGTGCTGTGCTAAGATCTTAAGAAATTTCTGACCCAAAATAAATTTGGTACAATTTCTTTTTAAAGGGGACCAAGTTTTCTAATTTTAAGAACATAATTCAACAAAGTCTTCTCTATTCAAAGTTTACATACATACATGTGTATATACACATATGTAATCAGTAACATTTAAACACCATTTGTAATTACTGAATAATTTATAAGGATTTTATGAAATTTCTGTGATGTAGTTATGAATAAATTTAAATAAACAATTTGTAGAAAATCAAAATCATAATGAAGTATCACTTTGCCCAGAAACTACTAGTCAGCAAATACAAAATACTGTGCCTTCAACATTTTGCAAAAGTTATAACTATTTTAAAGTTCTACTTAAAAGAAGTTTGTCCAATTAATTTGTGTAAAAAAAATTAATTACAAAATCCAGACACCACAAATCCTAATAATTCCAAAATGATACTAATGTTCTTATTAATGCACTTAAAATAAGGCTATCACTGTATCAAACTCTAGCACAAGGCACTGTTCCTTTCTATCTAAGCTCTGTTTGAGGCATCCTCATACAGTAAGATCTTCTATGACATCCTCCTAGTGCATGCCTTGAAACTGTTTCTCATTTATGGAGATAACTCAGTAATTGAGTACCTTCCTGTCAATGTGCACAAGGGTAGGCTTTGAGAGGGCAAAAATCCTCCTCCCACTTACAAGATAAATTAGGGAAGTTACATGAACCTACCCCCAAATCCTAATACTATTTATTTGAATATTGAGACTCTTCTTGTACTACACAGCAAAGACTTTAAAACCAAACACTTCACTTCCTCTTCCACTTTCAGAGGAACTGTACACTCAGTACAGTTTGAGTTTCATTTGAGTAAGACGGCAAAAAAATGAAAGACATTCTTTGATGTATATTATAGTAGAATATTAAGATGTTACATTTGTTTATACTGTGAAATATCTGTTTTAATGATGTAAAGATGTATTGCATTCTTTTATGCTGCATTTATTTGACCCTGTGAAGGTGTGTTACTGTGCCTGTCTAAAACACCTGATGGTCTAATAATGAGCTAAACTGACCAATAGGGAGGCAGGAGAAAGGATGGGTGGGGCTGGCAGGCAGAGAGAATAAATAGGAGAAATCTGGGAGGAAAAGAAGGAGCAAGAGAACAAGGAGATGAGGACATCAGGGGCCAGCCACCCAGTCAACACAGTCAGCTATGAAGTAAGAAGTAAAGAAAGGGATACAGAAATAGAGAAAGATAAAAGCCCAGAGGCAAAGGATAGACAGGATAATTTAAGGTTAAGAAAAGCTGGCTAGAAACAAGCCAAGCTAAGGCCAGGCATTTATAATTAAGAATAAGCTTCCATGTGTGATTTATTTGGGAGCTGGATGGCAGGTCCCCCAAAAGAGCCAAAGGAGCTTATGAGCAAAAACAACCAACAACAGTACATTTTAAAAATGTATCATCTTTACTAAGTTACTTGGGAGAATGACTTGAAAGAAGTGAAAATGATAAATAAGAATACTGTTTCAATCAGAGGGAATAGATGTATTCCAGAAATATTTTGGAAGTCTAGCATGATGGTTTCAGGCCTTAATACCAGAAGGTAGGATGGTACACCAAAGCAGGAGGATCCTGAGCTAGCCTCCCCAACCCCCAAAGAAAGGAGGCAGGCAGACCTATCAACAGTTTCTACTGAAGGTCCCTAAAGATGAGTGTATTTGTAGTAGATACTTGAAGAAAATGAATATAGACTTGTATGATAAAAAAATTATATATCATGAAAAAAGCTACTTATTCCTACTTACTGCATAGTCTAATAGTAAAATAGACATCAAAAGGATTAAAGTGATTATCAAAAGGAACATCTGAAATAAAAACATTATTTTTCTGGAAAACAAGTCTTCTAAATATCTGACTCTAATGAATAATGTATGACCATTACAAAACCTTTATTAATTATGCAGTTAGATTTGAATACTGAACTATTATCTGGGGTCACTGGTATATTTGTCCATTGTATGCTTATTGGAAAAGGGGATGAAATCTACTTCATAAGGTTGTTTTAAAACCCAAATTTAAGCACAGCATGATAGTGTATATACCTTCAATCCCAGCACTCTGGAGGCAGAGGCAAAGGGATCCCTGAGCCTCTGGAGACAGCCTGGTCTTCACAGTTTGTTTCATACCAGCCAGAACTACATAGTAAAACCCTGTCTCCAAACAAAACAAAATAAAAACAGAAGTTTAAATAAAAAATAATAGAGTCGGGCGGTGGTGGCACACGCCTTTAAGCCCAGCACTCGGGAGGCAGAGCCAGGATCTCTGTGAGTTTGAGGCCAGCCTGGGCTACAGAGTGAGTTCCAGGAAAGGCGCAAAGCTACACAGAGAAACCCTGTCTCGAAAAACCAAAAAAACAACAGAAACCCAAATGTGGGGTTTGGGTATTGCTCCAGAAGGTAGTAAAGTATTTGCTGAGCAAGGATGAGGACCCAAGTTTCTACCCCCAAATCCACATAAAACTGGGTACGACAGTGCATGCCTGTATTCCTGGTGCTCCAATGGGGAGGCAGAGACAAAAGAATCCTTAGACACACTCCAGGAAGCCTAGCATACTCAGCAGAAACAGACCCCATCTCAAACAAGGTTAAAAGGTGGAGACCAACATCTAAGGTTGTCTTTTACCTCCACCACCTGAGTCCCCCATTCAAACAGATGAACACTTGACCTACATGCACACATAATTTTTTAATTAAAAAAATATTGAACCAAAGACATCTAAACTGACTTACTAAATATTACATTTAAAATTTCAAAATTAGGTAAGTTATAACTGCATCACAAGAAGTGAGGATACAATGTGGTCAGACTTGAGCCTTCAAAACACCAGCAGACATAAAAACACAAAGACAATACTTTAATTCCACTTAATTATAAAGCTCTGATCAAGCAATGTTGACAATGTTCCATGACTCATCCCACACACCCTAGATTTAGCTCTCTCCACAAAGCGGCCACAGAGTAGTCCTTTTCTTTCTAGAAAAGATGACGCCAAATTCAAACAGAAACAAGACAATTTTGGGGTTTAGCTGTAATTTAATCTTTAAATGATATCATAAGCAAAATAACATACCCCACAACAAGATGAAACCAGAGGATGTAGTGTATGTATCACTTCAAAAGATTAAAATAGATAAATAAAAGTTGTTGCATTAGCCTGTAAACCCAGCACTTCAGAGTGCAAGCTTCAGGCCAAGCAGGGCTAAAAAACAAAACAAAGCAAAATTACTCTTATTTATTTTTTTATTTTTTTTTTTACAGAACTTGGCAGTGGATTTAAAACCTGGGATAATACCCAGGTTTGAGATTGTCAAACAGGCATTTCCACATAATATTGCCATGACTGCAAACTAGTACAGATTTCCTAGATGATAACTTAGGAGCATTGTAGTATCAATAAGTTTATTAAACTATAAACTGTACTTTTAAAAGTAAAAGTATCCTTTTACCTAGTAATTCTTCAAGAGATTTATCTTTGTATATACACAAATTAACTAAATGTTCTATTCCTTCCTGAGGTTATAGGACAATCAAGCTTTTAACCCCCCTATATTAAATTAGTAAAAAAATAAACCAATGCCTGGCTAAATCCAACAGTCAACCCACTGGATTGCTATGAGTGCACAACTGTGTAAAAGAAAGCATTGTGCACTCCTCAGGAAGGATCCTAGTTGGTTCTACTCCCAAGATTTACTACTCCCAGTTGTACCACACCTCAGGAATCAATCTCTTCCTAACAGCTAGACCAAGATAAAGATCCCAAGTGCAGGCTGCAGTCTTTCCCCTGCAACCTATATCTAATTTCATGATGATATATATGCATCTCCTGTCCTCTAGCTCTAAACACTTGTGACACGATGGCTCTACATTCTTATTTATTCTAATTTCCATTTGGTATTAGCCATGTGTAGCTCGCATGGTTCCTTAATTTCCACATTTCCAAACTCTCTTCCAGATTTGCTCTTCTAATTAGGATAAAAGTCATCATCTACCATCAGACCACATTGAAGTCTGATCAAAATTCCTGTCAACTTCAGCTTCAAAATCCACCCCACCCCCGTCAACTACCTTCACCACCTCTGACTATAGTCCAAACAACTTTTGTGTCTCTAGTTATGACTTACTCTGAATAAGCACTTGAACTTGAATGCTGTCTAACTGGCACCTGAGCTTTTACTACCGCCCTCAAAGTCCACAAGCCTAGCAGCCAGGAGAATCCTTTGAACAGGTATCAAATCATGCCATCCCTGCCCTCAATTCCTTCAAAAGGCCTATCTCAGAATAAAAACAACCTGCCTTAACCTACTTTCTCAATTACCTGCCACATCTCTCCAGCTTGCTCACCCAACTCTGCTTGGCACCATAATATTTTCCAAACATGTCACAGGACCACTGCATTTTCTGTTGTTCTCTGTAACCGAGAAAACTCCTAAGATATGCAAATGGACGTACCACACATTTCAATTAGGTATTTCTCAAATGTCACCTTTTCAAGAATCATTTTGTAATCATTAAATAAAAGTGTTTCCCTAATCCATGGTTCTCTATCTATCCCTTTTATCTTGCCTTGATTTTCTTAGCACCACTTTATTACAGCACAACATGACTGAAACTTTTGTTTGTTGTTAGTAATCAAATTCCAAAGGTAAGCTTTAAGATGGCAGGCACCCTATGCTTTCTCTCCTATGACTTCGCCTAACCTACAGTAAGCACCAGTAAACTGTGCTGCATAAAATGCTCATAGGTAAAAGGACTGAAAATCCAAGAAATTTAAATAAATAAAGCAATGGCTCACTCTGTAGGTATGCTGTACAATGAATATGCACCTTAGGGATAACCAAAGGCTGAAAAGTGTACTATGGAATTCTGGGCTCTTTCCTCAGCAGAAAAACCAAGCAAGCAAATGAACACAACACTAAAAAGTTACACAGACAAAGAGAGAGACAGACAGAGGAAAGACTGCAATGTAAACAAAGATTTGAGGGGCCTCAAGGCTAGAAATGGGCACATGAGCTAATTAGGGGTTTCTAAGACAGCTGTGGGTGGAAGTAGGACAAGGGAAATGTGTGAAACAAGGTAAGCACACTAAGAACATGGAGGAAATAACCGCCAATGTTGAGAAGACACAGCACAAACTTACAGAACAAGATATGCTAGGCAGCAGTCTCTGCATTCTCCATGTGCCAGCTCATTTATTCCTTGTTATTACGTGTATGTGGAGGTGGGGGGTGATTAGCGTTCTGCTATCAGTGAAGAAACAGGGTTAAAGAGCCACAACAGTGGGATTTCAAATTCAGAAGTTATTTCTCAAACAATGTGGATTCTGTATCATACAAAGGTACATGTATTTAAACTAAAATCCTTGACTTCATGAAAAGCCAGCTGTCTTTACATTTTAAAGTAGAAATGAAGCAAGACTTACTACTGACTTGCACAATGTGGATCTCAAATGTAATAATGTATGGCACTGTTACAAATGGGAGAACCTTTAAGAGATGGGGCCTACTTGAAAGTCTTAGGAGGAAATGACACGACCCTAGACCTAGTCTCTTCCTTTTTTGATTCTCTATAATGTAAAACATAAGAAAATAAACTAGTGGACTCACCTGAAACTTTTAAAAATGTCAATTTGATTAAAATTATAAAAATCAAACATGTAATCATAAACTAAAAACATATTAGCACACACAAATGCCTTTGCTACAAAGATCATATAGAGCCTATTAAGAAAAAGTTTGATACTCAAGTAGATGACAGGATAAAGTGTATAAAAGATATTGAAAAGGCCACATTATCATGAGCTATTCAGATGAGCACATTTGAAACTCTCATTTCCTAAATCCTCAATCCAGCAATTAAATGTAATTTTAAATAAAATGTTGCGAATTATTATGAAATGTCTCAATGAATGGTAACACTCCTTAATGTCTTTTTATTTCTAAGGGGAATTGAATCCAGGGTTCCCCACACATACTTGGCAAGCATTAGGCCACATTCTCAGCCCCTCAGAGCAAAGTTTGTCAAGTGAGATTATCAAGTCATAATGTACAGATATACACTAGCAAAATGAATATTTAATGTAGTGTCCTTATAAATCTATGCATAAAAAAACACATATTTAATCATGGTAATTTTATTTCTGGAAACATTTTAAAATATTCAGACAGGCAGCCTAATATTTCCTTACAAAAATATTATATGCAATACTGCTAATAAGCAAGAAATTGAGAAAAAGGGATGGAGAGATGGCTCAGAGGTTTTTTAAAAGCACTGTTCTTCCAGAAGTCCTGAGTTCAATTCCAAGCAACCACATGGTGGCTCACAACCATCTATAATGAGATCTGGTGCCGTTTTCTGGCATGCAGACATATATGCAGGCAGAACATTGTATACATAATAAACAAATCTTTTTAGAAAAGAAATTGAGGAAAAAATCTTAAAAGCTTAATAAAGAATGATTGATAGTATAGCCATATATGATGGAATTTAAAGCATTTCACCAGGAGAAACCATGAATAACACTATTAATGAATCTTTAATGAAATAGAGAACTGTTAGTGATATAATCACACTAGAATGATTATTCTAGCGTTTAAATTATGCACTTAGAAAATAAACAGGTAATATTAACATCAGTATTCAAGTGTGGGTAGAAGTAATTTGACTAATTTTAGTTAAATTTCTAAGTTTTGTTTTCAACAAATTTCTTTAATAGAAACTAAAGATGTTAGCCATATCTCATATAAACAGCTGGTCTCACAGATAGATCTAGGAAATGGAATAGTGAATACAGAGACAGAAGAGTAAAGGGGGAGACAGATTATTTAAGAGGTATACAGTTACAGTTAGATTAAAAGCAATGAACTAGTGCTTTGTAACACAGAAGAGTGACTATAGGTCATAACAATTTGAGTGTTTCTAAACAGCTAGAAGACTTCTACCACAAACCAGTTGAAAAATATTTGAAGTGATATGAAGACGGGGAGGCATGGGGACAAGGGAAGAAATATGGGGAGAGATAGCTAAAACTAAGGGTCATTTGAGGGATTGTATGGAAACCTACTACAGTAGATACTTCATAAAATGTATACATATTTGAAAGAAATCTAAATAGAATCACCAAATAACAGGGGATAGATAGCCCCAACTAGACATCTACCATCAAATGAAATATCCAGTCTCCAGAATGAATTACATCTAATTGAGTTCTTGGCCAAAGGAGCCCTATGAAAACCTCCAAACAACGAAGATACTGCCAAGGCTATTTATTGTTTGTGCCCTATTTATTGTAAGGCCCTAATGCTGGAGATAATACCTAATATAACTCATTCAACATGAAGAGGTTAAGCTGTTACTTACCTAGAGCCTTCACCCCTACTGTTCATGGTAATGGAAGGACTCTGCTCTTACCAGAGGAGAAAGGTAAACACCAACCCAGCTACATACCATTTGATCTACAATGGTGGCCTACAAGATACACTAGTACAATAGTGGCACAAAGGTTTTGGAAGTAACCCACCACTATCTGACTGAAATTAAGGCCCACTCCATGAGATCTAAGGCCATCCTCAGATGGCCAAGAACCTGAGACTAGATGGGCCATGGACCTAGGGGAAATCCAAATACTACTGTTCTGCTAAAAGAATGCAACCATAAAATGACTCCTAATCGCATTCAGCTATACATCTAAATCAGTGTCTTGCTCAGCCAGCATCAAAGAAGCTCCCTCCTATAGTGGAAGGGAACAAATACTGCGACACAAAACTGGACAATGTGCAGAGAGCGAGCCCCTTTAGGACACTCAACTCTAAATGAGAGGTCTCCATCAAATCCTTCCCTTCTGGGCCCAGGTAACTCTGTAAAAGAGGAAGCAGAAATATTCTAACAGCCAGTGGAAATGGAAGACATCAAGGAAACAAGGCCTTCTAGACAAAACAGGACTGATACATATGAAGTCAGAGATGCATGCACAGGGAGGGCCTGCACAGGTCTAAGCCAGTGCTGAGAGAAGTAGGCACAAACCCCCATCCCCAACTCAGAAGCTATCTCCAACTGACCACTTGGAATTAACCAGTTGTAAAGGAAAAACTCTCCAATGCAGTCTCACCAGGTATACAAAATCCACACTTACAGGAAGACTGCATGCCCAGCAGCAGATGGGAAACACAAAATGAACCTAATGAATTTTTGGAGTGTCTCCCACCCCTTTTTCTCATAATGATTTGTCTGGGTTTTTTTTTTTTTTTTTTTTTTTTTTACTTTATAGATCTTTTGTTTGTATATTATGATTTCTGATTTTGTGTTTTTATGGGATTTCTATTTGTGTAAATGTATGTGTCTTTGTGCCTGCGCATGTTTCTTACGCTTTTTCACTGGCTCTTTTTTTTTCTGTTTAATTCATCCAACTCGTTTGTTTTTACCTCATTTTTAAAAGATGCCTGTTTGTTTTCTACTAAGAGAAAGAAAGGTATGGATTTAGGTGAGTGGGGAAGTGGGGAGGATCTGGAAGGAGTTAATGGAGGGGAAACTACACCAGAATATATTGTACGCAAATCTATTTTCAACACAAAAGAAGTCTTAAAAAAATTGAAGTTACAAGTGTTTATATCACCTTTATATCACAAATATGTGTGATTATTATTCATCAATAACAAGAACAAATGCAATTGTTAGGTGATTTTTTTTTCCCCAAGCAGAAATAGTAGTCAATAGATCAGAAGATAAACTATAGGAATTCAGGCCTTATAATGCAAAACTTTCCTATCTGCTAACTGGTAGGAGGAAGAATAAATTATTACCAATTGCTAGATAATATTTCTCAACAAGCAACAGTTAATGGAAAATCAAAGAAATGAGAAGGGCATACTGGCATATGTAATCTTAGCAGCTGGGAGGTGGAGGTAAGTGGATAAGGATAACCTGAACTACAGGAGACTCTGTCTCCAAAAAGCCAAAGAATGGCTAGTGGGTACCAAGAACAAGCCCCCCCCCCCCCCTTTTTTTCTTTTTTCGAGACAGGGTTTCTCTGTGTAGTTTTGGTGCCTGTCCTGGAACTCGCTCTGTAGACCAGGCTGGCCTTGAACTCACAGAGATCCGCCCACCTCTGTCTCCTGAGTGCTGGTATTAAAGGCGTGCGCCACCACTGCCTTTCCTTTCTTTTTTTCACTATCTCCTCCCTTCCAGAACATGAAAAGCATCTGATTTGAAAGACAGATGACTACAATGACTAGGCACCTCCATGTAAGAGACACCCAGAGTCAGTATAAAGAAAGGACCTATAATGTGCAATTCTCAGTTGCATGACAGACACTCCAAGTAGATGAAATTCAGCAAAATGCATGAGGTGCTTCATGACATAGCAATCCAACATTATACCTTCATCTTTTCGTGCGTGTGTGATGACTTTTTCCAAAACTACAAATGGATAGTTCATTTTATTTCATGCTAGTGTAACTATTGCTTTGTATAAAAGACTATTTTCCTCTTGGCTAAGCTTACACAAGTATCACAGAACTGGCCAAATTATGGAGAAAATTTCAAATAGTTAATCTGTTTTCTTTAAAGTCTTATTATCTTGGTACAGGCATCAAAAATATACATTAAAATTTCAATTTAATTAAAATAAATTATTTAATGTAATGTCTACATTGAATTAAAGACATAAGTAGAAATATACCAGAAAATGAAATTATTATGCAGTATTAAATTAATCCATGGGGATTTCGCTCAGTGGTAGAGCACTTGCCTAGCAAGCACAAGGCCCTGGGTTCGATCCTCAGCTCAAAAAAAAAAAATGTGTTTTATCCTATAGTTTGTAATTCTAAAGTTTCATTTCTTTAGTGTAATACCAGGTAGTACAATTTAAAATCAGTTTCCTATTTATTAGTAACAGCTATAATCCAAAAAGCCTTTATTAAAAGAGAGAGCTACCAAAACTGGTTATTTTCTCATAAAATACATACGTAATATGCACTTTCTTAAAAGTTTCATTCATTTATTTGCTACCACCTTTTCATATTCTAGACACAAATCATTTTTATTAACTAATTAATTCTTTGTGTGGGGAATGAGAGAGTGTAGGCATGCACATCATGCCACAGCTTTCAAGAGAAAGTCAGAGGACAATGTTCAGAACCTGGTTCTCTCCTACCACTGGAGAACCTGGGAGCAAACTCAAGTAAGGCTCACTGAGCAACAAACAATTGTATCAATGATTTATTTTCTTTTGGTTTTTCAGGGTTTCTCTGTGTAACAGCTGTGGCTGTCCTGGAACTCACTTTGTAGACCAGGGTGGTCTCAAACGCAGAGGCATGCCTCTGCCTCCCTTGGGATTAAAGGAGTGCACCAGCACCAAGGACAATTAATTCCACAAATGATAGAGCTGGTGCTCCAAGGTCTTACCATTAGTGTTTTGTTACTGTTGTTACCCTAAAGTAAAGAAACAGAGAGGCCAACATTTTCTCAAACTCATTAATAAGCTTCTAAACCAATGCTCTTTTTCAAGATAGTATCTTTTAGAATAAAAGTAAATTACAGAAAGAATGGCTAGAAAAATCTAATGTGTAAATAGGAGTGTAAACTATTAAACAATTTTCTTTTTGCTACCTTAGTAAACATGTGCTCAGGGTAATGACAACTCTGCATTGTTGGATACATAGCATTCCAATATTTTTCTGTTTATGAAACTAGTAACAGAATATTCAAAAAGTCCCCTTCACTGCTTTTCAAAACCACACAATTACTAAGGAAAAGAAGAAAATGATTTAATAGTGTGCAAAGACTTGCATTTATAAACAATCTGCCTGTCCATGTTCCTTATATATCTATCAACACAATTCATACGAAATTCTTTCCTTGCAAGGAATTAAAAGTGTACTGTCAGGACACAGAAGAACAAATTACTGGGATATAAAAAACAGATCCCAAACTCATTTATGTAAGCAACAAAATGGCTCCATTAGCAACACATTATCAATTTTCATAGCTTCTCTAAGAGCAGCCAATTGAATATTTTCATGTTATTAATTATGAGAGAGAGCGCTTAATAAATTAAGCTCTGTAAATCCAAGGACCAGCCTGTTCTACAAATCAAGTTCCAAGACAGTCAGGGCTGTTACAAAGAAAAACACGGTGGTGGTGGTGGTGGTGGTGGTGGTGGTGGTGGTGGTGGTGGTGGTGGTGGTGGTGGTGGTGGTGGTGGTGGTGAGGAGGAGGAGGAGGAGGAGGAGGAGGAGGAGGAGGAGGAGGAGGAGGAGAGAGGAGATCATTTGTACAATTGTTTGATGGCCCATGTGCCTTACTTGAATTTGATCCCCAGGTTCTACAGTGGTGGGAGAGAACCACTTCATATCATTTTCTTCTCATTTCCTATCTAAAAGAAACAGTGTGTAGCAATATAAAAAAGTGAAGAGGAGCTGAGGAAGAAGATGGGAAAAGAATAAAAAGAGGTGACATAAGAACAAACAATTGGACAATTTCTCAGGAGACACCAGTCTCAGATTTATTCTTAATGTCTTCTCTAAAGATTCCCAGATGTACTTGTTAACTTAGATTAGCAAAGTGTGAAAAACATTTGGAATGCTGCTATGAAATCAGCAAAACTCTGCTTTAACCGAGTTTTACTAGGCAACATTAACTTTTCTACTGGGGGTGGGGGTGGAGGAATGGGGGGAGAGGAGCCAGGAAGAGAACCTAGCATATAGGCAATTCAAATAACAGAGTTCCCACTAAGTCTTCTTTCCCATTACAGTAACAGGTTCACAGATCTCTAACTTACTATTACTTACTTTTCTTTGTGTGGTTTTAGTTTTAGTTTGTTTTTTTTTTAAAAAAGCAAAAAAAAAAAAAAAAAACAGGGTCTCTTACACAGCCTTGACTGTCCTGGAGCTCACTACGTAAACTAGGTACATCTGGAACTCAAGAAATATGACTGTTCCCGTCTTTTGAGTGCTGTGACTATAAGCATGTGCCAACAAGTTCAGCTTACCCAATCTTTTAAGAAAAACAAACAAACCAACAAAATACTTTTAGCACCCTACTGACTGCTGCTGTGGGATGTTCTGTATGGCAAATGTGTTGCTGATTGGTCAATAAATAAAACACTGATTGGCCATTGGCTAGGCAGGAAGTGTAGGCGGGACAATGAGGAAAATAAAGCTGGGAAGTGTAAGGCTGAGTCAGAGAGACACTGCCAGCCGCCATGATGAGAAACAGCATGTGAAGATGCCGGTAAGCCACGAGCTACGTGGCAAGGTATAGATTAATGGAAATGGATTAATTTAAGCTGTGAGAACAGTTAGCAAGAAGCCTGCCACGGCCATACAGTTTGTAACCAATATAAGTCTCTGTGTTTACTTGGTCGGGTCTGAGAGGCTGTGGGACTGGCAGGTGATAAGAGATTTGTCCTGACTGTGGGCCAGGCAGGAAAACTCTAGCTACACACTGCTAAGTCTAAATTCTTCTTCTGTAACAGAGCAATTTAAGTCTGTGACTTTTAAGAAGTAGCTTAATTAGGTTTGCTTCTCTACAACACTTCCTTCACAAAAATAAGCAGGGATTCCTGGTTACGAATTTGAGCAATCCTGTCTTTTACATTATATATTTCATGAGCCATCCATTGTTTTTATATTTTGTGGTTAAATAAAATCACAAACACATAACAACCCATTCTTTATTAACCCAACAATTTCAAATCAATCTGAAAAGGGCAATGTTTTAAAAAAAAGAGCCGGGCGGTGGTGGCACACGCTTTTAATCCCTGCACTCCAGAGGCAGAGCCAGGCAGATCTTCATGAGTTCGAGGCCAGCCTGGTCTACAGAGCGATATCCAGGACAGGCATCAAAACTACACAGAGAAACCCTGTCTCGAAAAACCAAAATAAAAATAAAAATAAATAAACAAATAAGAATCCAAATGATGAAAATTACTTACTGCAGGTACCAGTAACTTCTTCACTTCTTCAACTGCTCTCTTCAGCTTGATCTCTGCTCTGTTCTGAGCATCTTCCACAGTGATAAGTACATGTAAATCTTCATTTAGATGCTCCCAATTGGGCTTGCCTCTGTTTTGCTCCTCCTAAAAAATATTTTACAAAACACAATGTCACTAATACTTTTTTCCAAAGACAGAATATGCATTCTGTAACATGAACCTATTGCTAGTTGCTTAAAGCCATGTTTTGTAGTGCATTACAAAGCTTTTCAAATATTTTCCAACCCTAAACCAAAGTCTAGCAATGGGACTAGTCAGTCAAATGAGAACTCATTAAATATTCATGCTATACCTACTATGTATCCAGTGAGGCTGGTGTCCAAGACAACCAGGAGTGGCAGTGCTGCTACTCTACGAAACATGCAATGCCATTTCTAGACTATAATGAGTAACTTGGACAAGCATGTCACTTCTCTATTTTACTTATAAGGAAACAAAGTTATCAAGGTTGAACAAGTCACTAATCAATATCACAGTAAACAAGCTGCCAATTTAGGAGATGAATCAAACTTATTCCCCAATTTAGTGATGTTTCCACCCATTACTACAGCTTTAAATAATACTGGTTCTAGTCAATACTAGAAGAAGTATTTTGAAAACTAGGTCCCAAAACGTTAAAGAAGTACTATTTGCTGTATGTCAAGCAGTAATTACGGCAACAATAAACCACGGCAAATGACTGTAGGAATTGTTTTAACTATATACCCATTGGCCTTAACTTTTAAAAGTGAATATACAGTTGAGATCTACTAGGCAAGGGAGCAACGTTCTTCTTCCAGGAAGTGGCCACTGCTACTGCCCATGCTCCAGTGGGCACCATGCACAAAGAGGTAGCACAAAACGGACTTAGTGGGTTTTAAAAAATAAAAATAAAAAAGATGGACATGCAGTTTGGAGACTAATGTGTGTATAGGTATCCTGGGGGAAGTAAAGGGAGTTAGATCTAGTATTTTATTGCATATACATACTAAGTTTTCAAATACTAAAATAAAATATAAAGTATAAAGTCTACTCTTGCATTGTATCAAGTTATGTTTCACAGACAAATATCTAGGTTTCACTTCTATAACTTCTGATTACCAAGCAAGGAACATACCTACATGTTGAAAGCTTTATCAAACTATTTGTAAGATAAGGGCAGGCAACCACATAGACAACTTATGAAGGTACCAATTCTTAAACTTGAGAAACAATTTAAGAATGTGAGTATAAATATGACTGGTACACAGACTTAAAGCAAATTATCAGAGGTGAACCATAAAAATACTCATTGTCGGACTTTGCTTGTGAAAGACATTAGTCTGTTACTGTGTCAATTACAGTCAAAAGAAGTAAACTGGTATGATAAAACAGGCTTTTCTATTATTTTTCACATTATTGAGGACAAACAATGACAATAGAAATAAGATCTACCAAGTACAGGATTCTGTTTTATCAGTTAGTAACTTTGGTAGGAAAACATACCTACACAGTCAAAGCTAAATGGATCTCCAGGAAAAATAGCAATAATCAAACACTAAGCAAACTAGTAACCCAGAGCCTATCTGTTTCAGTCTTAGGTCACACCACATTCCTTTTAACACATCTTGGCAGAGCTAGGTTTTTGGTGGTTACTATATTAAAAAGCAGTTCCATGAAAACATCAATGTCCACATTGATGGTGGTAATGTATCATCGGAGAATCTAAAGAGCACCCAAGATTAAAGCAATTACAAATACAATAATATTAATGTGGCTACTTAAAATATTTTCAATTTAAGAGATTACATAATACCAATTCAGTTACTTACCCAATATTTAATAAATGAAGGCATGGGCTGTTTCTTTTTCTCTAGGGTACACCATAAAGAGATGTGAGGGTAAAGAGTCAATGAATCAAGAAACTGGGAACCCTGGGGTCATTTACATAGCAAAGAATACAAAACATAAATAAATACTTCTGTGAAAAGAATCAATTTAAAATCCAAATTTTAATGTTAAAGAATGGTTGTATTTCTCACAAAAATATGTATTGTTATCCCTCTGGTAGACTTGGGAAAGTTAGCTGTATTTATTACCTGGTGAACTAAAAGTGTGCCCATGTCTGGATCCATATACGTATAAGGGACTTTCATTTCTAGCCAAGACAAAGAAGCCAGAGCACGACTCACCTCTCACTCTATGTGGAACAACCAAAGTGTATAGACAACAACTACCACTACTAGAAATCAGGCACTGAAAGAGAGAAAAGACAGTACTGAGGGAGCATGGGCCAGCCTGCAATGGCCCAACTTCATAGCTGTAGTCTTGGCCCACACAGAGAAGATACTAAAAAAGGTAACAACCTAAGAGTCCAGAAAAGTAAAGTATGCAAGGTTGAAAACTACTGGAGCTATTAGGAGCCCAAGAACTACACTCAATAGTTCCTAATGCATGTTAGGAAGAGGGTTCTAAAGGCCAGGAAGCAGCCACCAAAGGATTTCACATTACAAAAAATTTAGCTCTCTCTCAAATGGAGCTAGACTGAAACATCTCATGATTCATCAACAGTATCTCAAAGGGAAACAATTCAACCTAGTATGAGCTACAGTTCAAGTATTGCCTAATAAATTACAAAATCAAGACTGAAGGCAACTAAACTTTTTCCAACTAAGTCAACCACTTCCCAGAACAAAACTAAACAGCATTTTTAAGAATGAAAATTGTATCTTCCCAAATAATGTTCAATTCTCTATCTGCTATCTAGTCAGAAATTAACAGTCATCAAGGCTGGGGAGATGGCTCAGTGAATAAAGTGCCTGCTTTGTAAATACAAGAACTGAGTTCAGATCCTTAGCACTCCATAAAACACAAGCAGGGGTGGTGGTGGCATGTGCTGCAGACAGGAGATGTAGAGGGCTTACTGGCCAACCAATCTATCTGTAACAATGGACTCTAGGTTCAGCGAGAGACCTATTTCAAGAAATAAATAGGCATGGAAGAGATCAGTCGTTAAGAACACGAGCTGCTCTTCCAGAGAACCTGGTTTAACCAAGCACATGGCAGTTCACAACTATTTTATCTATAATTTCACACTCATGACATTTGACTCACTTTCCCGGCCCCTTGTGGATACTGCACATACATAGTGTATGGACATTCGTGCTGACAAAACATGGAAAAATAAGTAAATGAATGAGTAAGGTAGAGACCTCCAGAGGAAGGTGCCAAACCTCATGCTTTTGCCTTTGTGCACACGCACACATGCGAGTGAACACACACACACACACACACACACACACACACACACACACACACACACACACACACACGGTGGTAGAGGTCATTAAACATTGCAAATTAGGCACTATGAGATGAAAAAAAGTAAACTAAAACAAATCTAATGACACGGGTGTTATACTCAACGAAGACTTGAAAAGCTACCATGTATATGTATGTATACATTACACTAATGGAAGGAAAAGCAGACTATAATTCAAAACATTTCAGAAAAGTTTAAAAATAAAACTGAAACATTGACTTGCCACAGAAATCTTTATTCACAGAAAATACGAAAGCCAAAGGACTTTAAAAAAAATATTGTCTGCCTTGTAGGAACACAGAACAAGGCTGCAATATAATCTGACATTATTCTTTATTGAAGGAATACATTTCTGAGTTGTAAAATGCTTCAGCAAATGTGTCTTAACAAATTTGTGAATGTAAAAGCTTTGTTAAGAACAAAAGCTCCACCTATCCTTAATGTTTACTTCAAAATAAAAATTTTTGCTTACAATTAAAAAAAAAAAAAAAAACACCAGGGGCTGGAGAGATGGCTCAGGGGTTAAGAGCACTGACTGCTCTTCCAGAGATCCTGAGTTCAATTCCCAGCGCCCACATGGTGGCTCACAACCATCTGTAATGAGATCTGGCACCCTCTCCTGTCTACATAATAAATAAATAAATCTTTAAAAAAAAAAAAAAAAAACCAAAGCTTTCACTGATGATAAGGTTGACAAAATCATGGTTCAAGCCAGTTGTGGAAAGCAAATGCTTGGAACTCTAGCACTCAGAAGGCTGAGGTACAAGGGTCACTAAGTTCAAACCAGCCTGGATCACATAGGACTCTAACCAGAAACTATAAAATACAAAATCACATTGAAGGTGTAGTGGCAATGTCATTTCAAAACCACAAGACAAAAATTATTTCTAAATATAACAAAAGATACAGTATAACTACCATTATATACAAATATGTTTAAAGTTTTCATTTAATGTAGAAAGAAATGACTAGAAGACTAAAGGAAAAGCATTATGTATGCAATCAATCAGAATTCAGCAGCAAATTAAAACCATTTTACACTACTCTCAACTTGATAAAAAGATAAGACATAATTTCTAAATAATGTTTTACAATGTTTATATTATGCAAAAATAAGTTTTTTTTCTTTCTTGTTTTCTTTTTTGGTTTTTTGAGACAGGGTTTCTCTCTGTGTAGCCCTGACTGTCCTGGAACTTGCTCTCTAGACCAAGCTGTAGACTCAGAGATCCACTTGCCTCCAGAGCTCTGAGATTAAAGGTGTGCGCCACCACATCCTGCAAGAAATATATTTCAAATAATATTATCCTCTTAGTTGAGGATAAAGTTGAAATGATGATGATGATAATCACGGCAGCTAATTTTTTACTGAGTACTTACTATCTGTGATATAAGCATATCACCTTGTGTAATCTTCCAACTAAAATTGCTTCAGTGTAGTACTATCACTCTTAGCAGCATGCCAATCTGGAGACTGAGGGGGTCACAGCTTGCCCAACCCATAACAAGCTACTGGGCAAAAGAGAGGGCACACTCAGGACCCTCAACCTCAACAGCAAGTCCCTAGCATAAAATGTTACCTATATGGGGGTCCTACAATTAAGCAGATAAAGCTAGAAAAAAGAACAAATTTCTTGAGTCTTTAGAATTCTGCTTTGATACTCTAAACACATTTAAGTGGAATTCTAAGTACATTTTGACCAGAATACAGACAGAATCGATTATTGGTCTTGTTTTTTAAGACTGGTTTTCTCTTCTAAGGTCAAGCCAACCTCTTTTCTCACAAGTCATTTCCTAGGTTAAGTGTATCAAGAAGTGGAAGAAAAACACATGGCAAAGCAGACATATACATAACATGTCTTTTCTTCAAAGGAGAGGACCATGCATAAAATGTCAATGATACAAACATTCAGAGAAACACGCAGCCATTTAACGCAGAGAATTCTTCCCAATTCCAATTGTGGGGTTTTTCCTTCCGTTTTTGTTTTTATGTAACCTTAATACCACTGTCTGTGAACAACTATTTCTTTTTTTAAAAATTACCTATCTGATTTGCTATTTTTGAAGCTGCTACACCTAGTGACCTAAAAATATGACTTAAGAAACTATTCTAAACATCTGAGAAACTACTACTATGTTTGATTAGTTTGTTATCCAGTCTGTCCGTTTTATAGTTTAAAACTCTGCTCTAATTACAGAACTTGTTTAAACAAAGGACTTCTGTAACATGAAGCATCAGAGCAAACTGACTGCCCACCCTGGGCAAAGACTCTTTGAAGTTTGAACCTGCAGTCAGGCAAATCAGAACAAGACACCTGCCCCTCCTGTGCTCTTAAGTGAAAGCTCACAGGTTTAAACCTCTTGTGAAATAGTTTTACAAATGTATATAACTGAAACAAACCTATTTCTTATAATAAGCTTTATCATTAGGTCAAATATCAAAACTCAGATATAACAATTTTCAGTTACACATATAATCTTAAGTTAATTTCAGAAATATTAGTTGAATTAGTTTAAAAAAAATGAAGCCAAGAATTTGAAGGAGAGCAGGGAAGGGAAATATGGGAGGGTTTAGAGGTAGGTAAGGGAAGGAAGAAATGTTATAATCTCAAAAAAGAGTATTTGATGAGAAACTGTGTATAAAGTACATTTCACATTGTAAAATTCTTTCTGTCATAAAGCAAACCTCAAAACCTATTTCTTAAACTTATGTCAAACAAAAATTGTGCTTTGTAAACAAAAAAATTTACTCATATATAAACACCAGAATAATTTTTTTTATATTTAAGAAAAATACAGACAGCAAGAATTAACAAATGCTTATTAAATGGAGTCAAACCAGAACAATTATTCATTCAAAGAATTTTTATTATTTAATGTCAATTGTTTTCTTAAGTTAAAAACAGAAGATGCTAAGAGTGGGCAATGCATGTCCACAATCCCAGCACTGGGGCAGATGACGCAGGAGAATCCAGTTTGAGGCTAGCTTGGTGGTAATAAATCCATTTTAGTCTGAGCTACACAGTAACACCTTGACACAAAACAAAACCTACCATGGATATAAGAACTGACCCCAGCACTGAATCTATACAAGAATATGCCTAAAAGAGCATCTGGTATACAATGCATAATCTATTACTCTACTCTGTTTTCCACAGATTTGAAACTTTTATATCTTCAAGAATTTTCTGGATATTAATTTCCATATATGTTATTAACAGCTCTACATTCAACCTATGAAATGTCAAATGTACTAGTTTCTAACATTCACTCTGCTATCAAATACTAAACCCACTTTTATCATTATGCATTTTACCTCACTATATGCTAACATACCATATTTATGCTAGAAATTACTTTATAAAATATACAGGAAAGAATTATTGCATGTAATACAGAAGAAACATTTGATAATAAATTACTTTACTAGAGACTGAAAACAGCAAGTAACACAAAACATACTGGTTAAATACTAATTTCTGCCCTGGACTCTGTGTTCTACTATGCAAATGTTAATTTACAGCTGCCCTTGTGGTATTTTGAACCCATGAGTACCAAACAATTGCAGAATAATGAACTGACCTTAGGACTGCACATCTAGGTATGTCTCTGCACACACACACCTGAGAGAGCTGTGTTACTATAACTGAACTCTGGGAGCCTTGGCAAGTAACAGGTACATAATTTATAACTGTTTCGATTCCATGGTGTTCAGTACAGTGCCGAGCACTCATCACATAGTACTACTTTACGATAACTGGAGTACTTAACACATATACTTCAAACCCAGGCACTTTCCCTCTGTAGAATACACTCACAATTTTGGAATGTTAAAATTCTTTTGATTTCATATTGTTGCTTAGCATCAAAATTTTTAGAATCAATTATTTTTTAAAAAGTATATCAGATCATGGTTAAATAGTATCAGTAAGCTTGAATTATTTGTAACATTTAAGATTATCTTAAAAGTTACCTGCTTTTGTCTGAACATCCAGAGTTAGGTAACCAACTTGGACCATAGGGGTGGTCTATAGGAGCAATGTTTTCAACTCTATAGGTATTTCTATTGCACAGCTAGATAGAAGGCAGAACGCACAGACACAGCAAGAGCACATCGTATTTTTTACCTAATGATTTGAAAGAAGCTGTCTGATAGTGAGTGCGTGCGTGCGTAGAGAGAAAGAGAGATATCAATAGTATTGGATCGTTCAAATGGCTACTGTATTATGAGTAGTCCTTTCTCTAATCTTTAAAAAATCTTCACTAGTATTTCAGATATCAATATGTAGGTGGAGCTTCTCTGTGTCTCAGCAGCCGCTCCCAAATAACCATTCAGAGATTTAGCATTAATTATAAATGATGGGCCAATAGCTTAGGCTTGTTTCCAGCCAGCTCTTATAACTTAACCCATTTCTACTAATCTATGTGCTGCTCCAATGCTCATTTACCTCATCTATCTATCCCATGTTGCTTCTTCTGTGTCTGGCTTGAGACTCCTCAGATTCCGCCTTTGTTCTTACCAGTATTCTCTCTGTCTCCAAAACCCTGCCTAGCTATTCCCAATCACCTTTTTAATAACAATGAGAGCAACACATTTTTCATGGTGTACAGAAGGATTATTTCATGGCATCCATACTTCGCAGTATTATTTTTTTCAAAAGCTCTATTTTACACAATTAAAAAACTCAAACTCTATGATTCTTTGTGCATTTCTCATTTACTACATCTATTATGCAAAACCTATAAAACTCCAAGATTGTAGCTAGAGTTTTCCTGCCTGGCCCACAGTCAGGGCAAATCTCTGTCACCTGCCAGTCCCACAGCCTCTCAGACCCGACCAAGTAAACACAGAGACTTATATTGGTTACAAACTGTATGGCCGTGGCAGGCTTCTTGCTAACTGTTCTTACAGCTTAAATTAATCCATTTCCATAAATCTATACCTTGCCACGTGGCTCGTGGCTTACCGGCATCTTCACATGCTGTTTGTCATGGCAGCGGCTGGCAGTGTCTCTTTCTGCCTTCCTGTTCTTTCTTTTCTCCTCTCTGTTAGTCCCGCCTATACTTCCTGCCTAGCCAATGGCCAATCAGTGTTTTATTTATTGACCAATCAGAGCAACACATTTGCCATACAGAACATCCCACAGCAGTATTTATTCTGATACTTCATTTATATTTGGGTAACAAAATAATTACAGAAAGTTCGTATACTTTTCTATAATCTGACCCGTGAATCAGAACTGTAACATGGTACAGTGAGTACAGCACAACGACATACCCGTCCCTTTCTCTTGACTATGTTTTCATTTCCTTTGGGGCCTACCACAACATCACTACTCACAACCAGACAGGTGCTGATTCTTTAAAATTCAAAGGCATTATTTTAAAAACACATTCTTTAATGATGCTTTTGGCAAAGCCTGTGTCAAAAGCATGAAAAGGTGCATATAGAACTAACAGCGGTCATGCCAAAATAAAGTAACATTGTCAACAATTCTTCCCCCTCATTTTATAAGGTTTACAGGTAAAAAGTTTCATGAATCCTCCTTTGTGAGTTATAGTTACATATTAAAATTTGTAATTTCCCAGAAACCATTTTTTTAAAATGCCAAAGTTACTTGCCATCTAAAAATCATGTTATTTTCATGACTTTATACTGGTACAAAACTGAACTTTAGAAAATGTTTTATACAAGATCAATGTTATAATATTAATTAACTGCCATTAAATGTTACCCACCACATTGCTATTATTAATGATTTCCCTGGTCAAGTACAGCTTCACTCCATTTAAGACAAGAATGTCTAGATTACATAAATCACATTAAGTAATAACTTTGCTCACACCCTTACACTAAACACTAAAAACAGTCTATATTAACACAAGACCTAGGCTAGAATGCAGTGACCTGACTGACCCTCATCTTCCAGAAATAGTTTGTGTTATTTAACACCATCTAAATTCGTATTTCTTAGTCAACAATGAAATTAACCAAAACATGGGAGCTACTGTTAGGGGAGTTATTTGGTGTTGTGGCTTCATAAGGTGTGGTTGGTACCTTGGTTAGGTTGGATCTAGCCGCCAGGATTCCCTTTCAGGCTTACTACTTACAATGGCGTGTAGGATGATTTGTTCCTTCTCAAGAGCAGAAAGACAAATGAAAGGCAGTAGCCATTTTGCTACATTAACCTCTGTTCACTAACAATGAGAGAATAAAGACAGGAAAAATAAGTTTTCATGAAGGAAGTCAAGAAGGCATCAAAGGTCGTTTAACTAGTTACAAGCAATTTAACATGCGTTTTAAAGTCAGCTTTTATTTAAAAAAAAAAAAAAAAAAGTCTCCACACTGACTTGCAAACTGCAGTATTGAGCCTACAAATCAACTGGACATCTAAAGGACTATTGTAACAAAGCACCCTTAATAAGGTACTTAATAAGGTATTAATAACAAATTTTAACTTAAACCTAACATCCAAGAATATACTGTATTTAATTTGCTACAATTCCATTGTGAGACGATATAATCTCTAAAAAATAATGCCTACATAAATGACCAGATTATGTATCACAATGAGGTGACAGATACAGGAAAAAAGTAAATAGCTTTCTATATTGTTATCAACTACTAATTGCTGGACATAATTTGTATTTCCTGCTCAGTCTATTCAGTGCTGTATTACCAGCACATGCCACAACCTTCTGCTAAGTTTCTTAGGAAACTGACACATAAAATAGTTTGCAGTCATAGGACATCTCCACAGCAGAAACACAGATGTAGTATTAACAGAATAGGTCCAGCTGTTTTCCAGCATGGTTCTAGCCTGTTGACACTCTGACTCCAAGGTATGGGGACTCCTATTTCTCCTTATCCTAGACCTATGGAATAGACTGACAATTCAGGACATCCTACAGAGAATTACTTTCATTAAATATACTGGTATATCCTCCCAGACTATCTTTTCACACTCTGCTTATTTGGCTTTCTTATGCAGTGAAATCACCGGCTCTGCTCAGATTTAGTTTGCATTTGTAGTCATTTTTAATTGTTTGTTATTGATATACTTTGAATACATGCTTTGTTATATATGTAGCAAATATACTCCCTGCTATGGCTTGGTTTTACTGATTAATGGTTGATTTTCTTCAAGTGTTTAAAATACCGGAAGGAAAATAAACATACATATATACCCAACCATCCCATTGTCATTTACTGACCAGTCAGACTTCTTTCCTCACTGGCATTCTTCCCCATCTAGCCTTCCCTTCTTCCTACAGCATTTATATTCACATGTGTAAGACTGAAACAGCTTGGCTTAATGCCCCAGGTCTACAATTATGAACAAGAACAAAATAATCTCAAGACATTCCTCTATTTTTTCTTTTCTTTTCAGATTGCCTCATTTATTAATTCATTATTTCCTATTAGAAACAAAAAAATAAAACTTCTTGTTACATTTTTACTGTAAGCATCAATAAAAAAACAGTATTTTACAAACAAAAACATCGTGTATGGTTTTCAAAGTCCTAACTCTAAAATCTTTCACTGCACTTTTCCTAATGTTTTCAACATCTACACTGTATCTACACTTGATTCTACTTATTTGCAATATTTCAGTCATTGTAAGACTTTTATTTTTTACATTTCATATATTATTTATTGTGTGTATGATGTATATGGGGGGGGTGCATTTGCTCTCTAGAGAACCCATTCTCCCACTGTAATTTCCAGGGTTTGAACTTACAATGCCATATTTGTACAGCAAGCATTTTTACCCACTCAGTTATTTCAAGGACAAATTCTAAGACACTTAAGTAACACAGCAACATTTTTGAAGCCTGACATGTCTTATTGATGTCATGAGGCATCAGTAGAATACTGCTGCTCTTGTCTAACTATTGCTGTTGTCATCCGGATACTTTAAATCCTCACCAAGCCGCCCAGAGAGTAAGGCTTAGCCATTTTTTCAAACCAGTTTCTAGTCACAGAGGATATTAAGAAGGCTGAAAAAGCCGGGCGGTGGTGGTGCACACCTTTAATCTCTGCACTGGGGGGGGGGGGGGGGGGGGGGGGGGGGGGGCGCCAGAGCCAGGCGGATCTCTGTGAGTTCGAGGCCAGCCTGATCTACAGAGCAAGATCCACGACAGGCATCAAACTACATAGAGAAAACCCTGTCTCAAAAAACAACAACAACAACAACAAAAAACCCCGAAAAGACGATGGGGTCAAACCATCTTGTCTACTGCTTGCTTAGATGGTCCTGGTCCCTTGGCCAAAGCTCCCCTTTACAGATGTGATGATATGCTGACACAAGCAGAAGTAACAACTCTCTTCAGCATCCCTGGTACACAGACTCAGAGGACTAGGTGTAAATACAAGGACACGGCTCCTGCTCTTGCCGTCAATCAGAAAGTCTGGCTTCTAGTCAGGAAGCACTGGTCTTCTATAAACATGTGTTGAACTGTGGCAACAAACTAAGTTGTTAGTTTAGGTAAGATAAAAACCAGTCTTTTCATAGTCCCTGAAACAACACATATTAAAACTTCCAATAGCTTAGGAGGAAATATGAACATTCTTAAAGTTCCTATACTATCAACACTCATGACAGCACAGACATGACATTAAATAAAACACCATCGAGCCGGGCGGTGGTGGCGCACGCCTTTAATCCCAGCACTTGGGAGGCAGAGCCAGGCGAATCTCTGAGTTTCGAGGCCAGCCTGGGCTACCAAGTGAGTTCCAGGACAGGCGCAAAGCTACTCAGAGAAACCCTGTCTCGAAAAACAAAAACAAAAACAAAACAAAAAAAACATCAAAAATAAAGAAACTGCAAGTTGATATCTTCCTTTAGTGTGTATCAGAATACAATGAAAAGATTAAGTCTAGAAAAAGCTGTTAAAATGACACTGCTATTAAATACAATAAATTCATTGGTTTTCAGTTTAATGCATATTTTGCTAATTTTCAGAGAAACAACCTGAGTTAATCCTTACATCCTTGTTCAATAAATTTCGTACCTATCAAAGCATGCTCTTTATTGCTTCCTTCTCCTAGCTCTTCATCTACTTCAGTGTTCTTTACGAAGTGAAAACACACCTCCATGAGGGACTCCTAATTTTCCATCTCAAGCTGATTTCTAGCTCAAGTCTTCTATCACTAAAGAACAAACTGCAAACTGTAATGAGACTCCTGAATCTGACAAGACTTCTCTTCTACAACGATACACAGTGAGCATGCCAACAAGCATCCAACATACACTTCAGTACGGTGTTTTCATTGGATTTGCTTTACTGACACACACTGAACATGTATGTCTTACTTCTTTTACTTGTGTTACTTTCTAACTTTACATGTTTTGTTTTGTTTGTTTGGTTGGTTTGGTTTGGGTTTTTTTTTTTTTTTTTCAAGACAGGGTTTCTCTGTGTAGCTTTGCGCCTTTCCTGGAACTCACTTGGTAACCCAGGCTGGCCTGGAACTCACAGAGATCCGCCTGCCTCTGCCTCCCAAGTGCTGGGACAAAAGGCGTGCGCCACCACCGCCCGGCTTGAAAACTGGTGTTACAAGAGGCTGTAAGCTGGTCTTTGACAAGCAAACTCAGGTCCTCTGCAAGAATAGCAAGCATTCTTAACTCCTGAGTCATCTCTCCAGCTCTATGTTTTTGTTGCACAGGCAATCTTTTTGTACCAATGAGAATGGAAGTGATAAAATCAAACACCCTTGGTATCTCTGTGAGCTTAGGGGGGAAAAACATAGTATCTTATTACTTGATGCTACTATGAATTTTTTGGTAGATGAACTTTACCAAACTGAGGGTGTCTCCTTTTATTTTTAGTTGTGTGTGTATGGGAGTAGAGGGGGTTAAGCCATGTAAATATATATGGAATATCGCAAAGCACACCTTTATGCAGCTACAGACACAATCACAGCTCTGAGATTTAACCCCACTAATATGATGGGCTACACTGATTCAGAGATACTAAATTACTCTTACACATATCATTTGGTAAATGATGCAGTAACCTATTTATATTTCATTTAAATTTACTAAAATTTGTTAAGCATTTTGATATCTGTGTACATGAGAGATATGAACCTTTTCCTTCACATTTTGGTTCTAAGGATTGAATTCAGATAGTTGAACACGAGAGTATAACCTTTTCTTTATAGGGAAGTTTTAAAATACAGCTCAGACCTTAACCAACAGAGATATTAAAGATCTGTTACTTTTTAGATTTTTTATAATTTGTTTTTCAAAGAATCTATTCTCATCTAAACTGCCTAATTTTGTCCCAAACTTCCTCATGTGGCAAGATATACTGGTACATACCTGAAATTCCAGAGCTAGTGATACAGAGATAGGAGGAGGATCAAGAGTTCAAAGTAATCCTGGGCTACATTACACCCTGTCTCAAAACAGTGTTCATGTTATCTATTCCCTCAAGAGGATCTTTAGTATACTGTCCTCCATTTTTTTCAGATAACTGGTTTTCAGTAGTCTCTATCGGTTATGAATCAACCTAATTAAAGCTTTATCTATTGTGCTGATATTCTAAAACAACAAATATTCAGTTTCTTTACATTTCTTTATTGTCCTTTTTCAATTTCAGTAACTTTCAGCTTACATTTCTTAGTTTATTTTTAGTTACACTAAGCTTAGATTGTTGATGTTTGATGCTTCTAAGCCTGTAGAACATTTATAGATAAAATTTCCCTCTAAACAAGTTTTTAACCTCATAAATTTTGCTGTCTTGTAATTTTACAATCATTCTACTAAAACTGTTTTCTGGTTCCTCCCTATGTCTTGGCCAATAAGTCACAGAGAGTTGTGTTGCTTATTTTCAAAATATTTGGTATTTAATTCCTTGATGGCCAAAGTTTAAATTATACAATTCTCATCTTCTCTTACTCTATGACACAGTATAGGGTCCATTCTAGTTTACTTAGAAGAAAATGTGGTTCCTAGTAGGCAATCATGCTGGTCAATGGAGAACTATGTAAGCTCTGCTCTTGTACAACAAATGGCCTCGGTGTCACACCTTAAGCTCAGATCATTTAAGTTCTTTCAAGCACACTGTGACTCCTGTAGGAAAATCTGAGGACTCTCTTCATCTCTTCTGTCCTCTATCAATGGCATTAGGGATTCCTCCCTGTAAACTTCATGCTACTCACTGTGCTGTCAACAGGCCCAAAAGCCAGACCTACAAGTATTTTGTATACTAACATCCCTCCTCCAAGAACTTCACTTGGAATTCTGAAGTTCTTTCTTCAGTTACTTGTAGGAAGTTGTCCTAACAGAAATTTATACATTCACAACAAGAAGTCCCCAAATTCTTACACTGACAATTCAAAGCTTTCTCTCATAGGGACTAGCAATAGCTCAGCATTCAAACATCAAGGAGCTGTGGCCTTGGGGCTGATTAAAACACTCTTTCTCCTGACAACCAGGGCTTTTTCCTAGACAGTAAGTACAACTTTGTTTCTATTCAAAATGATGTAGCCACTCAAATTCCATGTTACAGCTGTGTAACAGCTTCAACACTCACTGCCCATTCTCAAAACCATTCTCCTGGCTACTTTACCCTTAAATCGTCCCAGTACTGAACTGATCCTCTAGTTTCTTCCCCAAAAATACTTCTAGGTAACAGGAGGGCACATATATACAGTCCACCCCACAGAACTACTAGCCAGTGAGGAGGAAGTGACTAAAGGTAGGTGTGATCTTAAAGCATAATCGCTAGGGTGGGGAGACAGCTCAGTCAAAAACGTGCCTGCTGTACAACCTTGAGGACCTCAGTTCAATCCCCAGACTCGGAGTAAAAACCACAGGCTCAGTAGCATCATGATTATTCTAGCATTAGTAGATGGGGATAGGTGGCTTAGCCTCACACCAATCAGAAATCCTACTCAAAAATAATGGACAGTGTCTGAATAATAACACCTAAGGTTGGCTTTTGGCCTTCACATGCACACACATGAATACACACCCACACATACAACAGGGGCGGGGAGGAGGATACTAAAAGGTAGGAAAGCTGTTTCAGCAGGTAAAAGAGGTGGCCATGATAGCCTGGTCACCTGAGTTTGGTCTCTGGAATCTAGAGCGGAAGGTGAGAAACAACTCCTGAAAGTTGTCCTCTGATCCCCACAAGTGTGCCACAGCACAAGTGTGCCTTGGCACAGGTACATTCACACATAGGCAGGTATGTGTATATGTGCACACACACACTATGCCTGGCTTCAACAAATTAAATCTTAATTAAAGAGGTAAAACTTCATGAGAGTAACTGAAACATCTGTTAATTCTACCTCAACTAATAGTTTATAAAAATAAAGCCTTTATCCTAAGGATGAGAGAAAATTTTCAGTAAACAATTGATGTTTTTAAAACAAAGTTTAATAATCATAAATTCTAGATTTAGAATAAACTTTTTTTTAAAGAAAAAAGGGAAACTTCTGAAATGAGAAAAAATTTAGTTTAAAGTGATTATGGTTTTTTCGGGGGGGGGGGGGGGGGGTGAGGTGGTTGCAGGCATTTCAGTAGTCTCCTGGCTCAACGCAAATCCTTGAATCTTAAAGATTTTGGTCTCAGGCTGAATGTATCTTTTCCACAGGGACTGTATAACTAAGAATTGGCTTGACACTAATTGAAACTAAAATTTTTTTTTTTTTTTTTTTTGGTTTTTTTGAGACAGGGTTTCTCTGTGTAGCTTTGCGCCTTTCCTGGATCTCACTCTGTAGACCAGGCTGGCCTCGAACTTACAGAGATCTGCCTGCCTCTGCCTCCCGAGTGCTGGGATTAAAGGCGTGTGCCACCACCGCCCGGCTGAAACTAAAATGTTTTAAGCTTGTGTTAGATGTGTAAATTCAATGAGAAAATATAAAAAGAGGTTTAAGTAGTCTGAAAACCTTGAAATTAATGGCTATAAAACTCTCTATGACATTTAAGGATTTTTAAGAATATAGCATTTCTCAAATTAATAATACAGTGAGAAGAGAAATCTACAATAACCCGAAGACTCATATTATGGCAAATAGGTTTAACCACAAAGGGTTTGCAAAAAAACAAAGCCATCAACTAACGGGGGGGTGGGGGGGGGGGTGGGGTGGGATGTCCTCCCACCAGAAAACCAAGCATAGGCTAGTTGTGCAATGCAAGTTGTAGTTGTACATGAGTGAGGTCATTGGTGTAACCACTGCTCTTCATGTCAAACAAAGCAGGTAATTAACAGTCATTCTAGCACCATCCCTTATCACCAAAACACACAATGGATACACAGCAATGGCTTTCAAAGCTCAGGCTGTTACAACAGAGCTCCACTGTGTGTCAGAGTCACATTCACTTCTTTATTACACAAGCATACATTTACTGCTCAGCCAGACACCTATAATTAAGCACAAGAGCACTATAATGCTAATATTCAGGCTAGCTTGCAAGTTAGGGGGTCCCCCTCCTCCCCAGAAGGATGATTGCCTTTCATTTTAAAGTTTGAAGTAGCTACAGTTCACTTAGTTTTGATTACATAGCAATTAGATATGCAAATACACAGATCCAGAAAAATACATTTTCAGGCTTCAGATTGTGAGCAATCAGGCCCATTCTCTTCTCTTGTACATACAAGCAAACTCATTAAACAACTATTGTCTCAGAGCATCTCTGCCTCAAGCTCCCCCACCCACTTTTGCAATGTCATAAACATACTGAATACATTGCAGCTGCCATCTATCTCTTTTGGTAACTTCCTAAATGAGTACTCAGAAGCACTGGATAGGAAGCAAGGAAAACTACCGAACAGAAGAACACACATATTCTAGCCCTAACACCATGTCTGAAGTTTAAACATACTAGGTAATCTGAGGCAGAACTGTCTTTAGTTTAGGCCAGTATGAGCTATTTAATAAGTTCCAGGCTAGCCTGAGCTACAGAATGCAACGCTGTCTTTAAAAAATTATTCCTATTAAATGATATCAGTAATTAATAACCTAAAACACACAATAAAATGTAGGATCAGCAAGATGGCTCAACAGGTAAAGGTGCTTGCAATATAAGCCTGGCAACCTGAGTTTGGTACCCAGAACCCAAATAAAGATGGAACAAGAGAACACACTCCACAAAGTCGCCCACTGACCTACACACACACACACACACACACACACACACACACACACACACCAAACCATTGTACAAACATATCATTCACACAGACATACAGAGTCACTAATAATAAATAAATATTTAAACACTATAAAATATTACTCAGGCCCAGAGTTAAAAGGTTTGTATATATATTAGTGATGAGGAGAAATAATGGGCATGGGAGAGTTTTTTCAATTTTAAGATTATTTCAAAGTACCAAGTTAAAAAAGACATTACATATTGCTAAGCTTACAGATTTTCCCAGAAAAAGCCACCCTTGAACAACACAATGTTAACAATGGAAATAGACCTCACTTTTCCTACACAAAAGGAGCCATGTGTCACCACTGAAGACATCAACCAAATCATGTAACTGTTTAGTTTTTTCTCTCCTGATGGCTTTCATTTTTACAGCCATATGTAAACTAGTGATATGATATAGTCTGGATTTGCTGCCCCAAATTCAGAGTAAGAAAATCCTCAATACAACAGTAGCAAGTTGGATCTTTCAGGAGGTATTCTGCCCTCAAAAGGAGAGAAATAAGGTAACCTATCTCCCTTTTTGTTCCTTCCATCTGTTCAACCACATTTCTCTTCTGTGGAGGATAACATCAGTGGAGGTTCCTATGGAGCATAACACTCAGCAAATACTGAGCCTGCTAGTGCCTTATCTTGAGATTTTTACAACCTCAAGAAGAGTAGTAAGCTTCTACTCATTATATACTACTTATTTTTAATACATTTGGTTACAGTGGCACAAACAGATCTTACTGAACAATGTGGTTCTAAAATTTTACTTTACAAAAAAAGCACAGGCTTAGACTAGTTAACAGCAACCAACAATAACACCCTTGTGAATACAGAGCACTTAAACTAGTTTCTAATTGTACAAAGTCAGCACCAAGGATTTAGGGCAATCTGAGAAACCAGGGACAAACATTAGGAATCCTGACCTTTTTTGAAGAGATTACCATGATTTATCTTGTAGCTAAGGACAATACAGCACATGAAAGATAATGTGTGGATTTACACATACCTCAGCACACAGAACACACCATTTCAAAATACTATCAGCAACCTCATTTGACAATTATCAATGTTTATTTCCCACCAAATGATTCCTAACACCATGGCAAATATATTTTATACACACACACACAAACACACACACAAAACACACACACACACACACACACACACACACACACATATATGTGTATATATATATATATATATATATACACATATATATATATATTTTAATTTTTACTTAAAAACCCTTCCACCAGTTACTTTTGTATGTGTATAAACATAAAGGTACAAGCTGTTCACTGCAAACTTGTTTTCTACTGATAGTAGTCTATATAATAAATCTTGTATTTTAAAAGTGTGCAGTAAATTCCAATGTATTATGAAACGTTTCTGAACAGCTACACTTACTACTAAAATTTTAAGATAAATGAAAACACGTATTTAAGACAGATCTGACACAAAACACTTAGGCTATTAGTTAATCCCATTAACTAATAATAAAAAGGTTAAGTGTCCTGTCCTGTATATAGTATTCTAAATTTGACAGGTTAAATTATTGGGAGTGTCTCTCTAATTCACTAAGATTCCAGGGCTCTGGGGATAAACAGAAAACTATTGATAATTACATCAAGGCAGTGATAAACCTCAGGTTATTTTAGGTAAACTGAGATGAAAAGACATCCTTCTACCCCCTCAGACCTATTATGATATTAGGGGGAAAAAAAAACAAAAAACCCTTAACATGCCATCAAAATATAAGGTGGTACGACTCAGAAGCATCGTTTGTTTTTTTTTTTTTCTTTTAAACAAATTGTATCTTTTATTTCCTCCAAGATAATTGGGGAAATAAATGTAGCAAAACTAGGTAAAACAGAACTGCTTAATTCCTCGATCCCAACTCAGTAGCTCTAAAAAAACAAAAAATAAATATTAACTTAAGTAAAATTCCACTAAATTAAGAACTTAAAAAGTAAATTTTAAAGTTTTCACATACTGAAACAATTATAAAAGCAATTCAAAATGTTTGTCATTAAAATTGTTTTAAAGGGCAAAGTAATTAAGTACATATGAATGGAATTTACCATTCTACATTATAAAATGAAGTAAAGATGTCAAGTAAGCAGACTTGATATGGGGAGAAATTAGCTAAAGGATATAAATTCAAAACTCAACAGAAAATGGAGGTTATGGAAAATATTTTAGCCTATCAGAAACAATAAACCATTAACTAAGAAGTGTAAATGGAATTACAGAAACATGAAAAAATTGGGTACAAGTCATTAACCGAATCCTGAAACCATCAGGCAGCTAAATTTAAAAGGGGCCGGGCAGTGGCGGCACACACCTCTAATCCCAGCACTTGGGAGGCGGAGGAAGATGGATCTCTGAGTTCAAGCCCTGTCTAGTCTCAAGAAAAGAACAGCAACAACAAAATAAAAAAACAAAGAATTTTAAAAGAGAAAAGTTAATCTTATGTTATAGTGAAAAAAATAGGGTAAGCACCATTTTTACCGAACTGACTAAAATGAGCATCAACAAAAAAAGCCATGCCTATACTTTTAACTGCTAAATGTGATATATTGAAGGGGGAAAAAAAATCACATCACAATATAACATTAACAATATGAAATCTTTGGAATGTGATTTTAAAAGATTGTTGTTGTAGAATATTATTTTAAGGTATGTTACTTTTGTTTATGTTGCATTTTTAAAAATCTGTGAAGCTGTGTTATTGTGCCTGTCTAAAACACCTGATGGCCTAATAAAGAGCTGAATGGTCAACAGCAAGGCAGGAAAAGGATAGGTGAGGCTGGCAGGCAGAGAGACTATGTAGGAGAAATCTGGGAGGAGAGATTAAAGGAAAGAGAGAGGGAGGAGGACGACCCAGGGCCCAGCCACCCAGCCATCCAGCCATGGAGTAAGAGTAAGATTTACAGCAGTAAGAGAATGGAAAAAGCCCAGAGGCAAAAGGTAGACGGGCTAATTTAAAGTTTTTTTTTTTAAAAAAAAAAAAAGCTGGCTAGAAACAAGCCAAACTAATGAGGGACGTTTATAATTAAGAATAAGTCTCCGTGTGTGTGGTTTATTTGGGAGCTGGGTGGTGGACCCCCCAAAAGAGTAAGAAACAACCAAGAATAGACTGCCATCATTTTTTAAAGTTCTCTATATATGTCTGTGTATGTGCACAGTTAAGACTGCCATCATTTTTTTAAAGTTCTCTATATATGTCTGTGTATGTGCACAGTTAAGTGCAAAAGAGTACTGATATCTGTGGAGTTCCGAAAAGAGCATCAGACATCCTGGAGTTACAGGAAGTTGTGAACTACCTAATGTGAACACTGGGAACTGAGGTGAGGTTGGCAGCCAAATCAGCAGGTGCTCTTAAATGGTAAACCATCTCTCAACCCCTAAGGTGTGTATATTGTGTGTGTGTGTGTGTGTGTGTGTGTGTGTGTGTGTGTGTGTGTGTGTGTGTATGTATGTATGTATGTATGTATGTGTGTGTGTATCACCTTGTTTTAAAGAAATAGTCTCTATTATAAGGATAAAGAACCATAATGTCTGTAGTTTATACACGTGGGGGGATGTAAAGTCAGTTCTCACTCTACGTACTAAAATTATCAGGAACACTGAATACTAAATCCCTGCTCTTAGAAAAAAATGGGGTTAGGCTTCCATGAATACATGAATCAGTGGTCACAACATTTCTATTAACAAATCAATACATAACCAAGTTTGACATATGTTTCTGTTTAAAGAAACTTGTTTTTTTAATATCAACTGCTGATTTCATAACACTAAACAAATAGCCAACAACCGTGTCTAAACTAAGCCTCTCCAATGCAAATGTCTTCTCTGTAAGGTAGCGTAGCCTTTTGCTCTCAAGAACATTATTACTAGACAAGCCCCTCAGCACCGTGCTCACCACACCTGAAAGAGATCACCAACAGAACAATGTGCGTGCGCGCGCGCGCGCGCAGCCGCGCGCGAGAGAGAGAGAGAGAGAGAGAGAGAGAGAGAGAGAGAGAGAGAGAGAGAGAGAGAGAGAGAGAATGTGTGTATGTGTGTGTGTGTGTGTGTGTGTGTGTGATGACACGGACTGAAGACAACAGTGCTTGTTGTGGAATGTCTCCTCTTGGTTCATCTCAGGTGGGAAACAATAAGATGATTCCTTTCTGTTGATGCCTGTTTTCATGACTAAATAAATGCAAGTGTCACAAATACTCATTTTTTAATTACAAATAAGTTTTAGCAAGATAGTGAAATTACAAGTAGAAATATTGCAAATGATGATCAGCTATGTATGCCCCCAAAAACAAAATGTTAAAAAAAATTACACCAAACATACGTTAAAAGAGTGCAGAAATTCACTGTACTACTTCTTAAGAAAATTAAAAAAACAAACAAGCAAAAGACCCCCACATATTTTATTTTAAATGTGTATCTATCTATGCACATGTGTGTACACATAAGTGGCTTTAGATACCTGGAGCTGTATTTTATTTTAAATGTCTGTCTATCTACACACATGTATGTGCATACTGTCCCAGAATCCAGATGTGGCTTTAGATACCTAGAGCTGGAGCTGCATGCAGTTGTGAGGCACCTGCTTTGGGTGCTGGGAACCAAACTCCAGTCCTAGGAGTTTGCTCAGTGATCTCACAACTTGGATGAGACGATAGTACCAGTCAGAGATTAATTCTACTAGTTTCAAAGATAACAATCATTAGAGTGTCTTGAGAGTTCCCATTTCAATTGTTAAAAAGAGTAGGCAGTGAAAACATCCTAGCTCTAACATATGCTTAGTATGCAAAACATCATAGGTTCAATACCCAGCCCCCAAAATATAATAAATAAAACATCTTCAAAATAAAAGAATTTCATTTGTCTTAAAAAGTCCATTTCTTTAATAGCTAATTTTATTGCAACTAAGAGTGTTATACAATTAAAACATTTTAAAATTAAAGAACAACAAAAATTGTATATAGCAGTGTTTCATAGCTGAAGGACAAAATTAAAAAAAAAAACCCACTAGAATAGAGTGGCTCACTAGGCTCATGAAATTGCCCAATAATTTGCTGTTAACATGGCTAAAGATGTTTCTAACTTAAGTTCTTCATTACAGAATTATGGAAAGGAAAATCAAGCAATACAGCACAATGATATAGACAAATGGCACTTTCCTATCAATTCTGTCACCACTAAACTGAACATTCTAGAAAGAATATGTGCCATATATTACCAAACTACAAGGTATTCAAATATTCCCTAACTAAACAGACTGTAATCCAATCAAGACTTAATTTTTAAAGGCTTATTAAGAGTATCTAGTGATAAGATGGACTCTCCCTTTACTGAAACTCATGTCTGATTTCATTAGACATGGACAATTAACTTACCCTGGGAATAGATCTATGGCAGAGTAATTAAGTTTTACAGGTTACTTAAAATGTTACTTCATTTTAATAAACAAAGATAATTCTATTTTGGGCCCATCTTTTCACCCTTAAAAATTGTCTCACAATCTTAATGATTATACATCAAAATAAAATGATTATTTGAAATTCTCCAAGTCCTTGATTCCATAGTGAACATGTACAAAGAAATGGAGCTAAATAATCTAGTCAATGTTTTAAAGTTATTTTCTATTTTTCAAACACACATGGTAACAAAAGCAGTGTACAGGCACCACTGGAGCAAGTTAACAGCCTTGAAATAATCAGAAGATGCCACAAGCTACACTGTAGACTGCAAACAGGTAAGTCGAGGAGATTTACAAAACCCTGACAGCATTCTGACTGGCAAGATTTCCAAGATTAAATTGTCTTAAAAAAAAAGTACATTTCTTTGATAGGTAATTTTATTGCATTTAACGAAGAGATTGTTGTCTCCAGTGAGTTTTTTTCTTACAGTGGTCTTTTATCATAGATGGTTTGAAGAGAATAGAGTTAGTCTTTTGCCAAAGAACAAATATTAAGAAGGTCTCAAGCTGAAATATCTCACATGGGTTCAGGTGTCTGAACACTTGTTCCCCCGACTCCTCTTTGGGGAGGATATGGAGCCTTTAGGAAGTTAGGTACAGCTGGCAGACACACACTATTGAGGTGGGCTTGAGAGCTTATCCTGTTCCCACTTTCACCAGAGCTGTTTCCTCATTGGTTGAAATATGAAAAGCAAGCCACACTAAGCACTTTCCAAAATGGATGCTGTGATAAGACTACATCCCCTGAACCATGAGCTAGTAGAGAGCCTTCCTTTCTGAAATCACATTTGTCAATTACCTGACTATAGTAATTTAAAAGTAACCAATAGGGTAGGTTTCTTTCTGCTTTAAAAACCAACCACTTTCAAAGTTCAACATATCTCCAACTGACGAAAAACAAAAGACCAAAAGCAACTTGGTGAGGAAAGGGTTTGTTTCACTCACAGGTCCATATAACATTTCATCATTAAAAGCAATGAGGTCAGGAACTCATGAGGGGCAGGAATTGGAGGCACAAGCTAATGCAGAGGCCATGGAAGGGTGCTACTTACCAGCTTGCTCCTTACAACTTGCTCAGCCTGCTTTCTTACAGAATCTAAGACCACCAGCCCAGGGATGGTCCCATCCACAATGAGCTGAACCCTCTTCTATCAATTGATCATTAAGAAAATGACTTACAGCCAGATCTTATGGAGACATTTTCTCAACTGAAGTTCCCTCCTTTCAGGTAACTCTAGCCTGTGTCATGTTGACATAAATCTAGCCAACACATAAATAAATCAAATTATTAGCTTTCAGCTACACAGACATCTTTAAGAGACTGGCAGTGTGAAGTACAGCAAAAGGCTCTGAGGCATGGAGATGTGCTATTAATTTAATATGTTATTAAGGCCAGAGGACTGCTAAGATAGATGATCCTGAATGCATATTTTCTTTTTCTTTCTTTTTTTTTGTTTTGTTTTGTTTTGTTTAAGACAGCGTTTTCTCTGTTAACAGCCCTGGCTGTCCTGGAACTTGCTTTGTAGACCAGGCTAGCCTGGAACTTAGATATTCACCTGCTTCTGTCTCCCCAGTGCTGGGATTCAAGGCGTGTCCCACCACCACCCAGCAAATTTTCTTAACACAAAGAAACATGATGCTGACTGGATGGTTAAACACTGTATACCCTAATAAAATGCCATATTGTACCCCATAAATGGATCAACTATGTGTAAATTAAAGATAAAATTTCTATCCACAAAAAGATCAAAGCAATTCAAAGACACTAATCTTACTTTACTACAAGAATAGAATTTTTAAGTGGGTTATCTGAGGCTTCATGATCATGTGTGACTTCCCTTCAGCCCATTTCTTATAATTAACATATTATAGTATTAAACTGCTTCCAAAAGGAAAATGAATTGCTTTAACATAGCATTCAACCTTGCATTCAATGTCAACACAGCTTTTGACCTCCAACTTTTCACTATGGCAGACCAAGCACCCTCACCCACCCACAGTCAATGTCTTGTTCCTAATGTCTAGAAATTCATCATCCAGTATCCATAAAATCTTCAACCTACAAGAGAATTCACATGGTTAAACATAAGTAAAAATTATGAGTTAATTTAAGTATAAAAGTTAGTCAGTAATAAGCCTGAGCTAATGGCCAAACAGTTATAATTAATATAAGCTTCTGAATGATTATTTTATAAGCGGGCCATAGGACTGGAGTGGGTGGGTGGGTGGGAGAGGAACACGCACCTGGCAGGACCAGAGAAACCTTCCAAACTACAAAATGGCTTAGTGGTTAAGAGCATTTGTTGTTCTTTCAGAGGACCTGGGCTCAATTCTCAGCATTCACCTGGAGACTCACAGTGGTCCAGAACTCTAGCTCCAGAGGATATGACAGCCTCTCTGTCCTCTACAAGCACCAGGAAAAACACTCCATGTACATAATATAAAAATAAATATTTTAAAAGAATGACATTAAAGTACACAGGAGATGTGTTGAGGGAATTAGGGTGAGTAGGAAGGGATAATTTGAATCCCATATGACCAAGGTAAGTTGTATACTTTTGTGAAATTGCCAAAAATGAAAGTACAAAATATTCTTTTAAAAAAGTAATCAGTAATGGATTGGAAGGTGGACTATGGTATGATAGTAAGGCAAGAATGTAAGTACACAGAGAAAAAACTTTCCTTACAAGGTACAGCCTTTTTCAACTAAGAATTCTCTGAAAAAGTCAACACTTAATGTCCAGTCCAAGGCATAACTATATATAATTGGTTTCTCCTCAATGTCTGTTAATTCTGTTGGTGATACAATGCAGAAATTAGATGTGTGTGTGTGTGTATATATATATATATACATATATATATATATATATACATACATACATACATACACATACACACACCAGAATATAATAATACATCCTGAATATAAACTGGTAACTACATGTTCAGATAAACATAAAAGAAATTCAATACAGTATCATTTGTATGTGCAACAGCGAAAGATTAGAAACAGAATGGTGATATACCACAAGTGAATGTGAAGTGAATGTGAAGCAGTTTAAAAGAAACATTATCCAAATAGATGTGTTCCTACTAAGTGATGTAAACAATGGTGTGAAATAAAAAATAGTAATAAAACAAGGTGTAAAAAAATGTTCTAGATTTATTTATATATAAAAATCTCGCCATCTATGGAACCAGTGAAAAATTACACCAGTGTGCAGATACACCTAAGCATATATGCCACTGCTCCACAACTATACGGAGTGCAAGGAAGAAGACAGGTGATGAGGAGAAGAGGAGGAGGTGGGGGTAGACTAGTGAGGGAGCTCAGTGGGTACAGACCTGGGTTCAATCTCTAGACCTCACAAGGCGAAGGGAGAAACAACTCCAACAAAGTGTTTGTTCTCTGACAACACATGAGCATCTTGGCACACAATCAACACCACACAATCTCATCCCACTCCTATACACAAATACCTGTAAGAAAGGCTTTTTACAAGATGAAATTAAAGGAAAAATTAAAATGAAAAAAATCTACCCAATGGTAAGGGACAGAATTAGTTAAGTGGGATAAAAGCAAAAATTCTCTCAAAATTTACCAACCAGATACATTTGATCTTGAAAGCATATAAATATTTCAAAGCATAAATCAAGACAATGGACCTGTATGATGTTTCTAACTACCACTATTCTAAGTATTTTAAGAGAGTAATTTATATGGATAGTGAGATCTACCCTAAGAAGAATAGCAGGGTAAATTGCTTTCATTGCCTACATCACCGGCAGCAGTGCTTTTCCTGTTACTAAGATTATTTTATCTTACCATGGGACAAATGAATCATCACTTTACATCAGTGGAGGGGAGGGGGAAGATACAGTGAACCGAGACACATCCCAACTGTTAAAATGCATTCACAATGACAATGGGAAAAAAAAGCCTCGTACTTCACCTTTAGAGCATTTCTGGGAACTGATTTATTATGTAAGAGCTAGTGAGTATAGAACTGAGCATTTCTTTAGACTTTTAACATAAAAACTCTATCATGCTAGTAAGAATCAGGGCCTGTTTTGCCACAAGTAAAAAAAAATATAGAAAAATCAGTGATTGCAACAATCAGGGATAAATCAGACTTGCGATCTATCATGACACCATGAGATGGTCTTTTACAGTAGAGAAATGAAGACAGGTAAAGATCTTATTGACTAAACTTTTCTCATTACAAACATCCAAGAAATACAGGTGACAGCAATGTAAAATGCTACCATCAAAATGTAACTAGCCATAGAACTCTCACGACAGATCACACATACAGTCCCTCATATAAAGGTCCAGGCTCTGCCCTCTCTCCTACTCCTAGTCCCCCAACCTGCCACTCATTCTGAGGAAATGTAACACTACCCTCTTCCCTGTCTCTCTCTCCCTTTTTTAAAGTCTGTGCTTAAGTCTGGATTAAAAACTCATAATAAACCCCATCTTTGCTTTTAGAAATATTCATAATCGAGTACAGTTCAGTGGTAGAGAAGACATCTTGGGTACATTCTCCAGCACCTCAATAAATCCAATGTTTTTAAAAACCACTAAGTCCTTCCCATGCGTTTGCAAATAAACATCAAGAAAAAAAAAATGGGGCTGAGTGGAAGGGACGAATGGCTTAAGACACCAGTTCTCAACCTTCCTAATTCTGCAGCCCTTTAATACAGTTCCTCATGTTATGGTGACCCCCCAACCACAAAATTATTTTCATTGCTACTTCAAAACTGTAAATTTGCTACTATAATGAATCATAATGTAAATATTTTTGGAGATAAGAGGTTTGCCAAAGAGGTCATGATCCACAAGGTGAGGACCACTGGCTTGAGGGCTCAGGACAACTGGCTTAAGGGCTCTATCAATCCATCAAGATGTAGATGGCACTAGACTTGATGTAATTTATGGGTTGTGGGTGGTTCTGTTTTGTTTTGTTTGAGACAGGATCTCACTCTGTAGACCAGACTGACCTTGAACTGACAGAAATCTGCCTGCCTCTACCTGCTTAATGCTGGGATTAAAGGTGTGTGGCTGGATAGACTTTAAACAAGCATTTTTTTAAAAGAATACTTATAGGACATGAGACTACACATTTAGTGATATAAAAAAAATTATTATTATTATTGAGATTATTTTAGAGCTACATAATAAAATATTTAAAGTTGAAATTGTATGTCTAGAATTTGCTCCTTTAATAATCTAACACATAGTGGAGAGGAACAGGAAGGGTAAGAAAGAGCCCTCCTGAAAAGACAAGTGGTGTGTGGTGCTAATTCATGGACAGGCCGCTGGTTGCCCTGTTTCCATTTTTTTTCCAGTGAAAAGATGCTTAAAAAATAAATAAATCATATCTGTGCTTAAAGTATTATTTACTAAAAATAGAGTACTCAACAAAATCAATAAAACTAGTTCTTTGGAGCTGTATTTGTGTTAGATAATTGTGCCACTAGCTGTCAACGGCATTAAGACAAGAGACAAACGTTAATCCATCATGAAGATGTAACTAGCAAAATCCATGGGAATTCTTCAGAACAAATGAAGTAGTGTATCAACTACAAAACTAAATTTATCTCTTTCAAAATATTTAGACAACAGTAACCCTCCATAAAAACAAAAATAAAAGTAAAAAAATAAAACCCGTCAACCCTTACACTCCTTTAAAAAAAAAAAAAAAAAGGAGGAAATTTAGTTTGTGTATACTATTATTTGGAATTCTGTTTGAGTACACCTTCCTATCCCTCAGCATATACCTCAACAACATGGTAAGATGAAAAAGGATGGAACATGACATTGCAGGAGAAAGCTAAAATTAAGCTAATAGCATGGCCCAATTTTTCTACAAAAGATATGTACATATGAACAAATTATTTGAACAACCTAGAAAACAATCCCAAACTGTCAGAAGTAGTTTCTAAAATAATGTACTTGGTTTTTAATCTTTTTTAATTAAATTTAGTGTTTGTTCATGAGTAACTATGCCTGTGTGTGGCGGTCAGAGCATACCTTCTAAGAATCAGTTCTCTCCCTTTGCCATGTGAGCCATGGAGACCACACGAAGGTTGCCAGGCTTCAAGACCATGATTCGTACTCATTGTGCCACCTTAGTGCCCAGTGGACTGCCTAAGTCCATGTGGCACTTTCCAACTCTCATACAGTATTCCATATTGACAAAATAAATTAGATAAGAATGCTGGGCAGTGGTGGCACACGCCTTTAATCCCAGCACTTGGGAGGCAGAGGCAGGCGGATCTCGGTGAGTTCGAGGCCAGCCTGGGCTACAGAGTGAGTTCCAGGAAAGGTGCAAAGCTACACAGAGAAACCCTGTCTCGAAAAACCAAAAATAGATAGATAGATAGATAGATAGATAGATAGATAGATAGATAGATAGATAAAAAAGATAAAAAGCAGAAGAAATAAGTTAATAACTCACTAATGTAAAAAAAATTACATTTGAGAAGTACATGACCATTTGTTTAAGAAAAGGACACAGCTCTAAAACAAGACAAATGGTCAAATATACAAACAAACAAGGTTAACTTTAAAAAATTAAAGTTTTTTTTTAATCAGTTTTATGTGGTTTTGAAAGGAAATGGCATATAGTGCAGGTGAATTTGCCCAAAGAGATAGGTAGCCTTCTATTTAGAGCAATGTTTTGTTTGAAACAAGGGAATGAATGGGCTACTACACCCCCCTTTAATCGAAGCCTGTGAGACAGGACCAATGCCACTCATTAGCTCTTGAGGCTGATGTATAGCCCGAATCAGGTATTGACGACAGTGACATGGGCTGGTGCTATTAGCAGTCCTAGAATGACAGGTAGACCCCCACCCATACATCCTCCTTCATAGTGAACAGGATCTAACTAAAACTGCTGAGTCTGAGAACTTCTGTAAGACAGATTTGACTGACCTAGCTTCATCAACTTTAAACATGTCAATCATAGCAGGATTTGACTAAACAGAATGAGGTGTGAGGCAGGAATTCCCAGGCGTGGACACTTTGTTCCCTTCCATTTAGAACAAGGAGGAGCCCATAGAGCTGTAGACTGGTAATAGAAATCTAAAGTGTTCCCACAAAGACTTCCTGTGTCACTATAATAACTATCATCCCACAAAAATTAGTAAGCGCCTATGGGATGTGCTGGGATTGGTGACTATCCCAAATGTCATCAGTCTTCATCCAGTAACTCAGGTATAGTGGATCCACAGCCAAACATTAGGCCGATCTCAGGGAATCCTGCTGAAGAGTCAAAGGACCGTATGAGCCAGAAGGGTCAAGGACATCACAAGAAAACCCACAGAAACAACTAACTTGGGCTCATAGGAGTTCACAGAGTCTGAACCAACTACCAGGGAGCCTGTATGGGAACGACTTAGGCACTCTGCATATATGTGATAGTGTGTAGTTTAGTCTACTTGTGGGACTCCTAGCAGTGGGAGCAGGAGCTCTCCTTAACATTTTGGCTGGCTTTTGGGAACCTACTCTTCATACTAGGCTGCCTTGCCCAGCCTTAGTACATACTGCAACTTGATATGTCATGTTTTGTTGATACCCATGTGAGATCTGGCCCTTTCTGAACAGAAACAGAGGAGGAGTGAGGGAGGGGGGAGTTGGGCGGAGGAGATGGGTACAGAGGAAGGAGGGGAAACTGCGGTCAGGATATAAAATAAGTAAATAAATGTAATTAAAATATCAGTAAGTAGTTATGTACAGAATACAGTTCTGTTCTATTACTTTCTCCTCCTAAACTACTTAGTATCAAAAGAATTACTGCCTAAGTTGAAGCTACCTAGTTAGAAATTAAGTACTCCAAAATACCTCAGATATTCCTGAGTATTCACGTGTCATAAACAGAAAGTTCTCTAAGTGACCCCATGTGACAGATGGTAGTCACAAAGTAAGTGAACAACACAAAGTTGTACACAACTACCCTCAAGGTATAAGAGAAAGGTATACAAAACATAGGTGAATTTCATGTTTAGATCGGGTCCTGTCCCCACTACATATTTGAATATTCTAATTTTTAAACACACAATTAGAAGATTTCAAATGAGAAATAATCTGTATGATACTGTGATTCATTATGAGTATATCTGTTCTTCATTTCTTGGCAAAAGAGCTCTCATTTAGACTCTTTGCAACTAATGGGTTAATAGATGACTAAAGGTTATGGGACAGTCCCAGCATGTGAGTGGGTTGCCAGGGAAACTAACATCATTTTAACCAAAAAGGCTGATACTTTCTAGTCTCCAAAAAGAGAAAAAGAAAGGAAATAAAGGATGATTTTACCATCAATGGCCAATGATGTCACCAATTACCATTCCCCAAAGAAGCCTCACAAAACTCTTAAGGACAGAATTAGGGGAATTTCTATGCAGCTCAACAACCAGAAAAGCCTGAAAGGTGTCACTCCCAGAAAATGCCATGGAGACTCCACCTTTCCCCATGACTTACTCTGGACATCCATTCCATAAAGCTGTTTATCTGTCTCTTAAATATCCTTTAATAGCAAACTGCCAAGCCTAAATGGTATTCTGGGTAGGCCTTTCTAGCAAATTAATCAAACTTGAGAGAGAGAGATTAGAAAAAAAGGCTTAGAGCTCAACAGAGACCACAGATGGGGCTGTGCTTGGCTTCTGCAGTGGAGTTCACTTCTATAACTTCTATAATCTGATACAATCTCCAGAGAGATAGTGCTCAAATTACATGATATCAGTAAATGCTCCTGACAGACCTGACTGCTGATTATTGTAGTGTAAGAAGTCCCTAGACATCTAATATCAGGGGTGCTTCGCGTTCTCCGAGTATGAAAAATAACTTGCTTTCTTCTCATCCTTAAGTCAAGCAATATTTAAACCTATCATCACCCATGGAAAAAGAAGAAAGCCTGAAAGAATTTAATAAACTACGATAGATTGCCTTCCTGAATTCCAATGCTGCAGTGTTTCTGCGGCTGGAAACAGTTCACAGCTAAAAGGCAGCCAACCCATCGAACAACACAGTGCAGGCTCCGCTTGCTTCAAGGTCTCACTACCACTTTTCTGGCATGTCAACTCTGGGAAATCGCTCAACCTCCCTGATAGAAGTTTCTTCACCTACAAAATGTAAATAATAAAACCCAGATTATCTGAAACAAGTGTGTGTCAAATATTGAGAACAGAGCTAATGGAAATAACACAGAATTAAATCAGAAGAAATTACCACAAAGTAGCTGATTTTTACTTATATTTTCTAACAATGCTGTTACCACAGGCATACTCAACCACAGAGATAAGAAGGTACTGGGACACTGCTTCCTGGTACAGACAAGACATACCTACTAGTATTCCAAATTCTATCAGTCCCTGCCCTTGGGTTCTATGACTCCATCCTGCTGACTACTTAAATTTTAAAACAAACAAAAAAACAGTGCTGATAAGTCCACGATAATAATTATTATCAATGCAAGAAAATGAAAACTAAATTGACATATTAACTCATGTGCTTAAAACCAGCATCTTAGAATTACATGCTACTACCTATCTTCCAGAAAGAATTAAAAGCAGGGAGAGCCTATAAGCATTGTTTGCCAAACCTTTGGGGGGGAAGCCAAGGAGGGGTGCATCTATATCATTCTTTCATTACCTGAACTACAGGACCAACTGTTCATAGGTGTCTTTTCTAATGCTTACTCAATGCCAAGTATTCACCAAATTAGCAAGGGAATTCCATAAAAGACAGTATGTGTTGTGTTTAGTGAAGGATTCCATCAACAAACATCATTTCTATCATAATGTTTTTGTCAAATGTCAACGAAGCAGTGTGGAGGGGTTGGGATATGAGACCTCCAACTAAAACTTAAAGACCTGGTGCTATAACTCTGTGGCATATCGTAAGGCCTTGGGTTCCATCACAAAAACGAAATGCCACTTCAGTTTTGTTTTGTTTTGTTTTTCTTCAAGTTTTAGTTGCATATTTTTACATAAAACACAGTAGTCAAATTCTTATTGGCAGTTCTTAAATTCTAAGTTATCAAAGCAGGTTATCATGCTAGAGTAATAAATATTTAGATACTTCAATTCTTGAATTAAAATGGTAACAAGGAAATCAGGAAAATGTCTTAAAACAATTTCAAAGTTCTCACTGTGAGGATCACAGTGTCTATGAGATGAGGAACTTGATTTAATAATCAAGGGGGCAAAAATGCTGGAAAACATGCCTGTTTATCACAGACTTACCTTCTTTTTATCCCTCATGGAGCCTTTGCCTCGGACCATGATTTTACATCCTGTTTCTGCTTCAAGTTGTTTAGCTGTAAGTCCTCTAGGTCCAAGGATTCTCCCAACAAAATTAAACTGTGGAGAAAGATAATATATATTATTCACTTGCTGAAAGTTGTATCAAAGTTATTTGAAAGCATACACATGCATTTGCTTACTCCATCTCCACTGAACATGAACCAAGGAGAAGTGAAACCTGGAACGCATTTATTTCTTGCCAAATGAGATGTAAGTCATTGCTTTATGAGGAATTTCTTATGTATTACTGCAAACTCTAAAGAACAATCTAGCTAAACAAAGGTATTTTACTGAGTCGTCCATCAACACATAATCTAAGCCAGAGTGTAAAGTAAAGAGTTAACAAAACACTGACTATCACACAAACCGTGATCCTCTCTTCAAAATACATCCTGTCCTTTAACAATAATACTTGGTTAAGAGTCCTGCTTTACTTTCATAACTAGAAAAGTTCTGTCTCCAGAGACAATTCTGTAAGTGACAGTTCCACATTGCTGCTAGAACATTAATGTTCAAACTAGGATTCTAGCCTAAGCTAAGTATAAAACTCTTGAGTATGTTTTTTTTTTAAATATTTCTTAAAAAGGCCTCATTTGCCTTTTTTTTCTTCCAGTCCCACTTTTAGCTTATACTTCTAAAAGTTTAGGCAAGGAGTCTAAACTTTTTATGAAAAAGTCAGTGACAAAAGTAATTATATAAACAAAGCTTTACCATCCCTCAATAGAAGCTTCTATTATTCATATTTACACAATTTTAAAGGTCACTAGGAAGGGCATACCTCTACTCACTAGATAAAAACAACTAGCTTCCTGTAAACATCATGTAACATTACACTTGTATTAGCCTTACACATGGGATGGGTGACCAATCAATATCACCTAGGTCTGTAGTATATTTTATGCCATCCACACAACAGCAAAATTGTCAAACAATGCACTTCTCAGGACATACCCCATCGCTAAGCTACATACGAGTACACGTCAGTATTTGGGGCTTTCTATTCCATTAATCTATTAATTCCTACTACATCATACTATACTGTCTGGTGCAACTGTATTTTCCATTTTTCCATTACAGCATATATTTCATTAATTTTTTAGATACTCATTAGAGAATGCATTGGGATCAACTACTAGAACTTTAAAACCATGAATAATGGCCTAATTTCTTCATTTAGTTGGACCTTCTTTCATCTCAAGAATGTAAAAGCTTTTTTGTTGTGCCTTTATTATTTTTAAGCTGGTTCTAAAAACTTAAGTGTTCCTATCAGCCTGCATATATTTTTGAAATCCACTTTGTTTCTAAAATGTGAATATGTAATTCATTTTCTTTATCAATCTTTACCCAGAAACACTGTTTCTTGATTACTGATTTTCATAATTGTTCTGGGGGGCTCCCTGGGGAGGGGACTTATATAAACTGCCATTGTCACTTGCAAATCATAAGTCATATTTTTTCTGTTCCAACTATGTATTTTTCTTTACTTCTCACATAGCACACCCTGAGTACACAAGCAAATGTGTATCATTCTCAACTTGCTACTAGTTTCAAGACCAAGGCTGATGAAGTTCTAGGTGATCTAAGCATCTTACATACTTCGTCAGATCAGAGGGTTACTAATATTTTTAAATGTTAAACTAATCTTAGATCCCTGCAACAGACTCAACTTGGATATTATACATTTACTTTTCTTTTTATACCCTACTAGATTCAGTTTCCCAACATTTTGGTGGCTGATTTAAAAATATGTACATTCACGGGGCTGAAGCACTGGTCCAGCAGTTAGCACTGGCTGTTCTTCCAGAAAGCCTGGGTTCAATTTCTGGCACTCAAATGGCAGCTCATAATCATCCATAATTCTAGTCCCAGGGATCCAAAGCCCTCTTATGTCTCCCCAGGAACCAGGCATGCATGTGGTACACAGACATACATGCAGGCAAAAAAAAAAAAAAAAAAAAATTTCATATACACAAAAATAAAAATACAATCAGGAATGGAACTTATTTATAATTTTCTTCTCTCATAATAAGGACCTCAGGTTTAGACATTAAGGTTATTCAGGCCTCCAAACATGTTGGAATGTTTCCAACTCTCTGGATGAGCTTATATGAAATTAATACTATTTTTTTTCTTAAAAACCAATTAGAACTCACTGGTGATAGACTCTGCTTCATTAATTTTGATATTTTTATACCTTAGTATTATCCATTTTGATGTACTGTGGTGGTCTTTCTTACAAATATGCCTATATTCCCTAAATAATCAAATTTATAGAATGAAATTTATTTAAGTGTTTGTTAATCCCAGTGTTTGCTTGTTTTATGTGTATGAGTATTTGCCTGCATGTATGTCTGCGCACCATGTTCAGGTATGGTGCCTAGAAAAGGCCAAAAGAGGATGCCGGTTCCCCTGGAACTGTAGCTACAGATGGTTGTGAACCACTCTGTGGGTGCAGGGTCTCTGAAAGGACAGCAAATACTCTTACCCACTAAGCCATCTTCTCAGCCCTATGATCAGGATTTTTTATTCCTGGTTATCTATGCTACCAGTCTTCCAAGACATCGACTGCTAGTTTTGCTCCCTGGAGTAGATTTCATTTAAAATAAAATGGCTACAACTCTCCAAGCCTCATTATATTCTTTTTTATTTGTAATATAAATGTGTACCTTTGTTGACCTCTAGAATTTAGAATAACACTGTGACTTGTTTTGAAAGTACAATGCAATAGAAGAAATGTTGTATTAATTAAAAGACAGAGGTGTTTATCTGAAGAACCACCTAGTGGGTCCACAAGCTGACTGCAGACACAAACCACAGTTGCTCTAATGAACTCAGTTGCAAAGGTAAAAGTTCAGTAAATGATTCACTGAAACTGCCATTTTGGGGTTTGCTTATTAATTTACTTTGGTTCATTTCATTTCATACATTCTTCCTTTGATATCTCTTCTTAGCTTTTTATTTCTTTCCTTTCTTCCTGTAAGGTTTAATCTGGTTTTCTAACTCTAAAATAGATACTTCCTTATTGCATGCTTTCTAAATGCTACAAAATATATAATGATTTCTCAAAAATGTAAGAATTTCCCAATTATCTTTCGTTTGATTTCTACCTTCCTATACTTTAGATATATATATTAATATATATACACACTATATAAATTATCAAACTTTTAATGTTTGTTCAGACCTGGATTTGTTCAGACATAGGATTTAGTCAATTAAAAATAAAAGTGTGTGTGTGTGTTTACACTCATCCACACATGCACATGTGGATGCAAGACTAGGTATCTCCTATTGTTGTCTACCTTATTTCCTCAGAAAGGATCTCTCATTGAATCTAAAGCTCAAAGATTCACTGAGGCTGATGGACCAGCAAGCCACTCAGGATCTGACTGTCTTAGTCTATTTCTCCCACATGGAGCTTTTGTGTATGTGGGTGCTAGGTATCCAAACTCAGGTCCTTTCGCTTTTGCGAGCACTCCACTCACTGAGCCATGTCTGTAATTGCCCCCACAGTCAAGTTTTCATTAATATTAAATGGGTGCTTGGAAATGATGTACAGTCTGCTATGATTATGTCTGTTAGCTGTTCTTATGCTGCAGATCCAGCTCAGGACCTCAGCTACATTAACAAGTGCTCTACCACTGCGCTACACCTAAGTTTACTTGTCCTTCTACTTTTATTTTGGCTTTATGTCTTTCAAAGTTATGTTATTTGACATGTACAAATGTAAAAATCTTATCATTCTGTAGTAGGTATTTTATTTTCATTAATGGCTTCCCGCCATTAATCCTACATTGCTATTAATAAAGACACAAAATTTTTGCTTGTCTTTCCGTACTGTGTATTTCTTGACTATATTATTTTTAATCTTTTTAATTTTAGATTCCTGTAAGAAGTACCTAAATGAACAAAAATTTATCAATTTTTGTGATTTAAATGACCCTATTTGCACCACATGATTTTATCTACTATCTTACTAATATGTGCTTTCTACATATCCTAACTTTATTTGTTGCTTTTTCTTTTCTGCCCCTTCTCCTTTTCTCATGATGAGGAAAATTTGCACAACAAAATATATATTTCCTTTTCCCATTAGCATGGAAGTTACATACCTGCTCACCTATCTTAAAAGTTATATGCTTTAAAATCCATTGCTAATTTTTAAGTCTTTTAAATTCATGAGCACTGTATTAACATCACCACCCCAACTCCTCCTGTGCACCCCCCCCAAGTTCATGGCTCTTTAATTAATGACTATTGACACACACAACCTATCCCTACCTCTCCCTGATATGCTCATGTATAAATTTTCAGGGCTGATTACTTGGTATTAGGTATTAAGTTAAAGGTATAAGGGTATAGGTATTGGGTATAAGGTGTAAGGGGATCATCCATGAAAAAGACTTGATTCTTTCTCTCAGTAGGCATTAATTAACGTGTGTGTGTGTGTGTGTGTGTGTGTGTGTGTGTGTGTGTGTGTGTCCGTCCAAGTATATCATTTGTGTGCATAAAGGTGTCAAATATGAAAGTCAGAGGACAACTCTGAGTGTCAGATGCCTTCCACCTTGAGACAGGTATCTCTTTGCTGTTTGCCACTCTGTTCCAGGAGAGTTGGTCTATGACTGTCTAAAGATTCTGTCCTCTGCCTCCTATCTCCCCGCAGAAGCACTGGGATTAAAGATTTGAGTTCTTGGCACAGCTTTCCTTGGTTCTGGGGTTTCACCACAGGTCTTCATACTTGCACAGGAAGCATTTTACCTACGGAGCGATCCTTCCAGCCTCTATGGAGACATTTTCGCATGTTAACTAATACTTATGTAGGTCTGACCTGCATCATTTATCAAACCAGTTGGTCTACCCTACCACTTGTCCACTGAGAGGGCACATCTTACCCTTCTGACAGATTAAATATCTCTTGCCACAACTATAGCCATGAGACTAGAAGGGGGGGAAAAAAACCCTAATTCTTACAACTCTTACTTACTTTAAAATTGTTTGTAAGGCAGATAAAACAGAAATATTGAATCTGTGAGAGATAAAATTTTCTTAACCTTAAAAACGACTTACTATTGCACCCATGAACCAACAAAGAGCTCAAGTTCACTAAAGTGCACACCACAGGGATTCTAATGCAACTGAAACTGTCAAGGTCATCCTTCTCAAAATGCTGTAAGCAGAGAATGAAAAATAATAATAATCATAGCAGCTGCTTTGTCTATTGCAACCAATTTCCAGGTTAATGTGCTATGCCTTGCATTAAAACTCGTTCTGTGTTGATTTATCATGTCAGCTCTGCAGCTTCGTTCAATTAAAACAATGTCAAAATGCTCTCAAAGAAAATCATTTCAAAGAGCCTGAGCTAAGTGCAACTTGAAAAGCCAACAGAAGGGAAAGAAAAAAAGAGGAAAAAAAAAATAAAAGATAGTCATTAACCCTACTGTTTAAGTACAGACCTTTGCTGCAACTTACCAATTATACTTCTACCAAGTGGCATGTTAATTTCTAAAAGTTTAACAATTATATCTAATGCTATTAATTTTGCTCACTACATTTTAAATACAAATAATGCATTTTTCCCAGTGACAAATGTAAATGATAAAAACTCCAGGAACCTCCTTGGAGAGTACAATTAAAAACAAAGCCTCCTTGTGAGACATTACCAAAATAAATGACTGATAAAAACTGCATTTCCAAAGGCAGGCAGTGGTGGCACACACCTTTAATCACAGCACTTGGGATGCAGAGGCAGGAGGATCTCAATGAATTCAAGGCCAGCCTGGTCTACAAAGAGAGTTCCAGGACAGCCAGGACTGTTACACAGAGAAACTCAGTGTAAACAAAACAAAACAAACAAACAAACAAAAAAATTGCATTTCCAAAAGCATCTCAGACACATTTTTAAGAATTACTAGACAGTAATCTCTGCTTAAAATTTTGGAAACAAGAATAAAAAGTTATAAAACAACATGCAAATTTTGGGTTGCTTTTTTAATTTTTTTTTTTTTTTTTTTTTTTTTTTTTTTGAGTAAGGGTTTCTCTATGTACCCCTGGTAGTCCTGGAACTTGCTCTGTAAGACCAGGTTTGCCTTGAACTCACAGAGATCTGCCTGCCTCTAAAGACAAACGGCACCACCATCACCCAGCACTGGGGTTTGCTCTTTTGTACAAGAGATAATCTAGGGGCCAGATAGATGGCTCAGTAGTTAAGAGCAAATACAGTTCTTGCAGGACATGAGTCTGGTTTTCAGCACCAAGGTCAGACTACTCAAAACTATCTCTAATTGCAGCAACAGGGACTCAGACATACTCTTCTGGGCTCTGAGGGTTATCTTAGCAGTGCTGGAAATGAAACTGAGAGCCTCACACATGCTAGGCAAGCACTCTACACTGGGCTATATTTTCAGCCCTCTGTCTACCATTTCTATAATTTTAACTAGGTATTTTACAAACCCTTATATTATACTAAATAATCAACAGAACAGGCATTAAGCCTACCCAGTCAAAAGTATGTATATCTAGTTGTTGCAGAAAACAGAACCGGGTCACCAGTAACTTAGGCAACAACAGAGAACTTATTTTGGTTAAATATTTACCAGGGTTAAACTTTTCAGCCAAAAATACCTAAATAAATATATCAAGATATACGGGGGTGGGGGGGTGGGGGGGGGTAGGTGAGTGTGTCTTAACCTGTTTATAGATTCATCCTTATTAATTCCAGATAAGTAGTCAAGGTCTCCTGGAGAAAAGGCCACTTTACATTACATATAGGAACCATTTAACAAACCATTCACATATTAGCCATTTGTAAACATCGTGTTTATGTCCCATGATTTACAAGTGCTATGTAATAAAAGGCTTCTTACAAAACTATTCAAGTCAAGTCACTGATACCAACTGCTACTACAAAGAAAAACTGCTAAGTAGTTAAAAACAAGATTTTAAATTGGCATATGAATAAGATATTCTAAACTTAAGGCGAATCTTCACTCAAGATGGTGAAGCTATCCAAACTAGACTTTCACTCAATAAGATGGTGAAGCTATCCAAACTAGAGTTGGGTGAGTAAGACATGTGCTTGCCCTCTTTAGAAGCAAAATATGTAGGTCAGAAAATAAAATTGAGTATACAGGGTTTTATGCCACAAGCAGACAAGATATCTCTGACAGTGTATGTTATTAAAAAAAAAACAAAACTTATACACAAAGCCTTGTAAAAGACCCCACATGCTTCCCAAGCATTAACTTTGCTATTGCTCCTTTATTCAAACATTTAAGTGACTTCTTATTCTGTTCAAACTGTCAGGTACTTCTAAGCTTGTCTTCCTGTCATCCTCTCCCTTTTACTCCTTCATTCCTACCCGACTTCTCACTCATCGCACAATAACGAACACAGGTTTCCTTTCTGTGACCTCCTTGGAGTGACCTGAACTGAAAGGCAGGTGCTTCCCTCCACTGAAGAATTTGACATGTTCCTCGTACACCCCTTATCAAAGTGGTTTATGGTGATCTACAAGTCTCTTCCAGCATTCCTGAAGTTAGAGGCCATTATCTAGGTTTATTAAGCCCACAGTGCTTTATACAATATAATGCAAGCTTAAACAAATAAATAAAACGGTATTTTTAGACAATGAAAAAGCAAACAGGGAAAGTGTCTCCAACTTGAAAACACAAAATCCAACGTGTTTTCAGCACCAGTAACCCACTCAAAAAAATCTTTTGCATTTTATAGCATTTTAGAGTAGATAAAGCTAACCCAGTCAAATCCATGTAAATATTCAAAAACATCCCAAACAGTTGAAATCTGAGAAAGGAAAAATTAAGAAGTATTGTCAAAGAATGAAGACGATTTTCTTCCCATAGCAAAAAACAGGTGAGATTTAAGTTGTTTTGGGGTTTTTTGTTTTGTTTTGTTTTGTTTTGTTTGGGGGGGGATTTCAAGACAGGGTTTCTCTGTGTAGTTGTGGTGCCTGTCCTAGATCTCGATCTGTAGACCAGGCTAGCCCCCCAACTCAGAGAGATCTGCCTGGCTCTGCCTCCCAAGTGCTGGGATTAAAGGCGTGCTCCAACCACCACCTGACATGAGATTTAAATTTTTTTAAAAATGAGTAAGATCAACTGGAAATGGGTGCCACAGGTATAAACAAGGAAGCAAAGGGCAGAGAAGTGGGTTCTAAAAAGATGATTAAGAAAAGTTACTTTTCAAAGGCTTAATTAAATAAATTTAACAAACCATTAAACTAACCAAAAATAGAGAACTCAAACAACAGCATACCTCCAAAGGAGATAAGTGAAACAAGAAACAATTAGAAGAAATTAAAGACTACTATAAATAATCCTACCAACAAACTGGACAAAATAAATCTCTCAATTCCTAAGAAGCATAGGACTTACCAAACTGACTCAAAGAGTAATCTAAATATGGTAAAGAATAAGATTACAAAGTAATTCAAAAATTCCCAATAAAGGGAAACCTAATGATGAGATAAAAATAAATTCCAAACGTTTAAAGAATTAAACTAATCTGTCCCAAATTCTTCAACAAAACTGAACAAAAAGCACCTCCAAGTTCTTCAAGAACATATGAACACATAAGAATGCCAAAAAGTTGCAAGCTAATATATTTGATAAAGAAAGATGCAAGAATTCCAAGCAAAATCATCCTGAATAGTGAAAAGCTGAAGTTTGTTCTTCTAAGATTAGGTAGAGACAATTCGTGGATGCCCATTCTCACTACTTCTAAACACAGTACTAGAAGTGCTAGCCAGACCATTACCAATCAGGTCAAGGAAATGAAATGGGGGGGGGGGGGGGGGAGAGACACAACACAACATGGCCTAAAATTGCATAGAACACAATCTTCTATGTACTGGAAACTTTAAAAGATTTCATTTTAAAAGACAAAAGTTAGGATAAATTAAATACAGTTGCAGGATATAAAATTACATACCAAAAAATTAGTTTCATATCTATACTTTAACAGCAAATAACCAAAAAAAACAAAAATTACAAGGCTGGAGAGATGGCTCAATGCTTACTTAAGAGCATTTGCTCCTCTTCAAGAGGACCAAAGTTCAGTTCCCAGCAACCCACATGGCAGCTCACAACCATCTGTGACAGCAGTTCTGAGGAAATTTAACACCCTTTTCCGACCTCCTTGGGCACCTGGCAGGACGTGGTACACAGACATATACGTAGGCAAAACACTTACATACATAAAATCAGATTAAACACACACACACACACACACACACACACACACACACACAGAAAAATTAAGGCTATTCCACATGTAATAAATACCATCAAAAAGAAAGCTATCACACACTAGTGAGTTCAAGTAATTAGTACTGGAAATGTGCTCACTAACCAGCATGGTCTACAGAGTCAATGAAAACCCTACACAAAATCCCAACTGCATTTTTCATAGAAAGAGAGAAAAAAAACTTTTTAAAACTTGCATGGAACTATACAAGACCCCCAAAGTACAGCAATCTTATAAAAGAACAAAGCAGAAACATCACACTCATTTAATCAACTATACTACAAAGACAAGTAATTAAAATAATTAGAACTGACTTTTTTTAAAAATCACAAACACCTAATGAAGCTCAGAAATAAACACAAGTAGAAATGCTCAAAAAAAATCAAACAAGAATATCAAGAATCTACACACAACAGATCAAAGAGAATTCTTCATTACCCAATTTGGGTATACATACCAATAAAACTTGGATTTCCACATTCAGAATAATGAAAGTGGACCTTGACCTTAGACCACATACAAAAATTAAATTTAAATAAGACTTAAATGCTTGACTTGAAATAGTAGAACTAGAAAGAAGCAAGATTTAAAGCTCTGAGAAAAAAAAGCTTTGTCCATCTCTAGATAACTCAACAGGTAAACCATCTGCTCAACATGTCTGAGAACTGGAGAACGGACTACCAAATACTATTTAAAAAGCCAGATGGGTGTATCAATTCACCTGGAATCCAGCACAAAGAGTTGGGAGCCGGAGAGAAGCAGTTAAGAGTGCTTGCTACTCTCTTGGAGGACCAGAGTTCAGCTTCCAGTACCTACCAGTGAAATGGCTCACAACCACGTGTCATTCCAACTCCAGTGGCTCTACAACCACTTATGGCTCTCCTATCACAAATATGCACATACACACAGTAATATTAAACTGTAGCTAAGTGACAGGTATAAAGTTTTCATTGTGGTGCCACATGACTAAATTCTGGAGCTCTAGATATAACATGATGACTGAGGATTTGTTCTGAGTATTTGTTTTCTCTCTCTCTCTCTCTCTCTCTCTCTCTCTCTCTCACACACACACACACACACACACACACACACACACACACACACACACACACACACACACAACTGTGAGGCAATGGATGTATTCCTTAGCTTGAGTGTGGTATCATTTCACAATGTGTATCAAAATGTATCATTAGATGGGATCCCACAGACCTCCTCAAACATGACCCACTACTGCCAAGGCTACTATTGGCTACTCTCTAAAACCTGATGGTAAGACTCTAAGGTTAAAGACACTTATGTCATCAAACACAGAGAAATGAAGTTGATGCCCAACTAGAGGCTTCACCCCTACTGACTAGCATTCATGGTGCTTTATTTAGTATTCTACACACCACCAGGAGAAAAATGATCATCAATATTACCCACTACAAACTGCAACATACAGGAGCAACCTGCCTGAAAGATCTACTGGATCAATAGTGGCATACGTGTTATGGGAGTAACCAACCACTTTTAAGTTGTACTTAGGGCCCACTTAATAAGATGAAACCCTTACCTGACATTGCTAAAGTGGCCAACAACCTGAGATTAGATAGGTAATGGGACTAAGGGATAATATGCTACTATTGTTCTGCAATAAAGTTGACTCCTAATGACAGATTTCTAAACCGTCATTAGAAGCTTCTTCCTACAGCAGTTGATAACTGACACAAAGGCCCCATTAGCTAGACAGTGTGCCAGAGTGAGACACTGACTTTGAAGCACTCAGCACTTCCCCTCAAGGCTCAGAGATCCATGTGCAAGAGGAAAAGGAAAGATTCTAAGCTCCAGAGGTGGTAGCTGACTCCAAGAGTATCATCTATACACAGCAGGACTAATACACATATGTCCATATCCCTAACCAAGAATCTACTTAAAGTTGATACCTGCTTAGAAAAATAAAATCAGTTTTCTCCAATGGAGTCCATAGTAAGTCCAATGTCCATGTACAGCCCCCCCCCCAAAAAAAAACAACTTCACTGCTTTTGATGTGCCTTTTATTGTGTGTAGTGGGAATTCACCCACCCATAACCTTGGGCTATCTGTGACCTGTTAGGCAAAGAACTGCCCTTGACTTGGCTGCTGACAGTAAGCACGCTCTCCATTCCGGACAAGCAGGACAAGGAAAAGTGACTGCTGAACCTTGCTAAGACAGAGTAAGATGGTCTTTTAAATATCCTGCTTCTAAAAATGGTCTGTCAGATATTCTAGGCCTATAGCCAAAAATGGATGCAACAACGTTGCAGAGAAACTGGGTGACTGTCCAGTAGGTCAGCTGTCTCTGTCTTTTCTTGCATTTTTTCAGAAGTTGCTTGCTTGTACTTCCTGTTTACTCAGGTAATAATTTTCCTTCTCAGGTCTTTGATGGGGTTGAAACTAGACAGTTATAGTTACAATAATTTTATATCTTAGCTAAGAGCATATCAGGTACTAGATTTAGACTCTTCAGGATGGGACAGTTTTTGGAATAATCTCTGTAATTTTCCATTTACCTGTGGTCTGGACATTGTACTTGTTGGTTGTAGTTCCACTTTTGTTTGTTATTAACCTTTCTTTATCCTGGACAGTCCTTGATAATCATTCTTTTTTTTTTTTTTTTTTTTTTTTTTTTGGTTTTTCGAGACAGGGTTTCTCTGTGTAGCTTTGCGCCTTTCCTGGAACTCGCTTTGGAGACCAGGCTGGCCTCGAACTCACAGAGATCCACCTGGCTCTGCCTCCCGAGTGCTGGGATTAAAGGCGTGCGCCACCACTGCCCGGCTGATAATCATTCTTATTGCATATAATTTTGTATTAGGTTTAGAACCTTATTTAGACAAAATGGGGAAATGCAGTGGGAATTTGCTCTGCCCAAGACCTTGGGCTAGCTGGCCTGAGAGAGGTGTTGCTTCTTGTCTGCCTAAGTGACCTCTTAAAAGGGAAGGAGGAGGGGGTCACATTCCCTCTCTTGGACATGGAAGGCTTCCTGGCACATGGCTCAGCAACCAGGTCATGAGCTTTCCCCGGGACACAGAGGCAAGAGTGTCGCTTCATTTTATATCAGTGAGTCTGTTTTGCCCATAGAAACCCTTAATAAATTGGTATATATAGAGACCATTTCTTATTACAATTTTGTTTGGGTTTTTGTTTATTTGGTTGGTTGGTTTTTCGAGACAGGGTTTCTCTGTGTAGTTTGGGTGCCTGTCCTGGATCTCACTCTGTAGACCAGGCTGGCCTCAAACTCAGAGATCCACCTGGCTCTGCCTCCCTAGTGCTGGGATGAAAGGTGTGCACCACCACTGCCCAGGTTGGGTATTTTTGGTTTTTTGTTTTTTTTTTTTTTTTAAGTTGTTTATTTTGGTGTTTTTTGTTGGGTAGGTAGACAGAAATCTGGGAAGAGTTGGGGCAAGGAGAAAGAATGTGATCAAAATATATATGAAATTTTTCCAATAAAAATAAATCAATTAAAAATTAATTATTCCATTATATATCTTGAAAGTACACAATTTTATTAGCTCACTATACCTCAATAATGATTAGATAGTAGGTTACATTCAGCACAGAACCCACAGTCAGAAATTCCTCAATAAAGTTGACTCATGTCCTCATTCTGTTTCAAAGAACCAAGTAAAAGACATTGTAGGAAAAAAAAAATCAGTTACCTTCACTTTCTACTTCAACTAGAGTATAAGGGCTGCAACAATTTTTAGGTGTTAAGAATGTGAGTATTATGTTCAAAACAATGAGCCCAATTCTATTTTGGGTAAGGCATATGCACTAAGCTACTGAATTCTCAAAACAGCACTGAATAATGGTTACTATTAGTATTATCTACCTTTAAAATACAAGAAGTTACTAAGTAGATAAAATCCTAATATACCTAGACTGAATCAAGTTCAGACACTTAATACCACATTATGTCTCCCTTGTTAGGTCAGTAAACAAACTTTAACAACCTTAGAATTCTATATTATTAATAGGTAGTTTACATTTAAACTCTTGAAGTTTTTTAGAATGAATTCAGGTGTTACTTCCGTAATTTTTCCCTAACTACACTATAAAATGCACTACTTGAGAAAATCATGCCTTGACTTATTAAATGTTTTCAGTCTTCCCATCACTGGATCACATCTTTTTGTTTTGTTTTTTAACAGAGGGTCTCACTGTATGTATAACCATGGCTAGCTTTGAACTCACAGATTTTCTTACTCCAAGCAAACCTTTTCTATGAATGAAAATTATGATATATTCATCAGCATATTTCTATGACAGTTGTTTGTTAAAATAGAGAAAATAAACTTTAAAAATAAAAATACAGTGAGTCCAAATGTCACCAAAGACTACAGATGAGTCTAGGAAACAAAGTATGTTTGTGACCATAGAAAGGGAATGCTCTTAAAGCCAACCTCTTGCTACATAAACATCAATCAGTCTAATAGAAGTTTTATTAATTAACAGGAGAACTGATCTTTACAGCACAAGTTTTTACTTGTATCTGATTTACTGTCAACTGTCTTTTACACTATCCTGTTCAATATTCTACATTACTCTAAGTAACTCATTTTGTGGAAAGGCCTTCCTCCTCCTCCTCCGTCTCCACACATAATGGAGGCAGAAACCTTTAGATGCTTCACTACAATTCCATGCCCTGTTCTTCATTGAACAATCACTGTCGAAGTTCACATTCTCATTAGTCCACAGCTGCTCACATATTTAAGCATTCTGTGAAAAGATTATATCTTTTCATATTATTTTGTACAGTTATTTACCACAGACTACACACGAATATTTCTAGACTAAATGATACAAAATGTTTGATTTATATTTACACCTTCTTTTAAGTTTTGTTTGTTAGTGGTAGTGGTAGCTTTACAATTGGTTGGTTCGTTGGCTGACTGGCTGTTTTGTTGGGTGACTGGTTGGTTTATGCTGGAGATTGATAGATTGGAGAACAATAAATATGCTCAGCACAAACTCTTCCACTGGACTATATACCCAGACCTAGACTCTTACAACTCTAATTTCTTTTTAAAAGTCAAAATGGTTGATTTATACTACTTAGATACAATCGTAAATGATAAAATTTAGAACCTAGTAAAAATGATCCTCTCTTCCACTAACCACAAATAGAGTATAGATAAATTTTTAAAAGATTTATTTTTATTTGTATGTGTATGAGTGTTTTGCCTGCATGCATACCTTTGTGCCATGTGTATGACTGGTGCTTGCAGAGAACAGGGGAGGTGGGGGATGGAGGTGCTGACAACCTAATCTGGGTCCTCTGGAAGAGTAATATGGATTCTTAACTGCTGAGACAGCAACCACCAGCATAAATTTTTAAGATGAAAAAATTCCTAACCAAGTAATAAATCTTACTAATGTGAAAACATGGCCAAGTTAATGATAAAGAAACTTGATTCCAGGAAGTCTCAATTGAACTGCTCTGTTATAAATGGCTAAGCTTGTTAAGACAAATTATCCTTTCCCAACAAAACAACCAAATTTATTTCCCAGGTTACTTGATGTCCCTATAAGAAGAGTTCTCTCTTTTTTTAAGACAGACTTCTGCTGACAATTAAATCAAGATATAAATGGCCTCAATCACTTATAAACAAATTCAGGACAACTGCTACAAGCTGAATATCCCTAACTTTGAAAATGCTCCAAACTACTAAACTCTTTTGAGTACAGACATAATGCTACCAAAAGTGGAAAATTCTATACCCGAACTCATTTGACTGTATCCAAAATGCAGTTCCATTAAAAATGTTGTGTAAAATTATGTTCAGAATGTGTGTTTTAAGATGCATGTGAAACAAATGAATTTTATATTCAGGTATGGGTCCCATATCTGTTTTTATACATGCAAATATTTCTAATCTAAAAAAAATTAGATCCAAGCATTTCAAGTAATTAGTACTCAACCTGATCACCAGGCTATGAGATGACTAGCAAGGCTCAAGGAAAATAAACTTTCCTTCATAGCCCACTCCAGGTGCCTACTTGGAGAGGTCAGGACAGGAACAACCCTGATGAACTACTTGGCTCTCACCTCCAAAAGACGCAGTTTGCTCAGGACGGGCATAAATCAGACAAGCAACTCTCCCCCTTTAATACCTACCACAAACAGAGGAATGTCCCTGAGAACAGGGTTCTTCCAATTTTTCTGTTAGATTCCTTTGGTTAGTTTAGTGAGGCTTTTAAGAAAGAAATGTAGTGTTTAGATGCCTGAGATTTTTGTATTTAACTGGTACTCCATCTGAACAAAGCTTTAACACAGCAGATCATAATGCATTTATAAGATAAGCCAAACATTCCATCTCAACTCAGGCTGACAATCAATTTCTTACAAGTAAATCTTCTCCAAAAATTACTTTCAAACTATTGTTTGGAATACTATTTTTAAATATTAAGATATATAATTCACAAAATAAAACACTTGCTATTTTAAAGACTATGAAAAGGCTTATGACATTAGAAATCATTAAACGTCAAAAAAAAAAAAAAAAAAAACCAAAACAGGTCCAAAGAAAATTTACTGGTCTCAGAGTATCCTGAAACTCACTGAAATAATATCTACTACTATCCTCGTATAGCCAAATAGGCACAGGTGGAATATAACCTTAGAGTGAAGCAAAAAAAAAAAAAAAAATTCAAACTGAAAAGTCATAAAATTAGCCTTCTCTGACTGATTATTTGAAGTTTTTAAGTCAATAATAGTTCCTGTACCTAAAACATAAACATATTTTACACTATCAAATTATACTAATAAATTAAAACTACCACAGATTACCATGTAATCTGAAACATTTCATAACTTTAGGTAAAAGAAAAACACCAAGGAATAACATCATCTTATTTTTATCCTGTATGTCCTGTATGTATGTAAACGCCTATATGTACAACTCTGTCTGTGTGCTCAGGTCAGAGGTTGACACTGGTCTTCCTCTATCACTCTCCACCTTACTTGTTTGAGAAAGGGTCATCTCTCACTGAATCGGAAACTTGTGCTTCCAGCTACACTGGAAGGTCAACTAGTCCCTGGGATCCTCATGTGCCACTACTCCTGTGCCACAGTGCTGGGGATATCGGCACATACTTGCTGTGTGGATGACTGATTGATAAATAAAGTGCTGATTGACCAGTAACCAGGCAGGAAGTATAGGCGGGACAAGGAGAGAGGAGAATTCTGGGAAGTGAAAGGCTGAGGCAGAGAGCCGCCGCCATGAAAAGCGAGATGTAAAGTACTGGTAAGTCACGAGACATGTGGCAACTTATAAACTAATAGAAATGGGTTAATTTAAGATGTAAGAACTAGATAACAAGAAGCCTGAGCCATTAGGCCAAACAGTTTAAATAATATAAGTGTCTGTGTGTTTATTTTATAAGTGGACTTATTTTATAAGTGGCTTGGTGGGACCTGGAGAGAAACTCTCCAGCTACACATACTGTCTGGCTTTTATGTAGGTATGGGGGGGTCCAAAGTCAGGTCCTCATGTTGTGCAGAAAGCACTTTACTCAAGGAGCCATGTTCCCAGCCTTGGTTCTAAAGACAGAATACACACATTTTGCACTGTGCATGCCATTAGTTCATGCAATACCAATGAATGCTGCATGAAATACCTCAGGGAAGATTAAAATCTACAGTTAGGAACTGCAGTGCTTTTACTGTATGAACAAAGTTTACTGCTCTTATAGAAACATATGCATAACAAAGACAATTATTTTCCTAGTGTCATTCCTCAGTATGTAAGACTTAATTCTATCTCTATTATATTTTCTTAGAATGTTTGATTTTAGAAACTGCTTGAGTTTCATTTAAAAAAAAGGAGGGGGGGTGCCTAGAGAGATGATGGATCAGCAATTAAAAGCACTGCCTGCCCTTCCAGAGGACCCAGATTTAATTCCCAGTACCCATATATTGGCTTGCAACCAGTTACAACTCCATTCCCAAGGGATCTAATGGCCTCTTCTGGCCTCCAGAGGCACTGCATGCATGTGATGAACATACATGCATGCAAGCAAAACACCCTTACACATAAAAATAAAGTTTTAACTGATGAATAAATTCTGGCTTGAAATTGGGACAGGGTTTCCAACAATTTATGAAACGCCCAAAATTCTTCTACCATTTTGTACTATGTATTTAAATAAAACAGCATTCTCTGCATTGATGATTATACAATTAAAATATCAACCAGCCCTGAAAAACATGAAAGATATTCTATTTAGACAATATTTAATTCTTGTTGTGTACATACATATGTATGCCCACATGTACACATGCACATTCCTGAAGAGGCCAGAGATTAACTCTGGATGTCTTCAATAATCTAACAGATTATTGTTCAGAGACAAGATCCACAAAATCCTGCCACTGAAGTTCTCTCCCAAGTGTCCTTGCTTCGCACCTTACATAATTTCCTACAATACCTTATAATCATCCAACAAAGCCTTCTTTTGGCAAGATTATCCGGAAGTGTATATCTGCAACTAAAACTACTTTCAAAAATAGAATAAATGTATAAACTGAAGAAAGGTATACTAAAAAGCACAAGTTATGAATTACCAAAACTCCATCCCCCATTAGCTCAGTTTAAGACATTTATACTCCATCTATAAACTAATGCTGTCTGAGTAACAACTAATGGGTCTAAAAACCACTTTTAACATTAGAGTCACTCTTTCTTTCATTTGTTTTCTAGCAAGTATTCTCAAATATAACAGCCATTATTTTGTCTTTACATACTCAGTAAGTAATGAAGGGCTACTATGTGACAGTATTATAGAGTGACTAGTAAAATTATGGCAGTGAATTAAAAAAGATAAGATTCTTGTTTTATGTATAATATATTATCGTAGGGAAGCAGTTCTCAACCTTCCTAATGCTTTGACCCTTTAATACAGTTCCTCATGCTGTGGTGACCCCAAACATAAAGTTATTTTTGTTGTTATTTCGTAACTATAATTTTGCTACTGTTATTAATCATAAATACCTGATAGGCAGGATATCTGATATGTGATCCCTGTGAAAGGGTCATCTAACAGTCCCCCACCCCTGCTGTGCTAGGTAGAAAGAAAACTAAAACATTAGATAACAGTACTATAGAGGTGGAGTGTGGGAGGTTAAGGTTTGGGGGAGGGGTGGAAATGGACAGAACCAGGTGGCTTTTACGAAAACTGGTTAGGAAAAGCCTTGCTAATAGGATATTTAAACTCAATCACACTTAAGGAAAAAGCATCAGCCAGTCACAGTGAACAGTGTATAAATGACACAAAGATCTTGAAGCTGGGAATAGATTTGACTTATTCTCAAAGTCAAAGGAAGGCCAATGTGATTACACTGGAGAGAAGTGGGAAAATCATTTAAGATGTGGGCAGAGAAATAGAATCAATCGTATCACAGAGGGTTTTGTAAAAAAAAAAAAAAAAGAAAAGAAAAGAAAAGAAAAAAGGCAGAGCCAGTGGTATAAGAGGAGACTAATTCCACAAAGATACTAGAGACTGGTTCACCAACTGACTAAGTAAGAAAGACTGGGGGAAAGGAGGAATCAGATTGAAAAAGTCCTTTTCATAGAAACTTCAGAGAGCTGGAAGCAACCATGAAGCCCAGTACTCTCATTTATACAAAGAATGACATGGTCCAAGCTGGGGATGTTCTGTGATCAGACTGAAGACCACCAGAGCTGCATGTAATCTTTAACAATCAGGACAAAAGTCTTCCCACAATTCTTGACCTCATTCTGAAATCCCAAAGTCTTTACCATGAGTTATTTCCCAAAGTGACATAGCAAAAATCAAAAGAAATATACTTTAAAGAGAAAAAGTTTAATTAGCCACATAAAATTATTCCCATTTCCAATTTCATACATAACTTTTTTAAAGCAGCTGATAGTATAAGTTATTTCATTGCATATTGTGTAAAGCAGAAAAAAATGAGCAAAACAACAAATATACTTACATCTGGGTATTCTTTTACAGGCACATAAAGTTTCTCTTGTAACTGAACAATAGGTCCCACGGCATCAGGCAATTCTGCACTCCTTTTCTCTGTACTGCCATTTAATGTGTCATTGTACATGTCTTTCCGTACTCTGCTAATTTCTGTTAAAAGTAAAAATTTTAAATGTGTTAGACAAAAAACAGTCTTGCTAATCCAGGAAAGGGGGGAGGAGGCTGTGTGCTTCACTGATAAAATGTTAACTCCAGTGAATAACTGTTGACCTATCCTGTTATTCTCTGGATTCAGCCTGTTTACAAGATGACAGCCTTCATTTCTACCATAAATCAAATTTACACCAACCAAATTACACATCTTATTAAAACATACTTCAGAGCAGAGACTCTCACTGTAATCATATAGATTTTAGTTGAGCTAAAATGTTCATGCTTAAAAATGAGGCCAGTCATTTTAAATGATAGCTTTATTTGTCATAAAAATACATAAGACAAAATACTAAAAGCTCTTTTATTCCTCATAAATAATCTGTCTCTATAAGATTTAAACTGGAGCCAGACGGTGGTGGCGCATGCCTTTAATCCCAGCACTCGGGAGGCAGAGGCAGGTGGATCTCTGTGAGTTCGAGGCCAGCCTGGTCTACAGAACAAGATCCAGGATAGGCTCCAAAGCTACAGAGAGAAACCCTGTCTCCAAAAAAAACCAAAAAACAAAATACAACAACAACAAAAAGATTTAAACTGGACACCACTTAACTGGATAGTTTAGGTAACACATTCATGATGCTCACCAGACAACATATACCAAGTTCAGCCCAAGTCTGAGTGAGTGTGCAAATGACAGAACTAAATGAACCCTAACTAAAGCAACATTCCAGGGAAGAGGACAACAGCACCTAAACACCACCACAAGAAGAGCTGCCAAGAACTCGGGGAGACAAATTCCTAGTACGTCAGTGATCAAGACGCTACAAAAACTGCTAAGTCAGAGGATGGTGACCTGGACTAGACCACCTTAACAGAAAACAAACCACACTGGTTTATGGATATACATACAAAAAGCAAAGATAACCAAAATCAATGTTCTGTACACAAAAAATCTGTATTATAATTCTCAGGTAAAAATATATTAATGAAAATTATGAAAGTTATATTTTAATGAATCCCTCTAAGTTATTTTTATACTTCATGACCCCTTGGGGGGTTGTGCATTAGATATCCTGAATATCAGATATTTACATTACGATTCATAACAATAGCAAAATTACAGTTATGAAGTAGCAATGAAATATTTTATGGCTGGGGGTCACCACAGCATGAGGAACTGTATTAAAGGGTCGTAGCATTAGCAAGGTTGAGAACCACTGATGTAGATGAGTTAGTGGTTAAGAAAGAGTAGACTGTAACCTCCAGTTCTATCTTCTTCTGACCTCCTCAGGCACCAAGTATATATATCGTATACTAGCATAAAGGCAGACAAAACACCCATACACATAATCTTTTTTTAAATGGAAAATTTAATCAATTTAAAACACACACAAAGGGGGGGAGTGCTCAGTGGTTAAGAGCATGTACTCTTACTTATAAAGGACCTGAGTTCAGTACCCAGCATACATATATCAGGCACCTCACAACATGTACCTCCAGTTCCAAGGAAATAAACACCCCTGGCATCCAGGCACCTGCACTCAAGTGCATACTAACATGCAGACACATTCACATAATTAAAACTAAATCTTAAAAGTATGTATACAATTTATATACCAATATAGGTGGGAAAGCTGTAAGTAGGGTTGACATTTTAAAAAGAAAAATAGCAACTGAAACAAAGTGAAAGGCTGGGGGATGTAAGTCAGTGATGAAGGCCCTTGGTTCAACTCTCAGCACTGAGGCATGACAAAATGGAGAGTGAGGAAATGGTACTTACTGCTATAAATGGAAAAGCAGTTCCAAATAATCCAAAAAAGACAGCACCAAAACACAGGGGAAAATTGGAGAAGTGGAAGAAAAGTAGAGTGCTTATACCGTATGTGCAAAGCCCTAGATTCAATCTCAGGGGAGGGGAGCTTGCTATTATAAATGAAAGAATAGGTCAGTATTTAAAAAAATTTTATTTTGAAATAATATTATATTAATTCTTTGAGAATTTCATACAACTCATATTCCCATATACTCCTTCCTCCCAGATCCAACCTTTCCAGCCTCAGCTCCCTATCCACCCAACTTCTAGGTTTCTTTTATTCTTTTTAACCCATCAAGTACAACTACTTCTTGGGAGCGAGTCTGTCCTGGTGAGTGACTGCTATTAGATGCTAAACAGGTCCTTAGCTTGTAGTAGCATTTCCCTCCATTTCCTCCTCCATTCTGGAATTCTATTTGGCTTAAGCTGTCACCACAGCTCTACGTTCCTATGAGCAATGACTGTTGTGACAGCTTAAAGAAAACCCTCTTTCCTCGATGGTATCTTTCTCCCCCTCCCCCCAACTCCCCCTCCCCCCCCTCCCCCGCCCCGCTGCCCTTCAGCCTTGGGGATATGCACATCCCATCTGGGGTTGACCACTCCACAGGCTCTTATTCTCTGTGCAGTAAACCAGTTGAGGGTTTCTGTATTGTTGACTTCCATCTACTGCAAAATAACTTCTCTGAAGATAGTTTGAAGAAACAATTGTAATAGATCAGGAAAAAAAAAAAAAAACATGACTTTTCCAGGTAAACACACTTAGAAAAATAAAGAGAAACAACTGTATATGATTAGAAAAATTCAGGTAAGATGGCATTAAAATATTCATATAAATAAAACAAATGTTATACAGACCATCATCCAATTAGGTGATATATAGCATCTACCTCTTAACTTGTATTTCTATATATAACTGCACAATTCTTTGATCAACAACTGAAAGTTTTACAAGTTCCTGCCACCCACTGTGTCTCAAACTCCCAGAATACTGCCTGAACATAGTGGGTCTTCAATAAGGACTAAGTGTGTTGAATACATGGGTGGGAAAAATGAAGGGAAGAACAGACTAGGCTAAAGTTAAAATTAAAGCTGCACAAATCATGGTCCTAAGCTTCTATAGAACTTAAGTCTAAAGTAAGTGTTGCACTCTGACTTTTCAGTCTTAAAAATTTATCACTCTAATAACAGTATACAAATTATATACAAGAATAGTACTGACAGAAATGTAAGAAATAACAAACACATTTGCAGTCCTCCAGATTACGAACTAATTCATTGCTGAATTTCAGCAGGTGAGTGAATACTAGCCAGAAAAGCCTGAGCAACTGGGGATATAGTATTCGTAAAGCTCCAGCCAGAAAAAGTTCTGATTCCAGTTCTAACAGTAACTCTAATTTGGGATGTCTCTGATTCAATCGCTCTGTACTGGTGCCTCATATATTACAACTCATTGAATTATTCAACCTAGTATTTTTTCCCAAACCACCATGCTCAAAACTTCATTACCTAAGTCCTAGCAATCAGAGATTCTGCTAATGCTATCCTATCAAGTTGGTGTGATCACACCCAGATCATCACAGAAATATGCAATGGGCTATCCTTGAGGTAGACTCACAGATGTTTCTTTCTTTATAAAACAAATGAATGACTCATACATAACAATTGTGTTGTGCATTCTCGTGTCAGATATTACATAATAATGATGAAATGCTCCACATACATCCACATGATATTCAAGCTACAGCAATGGTTCAGAGAGAACAGAGGGAACAAAGTTCTGTACCATTAGTATTTAAAACTTCTACCTACAATAACTCTTAAATTGGGCATTTATCTTCCAACTAAATAGTCCTATGATTAAGAAAGACAGTTGGTTAAAAAAAATCTCTGGAGTTCTAAGCATTAAATGTGTTTTTCTGAGTTATAACCCTCACTCCTAAAATATGAGCCACTCACTGCCACTTAGGAGCCTCATAAATACTCAGCAAAGTTCTAAGGTGTATCTAAGTACCTGTGAACTACCCAACATGTTTTTATGCCTTTCCACTTGTTTAGAAACACTCCAATTTGTTAAAATTTCTTTAGAAGTATAAAATCACACATGACTTTCCATAACAACAAGTGATAGTATGAAGCAGTTGCCTACTCCCTGCATTAAAGATCGCTAATGCCTTAGCAAACTTAACATATTGTGTGTTGGGGAATATTATTTTAAAGTGTGTTACTTGTTTATGTTGCATTTGTCTAACTCTGTGAAGCTGTGTTACTGAGCCTGTCTAAAACACCTGATGGTCTAATAAAGAACTGAATGACCAATAGTGAGGCAGGAGAAAGGATAGGCAGGGCTAACAGGCAGAACGAATAAATAGGAGGAGAGAGCAAAAGAACAAGGAGAGGAGGATGCTAGGGGCCAGCCACCCAGCCACCCAGCCACCCACAGAGCAAGAGTGAAAATACAGAAGAAGATTTGGGGATTTAGCTCAGTGATAAAGCGCTTTCCTAGCTAGCACAAGGCCCTGGGTTCGGTCCTCACCTGGGGGGCGGGGGGAGATATACAGAAGAAAAGGTAAAAGCCCAGAGGCAAAAGGTAGATGGAATAAGTTAAGGAAAGCTGTAGATGTAACCAACCGTCTTATTAAATAAGAAACACAGAGCCGATTCAGAGAAGAAAGCCAAGAGGTCAGAGCTAAGAGCCTCACCCTTCCTGCTTCAACGATCCTCTTCAGTCAAGAGAGCTCTCCCAAAGGGACCTACTTCCTGTGTGTATGTCTTTATATAGTCTAGCTGTTCTGCCTTCTCATTGGTTGTAAACCCAAACATGTGATTGCCTCGTCACTGCCTGTATGTGCCGCCCTCCAGGTCCTTAAAGGCATTCGCCACCGCCGCCACTCACTTGCTATGGCTCTAATAGCTCTGACCCCCAGGCAACTTTATTAACATACAACTAAAATCACATTTCAGTACAAGTAAACTACCACCACAGAAAGCTGGCAAGAAACAAACCAAGTTAAGGCCAGGCATTTATAATTAAGAATAAGCCTCTGTGTAGAATTTATTTGGGAGCTGGTAGTGGGACCCCAAAAGAGTAAAAACAACCAACAATTGTAGACATGTTGCTAGTGGAGCTGTGGCAAGTCTCTACTGTTCCCTCTCTCCACAACTGTTCATTTAGACAGCAACAATTTACACTTTTTCTTGTTTATTTTCTACTATATATACTCCTTCAGTCTGATATTAATTTGCTGACATTCCTTCCCACTTACTAATTTTGAGTCAAGATGGCTAAAATTTCATAAATTAAACATTTTGAGAGCTTGGATATCAAAATACTGGCATGCCTTATTAACTACCTGATAAAATCTCAACACTAGATACAGATTCTCTGGTTTGGTATGAGGAATGTGTGCATTTTTTACATTGCCTCATTCACTAACATAGCCCAGGCTCGTGTCCAACTTACAACCCCCTGCCTCAGCCTGAGTGCTAGGATTACAGATATACTCTACCACATATAACTCCACCTTCCTCTAGGTCCACCAGATTACAAGGAATCTACAATTTGTGCCATTAAATTCAGAAATAAAAACATCTTTATAACATTTGGACTTTCTCCTATTTTCCAAATTTTTCTCAACGCAACAGTAACCATACATTTTCCCCTTCAAATTTCTGTATATACAAAACTATTTTGTGTTTATGACTAAAAACTTGATCTAGTTATACCATCTGCAGTCATCTTCCATTTCCTTGCTTTAATTATCTTGACTTTTTTTCCTCTTTTTCTAACTATGCTCAACTGTCAATTAAATCTGTTCCTACCAGAAAATTACCAAGGAAACTGGACTGTCACAGACATAAATATTTTATCTGAGTAGCTATCTGCTTTTTCTTTGTGTATACCACTTAAATCCATCACAGCATACCGTAGCATTGAATATACAGAAATACAGAAAGGCATAAAGAGGTTACACTTTACTTGATCATGGCCACCTCAATTTTTAAATTAATATTTTTCCACTGATTTGAGTAAAATAAGAGCCAATATTTATACATGCATGCTTTAATTATACAAAGGTTTAATAAGGAATGTTAACATAAAAGTTTTCAGCTTTCAACACAAATTTAAATAGACTTATTTGCTATTTTCAATTCACCTTTTGATGGCTATCACAGTAACACACCAACAAACAGCAAAGTAGGGGTTTAATATGTAAGATTATACAAATGAGTTTTTCTTAACATGATGCTTACTAAATCTTAGAACAGTATTAGAAATCTGTATCTGAAAAGCAACTACCTTCATAAAGTAGCAGTTATATAGCTGTATATACTTAGGATTATGCCCTCCTCAAAAGAAAAAAACAGGGGGCTGGAGAGATGGCTCAGAGGATAAGAGCACTGATTGCTCTTCCAGAGGTCCTGAGTTCAATTCCCAGCAACCACATGGTGGCTCACAACCATCTGTAATGAGATCTGGTGCCCTCTTCTGGCCTGCAGTCATACATGCTGTATACATAATAAATAAACCTTTAAAAAAACCCAACTCAGATTTTACCAAATACAAAGAAATATTTTGAGCAGAGAAAGCCATAGAATGTATTCCTTCACTGTCCTTATTTTAAGAAGCCACATCCACAAACTGAACCAAATAAATTTAAAAACAAATTACTATATAATACACCACTACTTAGTGGGATGTTTTCCTTGCTCTAAATTAAATCTGGTTTAATTTAGAAGCATTTGCTTTCAAACTAGCAAGGGAAAAAAAAATTCAAGCCATTGGTAATTTCCTAGGTGGGCTTTATTTGCGGAGTTAAATTGTACTCTAAAGCTCAAAATTAAAATTAAGCTTCTTTTTAAAAAAAAAACTACAATAAATAGAGTTCATTAAAAGGCATGGAAATTGACAATATACAATGAACAAACAGCACTGCTCATGAAACACTAGAATACTGCAAAACTGCTACCTTAGTAAAAATAAATTCCAGAGACAAGTCAGTGCTCATCAAAATTCCAATGACTTTCTTCACAGAACTAGAAAAAACAACACTAAAATCATGCCAACATGTGTGCACATACCTTAAATAAATCAAAGCAATCTCAAGCAAATGTAACAATGCCAGAAGTATCAGCACCTTGTTTTTACTAGAGTCATGGCAACAAAAACTTCCATGACAGGAGCACACAACCAGACAGCAGGACTGACGGAACACAAGGCTACAGAGACCAACACTGCTAGAGCATTGGATTTAAACAAGTATAGCAAAGGCATACATTAGAGAAAGAGCACTCTAAACAAAAGGTGTGGGAAAACTGGATATCCAAACGGAGAATAATGAAATTAGATCCCTATCTTTCATCCGGTACAAAACTCAATTCAAAACGGATCAAAGACCAAAATGCAAGACCAGAAGCTCTCAAATGCTACAGGAAAAACACATCAAGGTACAGGAATAGACAAGAACATTATGAAAAGGACTCCAATAGCCCAGGAAATAACAAGAATTAACAAATAGGATTATTAACGTAAAAAAGCTTCTGTACAGCAAAGAAAAAAACAGCAACATCCTACAGAATGAGAGAAAAGCTGTCAACCAGACCCATTTAACAAAGAATTAATAACTATAGTCTACAAATAAACAAACTAGCCATCAAAAGAACAAATCATTCAAAGAATGAGCAGATGAAATGAGGAGACAGTTCTCAAAAGTAGAAATGGCCACCTGGGCAGTGGTGGCGCACACCTTTAATCCCAGCACTTGGGAGGCAGAGGCAAGTGAGTTTGAGGCCAGCTTGGTCTACAGAGTGAGTTCCAAGAGAGCTAGGGCTACACAGAGAAATCCTGTCTCGAAAAACTAAAAACCAAAAAAAAAAAAAACAGTAGAAATGGCCAATAAATATATGAAAAACTGTTCACCATCCTTTACCATGAGGGAAACTCAAAACTACATTGAGGTTCCGTCTCCTTTCAGTCAGAATGGCTATCATCAAGAAAACAAGCACTGGCAAGGATACAGAGGGGAAGGACCAATCCACACACCACTACTAGTGGGAATGGTGCAGCCACAATGGAAATCACTAGAGGCTCTTCAAAACACTAAAAACAGAAATGTCGTACGGTGTAGCTATTCCACTCCTGGATATACAATCCAAAAAAAAAAAGATCAAAGTCAGGAGCTGAAGAAAGACGGCTCAGTAGTTAAAAGCACTTGCCACTCTCCCGGAAGACTGAAGTGGAGTTCTCTCAGCACCCATGCCAGGTAGCTCACAGTCATCTTTAACTCCAGCTCCAGGAGACCCAATGTCTCTAGGTTCTGCACAGACCTGTACTCACATGCATGAACCTACATGCAGATGCACACACCCACACATAATTAAAAATAATATAAATTATTTAAGATTCAAAGTGAGAATACCATAGAGATCTGCACACCCATTTTTATTGTAGCACTAATGACAATTGCCAAGACATGAAATTAGTGCAGATGTCCATCAACAGATGAACGTATAAAGAAAATAGAGAGAGAGAGAGAGAGAGAGAGAGAGAGAGAAAGTTTTATTTAGCTATAAAAAAATTCAAACTGAAATCACATGTCTCCTCATACAGGATACAAACGTAAAAAAATCAACATGGTGTGTGTGTGTGTGTGTGTGTGTGTGTGTGTGTGTGTGTGTGTGTGTGTGATTTAAGTTGCAGTGGAATTACGAGTGGGGAGAAAGGGGGTCATCAGGGAGAAAGGGATAATGAGAGAGTAATGAGACAGGTGAAAATAGGTCACATAGGTAACATACATACATTAACATTAATAGCTATTTTAAAGACTAAAAACAATTCACCAAGGGCTGGAGAGATGGCTCAGCAGTTAAGAATACTGGCTACTCTTCCAGAGTTCAATTCCTAGCACCCATGTGGGCAGATCACAATCATCTGTAAAAAGCCAGTTCCAAAGATCTGACACTCTCTTCTGACCTTCTCAGCACCAGTCATACGCACAGGTGCATAGACATACACGCAGGCAAAACACATATACACATCAGGTAATTAAAATTAATCAAGTGAACAAATGCTGCTGATATACAGACATAAAATAAGTCACTAGGAAGAGAAGTACAGAAATCGATAATCATCTTCTAAAAAAGAAAACCAGGATTTTAAACTGGGATAGGTAGTTTTCTTCACTTAAAACTTAATTTTGTTTCAATTTAACAAAAGAAATGTGGTTAGTTTTATATGTTAAATGTCAATTGTCATACCATAAAAATGACCCTGCTGGTCACTGAGTTCTCCAGAATACTCAAAGAAAAACATCATCTTTATGCAATTCCAATTCTGCGAAACTTTAAGGTAAATAACTCAAAAGGTTGGCCACTGATTATTAGAAGACGATTAATAGAAAACCAGTAGTTACCATGAAATGCAGGTTTAAAAGTAACACTTAGGAACAGTGCAGTTTTTATGAACCCTTCCCCGTCCTAATTACAAGCAAAGGAAACAGGTACTATTATAAACTTTTACACTGGTAAGTTCTTTCAGAATTAGTTCTCTTGGGGTTTTTTACTTGTTTAATGTGCATAGACATTCATGTACATTCCTGTATAAGTTAGAATACAGTTCCAGGGATTAAAGGGCTTCAGGCTTGCTTAGCAAGTGCCTTTACCTGCTGCGCCATCTCAAGTTTTTTATGACAAAATAGTAGTAATGAACTATACCATGAGACCATAAGTAATAGAATAGAGTAAAAGAGATTTACAGGTCCCAATTAATAACTGTCAAATTAAAGATAGAGTTGTTTTTAAAATTATCATTAATAGGAAACTATTATAGTAATAATGACATACAAAAAGTTTATTCAGTGTATGCTAAAAATCAATGAGCAACATGAAATATGGGATACTATTAATTACAAAGGGGAAATGCCAAGACAAGGCAGAATTCCCTGCTTCACAGGAAAGTCTGCCAGATATGCTGGGCCTACAGGCCAGAACTAGATGCCCCAACGTTGCAGAGAAAGTATGGGTGTCATTTGGTAACATTTCATCCTTCTGGGGTCTTTGATGGAGTTAAAAACTAAATAGTTAAACTTATAGTTTTCCTTAGTTATGATAGAAAGCTAATTAGATATAAAACTTTAGACTCACCAAGATTAAGATAGATAGTATTTTCTCTAATTTTGCCAAATATAAAAATAGACTGGATATTGTAACTGTAATTCTTACTTGATGATTGTTTTTTTGATGATATATAATTTTACTATGTTGAAGTTAAAACCTTTCTTTTTAATTAGACAAAAGGGGGGGACATGCTGTGGAATAATCCTTCTGTACACTGTGTGAATGTGTCGATATGATTGGTTTAATAAACAAGCCGACAAGCCAATAGCTGAACAGGATAAAGTTAGGAGGGAAAGTCAAACTGAGAATGATGGGATGCAGAAGGGCAGAGTCAGAAAAGTCACCAACCAGACGGGGAACACTAACCAGACGGAGAGCCAGTTGGACATACAAAATGGGATAGAGGTAAATGCCAAGCCTCGTGGTAGCACAGAGATTAATAGAAATGAGTTAAGTTGTAAGAGTTAGTTAGTAATAAGCCTGAGCTATCAGCTGAGCATTTATAAGTAATGTAAGCCTCAGTGTGATAATTTGGAAGTGGCTACTGGGGCAGGAAAACTCCACCTACAGGGGGAAAAGGAACTATATGGTGAAGGAATATGTCAATTATAACCCACCACAACCAAGCAATTAAAGGTAACACTCATACTCACCCTTCCTAGTCTGTCACACCAAAGTACTTGTGTGTGATTTTCTTGCCAAAATGCATAAACTCAACCTAATCATAGAAAACGCAGATTAACTCAATACTTAAAAACTGTTCAAAACTGCTGAAGTCATGGGGGGAGGAGGGTGTCATAAAATAAAAGGAAAAAGCACCACCACAGAATTACAGGCTCCTGAGGGGTAAGTGCATGAGCTGAACTTAGTGGTGCACTCCTATACTCCCAGGACAGGGGAGGCAGAGGCTAGAAGACCAGGAATGAGTGGACCTGAGTTGTATGAAACCATGACTCAAACCAAAGGGGAAAGGAGAGAATGAGAGAAAAGAGACAATTAAGCAAAAATAACTAGTTTTAAAAACTAAGCAAGATTTGAAGAACAGTTAACAATTTTCTGGTTCCAAATTCTACTTAGAATTATATATGACTTACTATCAACTTCCATATTATTTTTCTACTCTTTTTTTACAGATCTAAATTTATTTCAAAGTCAAGAATTAAAATTTAAGAAGTCTTTGCTTTGGCCTTTAGATGCATTTATTCCAGTGAGTGAAGAGGAACATTCATGAGAAATAATGTCATAAAACATCTTACTACCTAGTAAAACATTTAACTTACCTAGTCAATTAAAAAAGGGGGGAAATGATTATTTATCAGCTAAACTAAGGAAATCAAAGTCATCCACAATCTTTCCTATGGTTGGAACACACTACTAAATTTTAAATTATACAGATTATCTTTCACTTCACCAGGCTCCTGTGTACCTATATTCTTAGGTTAGTGCCTTCTTAAATATCATAAAACACTTAAGGCCATAAAAATCAGAGTAAAAATTAAAACATGACCTTCTAAGAACTTTGAAGAAGTTAGGTCTGTAGGGGTAGGGAGTAATGGATTGCTTTATTTACATAATTATTCTTTTTATTTTCCCTTTTTTATTTGTACTCCAACTTTCATGCAGTTTCAGGAAAGAAAAAGGCTAAGACTAGTAATTATGTGCCAGTGTTTTGCACACACCTTAATGCCATCAACAATAATGATGTCAAATTACTCAAGTGCTAGAGCAGCCCAAACCTAGGAGCAATCATTCATACTATGGAAATACTAAAAGATGTTTAAGCATAATTTTTTAAAAAAATCTATTATATACAACATTCATAAAGGTCCTTTACAACAAACACCAAGATTGAATTACAAAGGTGAAAGATATGTCACCAAAAATCTTATTATCTTTTTATGACATAAGCCAACTAATACTGCCCTCAAAAATCCAAGCAACTGAACTGAAAATATCACTGTAATTAATACAGTGGAAGCCCTCCAATTAAACCTCAGTTGGTTTAAAGTAGATTCAGAAAACCTACATACGTTAAAGTTGCGTTATTGGAAGAAGTACATTTACTATACTTTTACTGTCTCCTAAAATGTATGTTCTACTATGGCAGTCTTGGAGATCAGTTTTAATGAGCTGAAATGCAGAATAAAGCTTTTTGAAATCATAAACATTGAATTTATCAAAATACAGTAAATGCCACTGTGGGGAAAAAAAAAAAAACCAGCAAAATCCCTGATAAAGAATATTCTAGACAAGCCCACTACCCTCATAGCTCCAATCATATACAGCTTCTTAGCATGTTAGCTTCACACATTGAAATCAAATTCCAATTTTTCCTCAGAATCTGTTCCTTCTGGTATCAAAACAGGCAAATCCTTCTCATACCTCAGGTCTGCACTCAGTTTGCAGAATACATAGATTAGCATCTCACCACCTCAACCTTACCACACTAGTTCTATCCACAAATATCTCAGTAACACACTAAATGACACAAAAATATATCAAGCTACATTCTTCACACCTTCACCTAAACATCTAAAGGATATGTGCTTGACAAATTTAGTCTCTTCCTTAACATAAAGGCTCTTCTCAGCAGAGCTCATTCTCTTTATTTGTGGTTTGCCAAGAATAAATGTTCATGACAGTGATGCTAAATTCCTTTACTGTATCTCAGACCAGGTTAAGAATTTCCTAAAAGTACAAACTTAACAGAAAGCTTGCATAAAATTAAACTGTCATGACACAATCATACAATAAATTTTTCAAACGTTTAATAAATAGGTACCAGGGCACTGGCCAAAACCATAGGCAAATGGTATTGTGAAAACACAGACATGGTTTCTGTTCTATCAGAATTTATGTGAGGAAAAAATAGTTGAAGCAAAGCACTGAGGTATATAGCCTCTCAACAAAGTATCAACTATTTCCTAATATCAAGGACCAATAATCTTACCTTTTACGTAATTTCTACTCTTTAAAAAGCCTACAACAGGGCTGACGAGTTGGCTCAGCCTTTAAAGGGTAGGCTCACCAACAAAAGGGGAAACAACCTACAACATAATCAGGGGATTTATGCCTCCAAGTGTTATGTTGTCTGTGGTCATGCTATTTATGTGAGTAGGAGCTGCTCTTAGAACTTCATTACTTGGGGGGATTCTGAGTCCTCAAGAGAGAAAACTGAACTCTGCTCCTTTTCTGATTTATCTTTCATGCTCAAGACTGAGCTTATGAAAGCACACATGTACAACAAAGCACATGGGAAAGTAAGCCCACCAAAACATTGTACAAGAAGCATAGACACAGATCAGTTTAGAATTCATTCAACTAGTTTTAACTGTATGGGTGTCTTGCCTCCATATATGTCTGTGCACTATATACATGTCTCGTGTCTGTGGAGGCCAGAGGATGGTTTTGATACCCTGGAACTGGTATGGCAATGGCTGTAAAGTCATTATTTGGGTGCTGGAAATCAAAGTCAGTTCCTTCTCTCTCCAGCCCTCTACACATAATTCTTTGTAAACCCATTTTCCAGCTAGCTCTACTCTACCACTATTCTGCCATTAACCAAACCTTTCCTATAAAAGAATTTACACTTCACAACCGGGTGTTAATGGAAATCAAAGACTTGAATTGTGGTAGTTATAACAGCACAGAACTTAGAATTTAAGATAGCAAGGCCTTATTTCTTCCTACACATCTTTCTAATAAGTCAGTCTTGGAGATGAGAGATTTATCCTTATAGTGTGGTTAGGTAGATTTCCTTACAGTTAAGGACTACTCTTATCATTTTAAAGTTAGAAAACTGAGGTATGAAGTTTAAGTACTTTTATTTAAAACTTGTAATTCAAAGTCATGTTTCAAACCTGGGTCTTCTCTAAAGTTGTATACTTTCATTCATACAACATACCATATCTCCAGCATTACTCTTCCATCGTCAAAATTAAATTTGGTTGCTTCTAGAGCAAGTGGCCATGAGTAGGAAAACCAGTAACAAGAGCCAGAGAGAGAAGAGGAAAAGAATGGGGAAAGAGATGTAAAATTGAAGCTAGGGAAAAGTAGAAAGACAGTGATAATGAGGCAAAGAAGGGCATAACCAAGTTAAAACTGGAACAAAGGCTGAATTAAAAATACTCATCCAAGCCAAGCCTATTTTTTTCAAACTGCCATTTGATCTGTACATCATGCTCAACGATCTACAGCAATATCTGAGGTCACTCTATGGGTAAACTTTTGAATTGGACATATTTTAAACAGCAAATATTTATATAATGCCTAAGAATAAAACATGTTCTGTTATTATTGACTGAATACTTTCTATGGAACCAGGAACTTGACTCTCTAGAGTTTTCCAGGAGTGAGAATTGGCTTCCATGTTAAATAGGTTGGAGGGTAATGGTAATAAAAACAATGGGTGTTCTGGGATGCATCTCAGGGCCTGAACACTAGAGAAAGCCATTGCTAAAAAGAGAGAGGCAGTCACAGCTCTATAGCCTCATTTGATCGCTACACTAGGAAAAATACTAAACTCTATAAACACAAAAATTCTCATGTTACTGATTACAAAGAGATGAAAGTAAGAGCAGAAAGAACTGAATTTCTAATCACTCTGATGACAAAAAATTAAGTTAATGAAACAGTTAATGAAAAAGACATAAAATAAAAGGCATAATTCTGAATACCTGTAGTGTATTTTTCAGTTTTCTGATTACTAATCCCATTTTTGTAGCAACTGTTCTTCTAAATAATAGCTATCATTTTGAGGGCCAAGTGGTTCTGTATTTCATGCTCAAGGCATTTTCTATTTTATTCAGAGACCTGTCAAAGAGGTTAATGAACAGTTGTGTATTTCACCAACAGCCACACTAAGATTTAGACAGGTAGGTTATCATACAAATTAGGCATCTGTTTCTTGATGTTTTCTTGAAAATATTCAGAACAAACTCAACTTCTACAAACAAAGAGCTGTCTTCGCCCAAGGCCTACCTTGGCTAAATTACTGACAAGAAACAAAAACATAAAAGGGCTGTTTAATTATTCTAAACAGTACTTCATTAGTACTGTCACACAGAAATTGAAAAACTAGTTCAGCCCAGTTACTGGAGATGACTAATCTTTACCACACAGTAATTTACTACCAAGCCCCTCTACCATCTTTAGTTGGGTAATTTCATAGGCATGAGAATGATTCAAAGTACACTAGCAATCCCCAGTATATTTATTTCCAAGCAAGTGATAAGAAGTGGCAGAATCTGTCAACTCTCAGATGCTGGCAGCCTCAGTAAGAGGTGCACCAAACATCAAAACATAGAGTAAACACAGTTTAAGAAAATCAATAATTGAGATGGCTCACCAATTAAAAGCACTGGCTGCTGTTCCAGAGGACAGTGGTTCAATTGCCAGCATGTCAACTCACAACTGTAATTTCAATTCCAGGGGACCAGATGCCATTCCTGGCCTCCATGAGCAGAGCATGCAATGGTACATAGACATACATAAAGAAAAAACACTCATACACACAAAATACATAGTTTTTAAAAGAAAATCATTATTAATGGAGTAAATAGTGTTGAAAGAAGCCTAATATGCATCTTCTAAGTATGTTGTGCTGTTTTTTTCTCAAGAGGAGGAATGGCACAGGTCTGACTGACTGTCAATGTAGAAACCCCACAGCATTCAACAGTTCATGCACCTCTGCCTCTGACCAGTTTTTAAGTAAAAAGAAAAGTACTTTTTTAC